>NC_073272.2:127274722-127590277 GCF_029289425.2 Pan paniscus
GTAGCTGGGACAATGGTCGTGCACCATCACACCTGGCTAATCATTGTATTTTTTGTAGAGACAGAGTTTCACCAGGTTTTCCAGGCTGGTCTCAAACTCCTGAGCTCAGGCAATCTGCGTGCTTTGGCCTCCCAAAGTGCTGGGATTACAAGAGTGAGCCACCATGCCCAGCCATGATGTTTTGATATATGTATATAATGTGAAGTGACTAAGTCAAGTAAATTAACATATCCGTCACTTTGTTTACCTATCATTTTTATGGTGAGATATTTGAAATATCTTCTCAGTTATGTTGAAATATACAATACATTATTATTGACTATAGTCACCCTCCTGTATAATAGATCCCAAACTTATTTCTTCTATCTGACATTTTGTACTCTTTGGCCAACTCCCCATTTTTCTCCTTCCCACCTCCCTGCCTAGCCTCTAATAACTATCGTTCTTTCATTCTGTGAGTTAAACTTTTTTAGATTCCACATATTCTAAGAAATATAGAAAAATAGGCATTTTTCTTTCGATTTCCTTTGTTTATTAATCAACAGTGAGTAACTCCTTAAAAGATTATTTTAATAAAATTCCATGGAATAATATTCCATGAAAAACACCACAGCCTGGTGTGGTAAGAACAAATTGGCATTTTAAAGATGAATACTGATTACAGATATCTTTAAGGAACAACAGAATAAATTGATATTAATTGCTATGTTTCAGATACTGTACTATCTAAATATATAGGTTTAACCCTTAACTCCTAAATATGGCTCTTTTTAGCAATGAAGAAACTAAAGCTTAAAGAGTTAGGGTAGCTTGTAAAACCATAGGCCTAACAAACAAGAACAGGGAGTAGAATTTATAGTATCTAAAACCCTGTGTTCTTTCCACCAAGCCATATTACCTCTCATAACATGAAGACTCTTTTTTAGTTCTCAATCTATCAAGTAGTTAAGAGACTGTGGGACTTGAGGTCTTATCCTTCTCTGAAACCAACAATAGGTTTAAGATGCTCTAGAATACTACTTTTCAAGTTTCATTGCATTGATTCTCAATGATTCCAAGTTGATATTTTCTGAGTTAATAGGAAACTCCATTATTAGTGTCAATTAATATAATAGTTAAGAATAAAAACTGATACAGTTCTACCTGGTTGAAGTCTCAACTCTATTTAAATAATATTTTATGCCTCTTGTACCACATTTATAAAATAAGTCAAATAATAGTAGATAATTTGTAGAGTTACTGTAAGGATTAAGGGAGGCAATATATCTAAAGTATTTAGAAATGCACCTTGTTGGCATTTTGTAGGCACTACATAATTACTAGTAATTTTTGTGATTATAAATGAAACAGATGATGTTTCCTCTTCTTTTGGGAAAAAAAAGAGGAAACATACATTATTTAGAAGTGGTTAAGTGTTCGAAAATTAGTGACTGTATTTTGGTCTCAGATTCTTAGACTGGTTGGGGAAAACATAATCTTCGTAAGAAGAAGATGGCATGCTCATGCACTGAACTCATCCATTGTTTATTTTGTTGTTTCATAAAACAAGAAAAAGGACTTTATTTTATTCAGTGTTTTATTTCCAGGAACTCAAAAAGTGCCTGGTATATATGTATTTGTTGAATTAATTCTGAATAAAAGGTTTTTTTCATTCCTTATAGACAGTGTAGATTTGTATATGTGTTTCTGGGGAAGGGGATAACTTGAAAATAATTTGAATGGGTCTCAGAAGTCATGTATCCTAAAACTGGCTTTTCTTTTTCTTTTCTGTCTGTTTTTTAAGCAAGAGGTTTAATTCTGTTAGCATCAGTTTTTCTATCTCTAAGTCAGAAATGATATTTATCTCCTGCTCTAAACACATCCCAGGTTTGTATTTATAACGAATTGAGAACTAAAGGCACTTAATAAATGATAAACTGATAAGTATCAGTTGCCAAAAAAAAGTATTGGACTAAATCCCTAATCAATAATCTCTTTACATATATAAGGCAAAAACAATGACTTCTGAGAATTTTTTAAACATATTAAGCATCAAACCTCACCAAAGTTTTGCAATAGCAAGTCTTTATTACTAATGTCATAACAATTTTTAATTACTTTTAAAAAACTAATAATTCTAAAGTGTAAAGTAAAACTCTTTTTAGGTGGACAGTTTAATGATTCTTGACAAATATATAAAATAATGTAATCTCTACCACAGTCAAGATACAGAATACTTCCATAACCACAAAAAAGTCTGCTACTGTGTAATTTGTCCTCTCCACCATTCCTAGCCTCTATCCTCAATTCTGGGCCAGAACTTCTCTGCTTCAGGGGACACATTTTTCTGTGTTTCAGGTCTCTTTGGAAGAGCTTATATCACTTTAGAATTCAGACTGCTTTGACCTATTTGCCCTGCTTGCCGTGTAACCTTAACTATTTGATGGGCTCAAGAAAGTAAATTATTTTTTAGATTATCTGACATTTTCTTATTTCTACTGTGGTACCAATGCTCCTGCTTTCATCTTGCATAAAAATGCTTTATACATGCTTTATATATCCATATATCCTTCTTGGAAATTAAACTATGATGATTTTCTGGACATATATTACCATGCTCAAAAGAAAAGTCAGAAGCAATTCTAATGTACCATTTCATCTCCAAAAAGCAATCCTAATCAACCCAATAGTTTTCTTTATTTTGGTTGTCCTATTTCTATCACGCCCTCCAATTCCAAATTTTCTTCCAATTTTGCATATCAAAAATATTTGTGGGTTTTTTGTCTCTTTATATACTTGTAGATTTGGGATGTTATTTCATGTTTAAAGACACATAAAGTGCCAAATTTACTTGATGTCTTCAAGCCTGAAAAAAAGATATAGAAAATCTCCTTAAAAACTCCCAGTTTGACCTACTAAATTTTCAAAGAAAAAGGAGGAGACAGAAAAGGAAAGAGAGAGAAGGAAGGTGGGGAGTGGGGAGCACTGATTGTAGCCGAAATGTCTACTCATCAAGTAGTAAATGGAAGTTATTTTTCTAGATACTACCTTTGCATAAGTTTAGTCTTTTTAGAAATTGATGAATATGTGCATTGTATACCTTTTTAATGCTTATTTTAAAATTTGCAATAGATACGTCCTACTCCTTAGAAGAATACTTTCTATTTTTATAGTCAATTAAGCTGGTGTATAATTTAGAACAATATTTGACCATAACAAAAGTATTAAGAAAACTGCTGCATAGAATTACTGCCCCTCCGCAACAAAATTTACTGTGAACCCCTGTATATGAACTCCATTAATTTGGGTTGTGAAAAAAAACAACTTACAAAGTTGTTTCTTTCAGGAAAGATAAAATTCTTTGGCAAGCTACATTCCCAACATATGAACATATGGTTCTCTTTTATACTCATCCTTTGTCATTAATCAAGATTATGGTATCATATTCCAAACGTAAATGATCTACACGTTTTCTTAGCATTTTTTATATTAATCGGTGTCATTGTGATAATTCATTGAGTAATTATGCATTACATTAAATTGTGGACTTGATTTCTATTTTTGTTTCCTGACAGGCTACAGTTAAATCACATAATTGATGTAGTCTAATTTTGAGCCACATGAAATGGAAGGAAGAAATATGTAATTCATTGAAATAGGAAATTCTTCATATGGAACCAAAAAAGAGCCTGAATAACCAAAGAAATCCTAAGCAGAAAGAACAAATTTGGAGGCATCATATTACCTGACTTCAAACTATACTACAAGAATACAATAACCCAAACAGCATGAAACTAGTATAAAAGTAGATACATAGACCAATGGAACAGAATATAGAAGACAGAAATAAAGCCAGATACTTAAGACCAACTTATCTTTGACAAAGAATACAAAAACATAAACTGTAGAAAAGACATCCTATTCAATAAATGATGCTGGGAAAATTGGACATCCCCAAGTAGAAGAATAAAACTGGATCCCTATCTCTCAGTATATATAAAAATTAACTCAAGATGGACTAAACACTTAAATGTAAGACCTGAAACCATAGAAATTCTAAAAGAGAAGATGGCAAAAACTCTTTTGGACACTGGCCTAGGCAAATAATTGATGACGAAGACCCCAAAAGCAAATGCAACAAAAGCAAAAATAAATAAATGGAACCTAATTAAACTAAAAAGCTTTGGTACAGCAAAAGAAATAATCTTCAGAGTAAAAAGAAAACCTACAGACTAAGAAAATTTTTGCAAATCATGCATTCGACAAAGAACAATATTCAGAATCTACAAGGAACTCAAACAAAACAGCAAGAAGCAGCCAAATAATCGCATTAAAATTGGGCAAATGGCATTAATTGACACTTCTCAAAAGAAGATATACAAATGGTCAACAAACATATGAAAAAATGCTCAACATCACTGTATTAGTTCATTTTCACACTGCTGATAAAGACATATCTGAAACTGGAAACAAAAAGAGGTTTAATTGAACTTACAGTTCCACATGGCTGGGGAAGCCTCAGAATTACGGCAGGAGGCAAAGGGCACTACTTACACTACTTACATAGCAGCAGCAAGACAAAAATGAGGAAGAAGCAAAAGTGGAAACCCCTGATAAACCCATCAGATCACCTGAGACTTATTCACTATCATGAGAACAGCACGGGAAAGACCTGTCTCTATGATTCAATTACCTCCCACTGAGTCTCTCCCACAACATGAGGGAATTTTGGAAGATCTAATTCAAGTTGAGATTTGGGTGGGGACGTAGCCAAATCATACCATTCTGCTCCTTGCCCCTCCAAATCTCATGTCCTCACATTTCAAAACCAATCATGCCTTTCCAACAGTTCCCCAAAGTCTTGACTCATTTCAGCATTAACCCAAAAGCCCACAGTCCACAGTCTCATCTGAGACAAAGTAAGTCCCTTTCTCCTATAAGCCTGTAAAATCAAAAGTAAGCTAGTTAGTTCCTAAATACAATGGGGGTACAGGCATTGGGTAAATATAGCCATTCCAAATGGGACAAGTTGACCAAAACAAAGGGGTTACAGGACCCATGCAAGTCCAAAATCCACTGGGGGAGTCAAATTTTAAAGCTCTAATGATCTCCTATAACTCCAGGTCTCACATCCAAGTCATGCTGATGCAAAAGGTGGTTTCCTATAGTCTTGGGCAGCTCCACCCCTGTGGCTTTGCAGGGTGCAGCTTCCCTCCTGGCTGCTTTCACTGGCTGGCATTGAGTGTCTGCGGCTTTTCCAGGTGCACGGTGCAAGAGGTTGGTGGATCTACCATTCTGGGGTCTGGAGGATGGTGGCCCTCTTCTCACTGTTCCAGTAGGCAGTGCCCTAGTAGGGACTCCGTGTGGGGGTGCCGACCTCACATTTTCCTTCTGCACTACCCTAGCAGAGGTTGTCCATGAGAGCCCTATCCCTGCAGCAAACTTTTGCTTGGGCAACCAGGCGTCTCCATACATATTCTGAAATCTAGGCAGAGGTTCCCAAACCTCAATTCTTGTCTTCTGTGCACCTGCAGACTCAAAACCAAGTGGAAGCTGCCAAATCTTGGGGCTTCCACCCTCTGAAGCCACAGCCCAAGCTCTACGTTTGGCCCTTTCAGCCACAGCTGGAGCAGCTGGGACACAGGGCACTAAGTCCCTAGGCTCCACACAGCACAGGGACCCTGGGCCTGGCCCCAAAACTACTTTTTCCTCCTGGGTGTTGGGGTCTGTGATAGGAGGGACTGCCGTGAAGGTCTCCGAGATGGCCTGGAGAAATTTTCCCCATGGTCTTGGGGATTAACATCAGGCTCCTTGCTACTTATGCAAATTTCTGCAGCCAGATTGAATTTCTCCTCCAAAAAATGGGTTTTTCTTTTCTACTGCATTGTCAGGCTGCAAATTTTCTGAACTTTTATGCTCTGTTTCCCTTTTAAAATGGAATGCTTTTAACAGCACCCAAGTCACCTTTTGAATGCTTTGCTACTTAGACATTTCTTCCACCAGGTATCCTAAATTATCTCTCTCAAGTTCAAAGTTCCACAAATCTCTAGGGCAGGGGGGCAAAATGTGGCCAGGCTCTTTGCTAAAACATAACAAGAGTCACCTTTGCTCCAGTTCCCAACAAGTTTCTCATCTCCATCTGAGACCACCTCAGCCTGGACTTTATTGTTCATATCACTATCAGCATTTTTGTCAAAGCCATTCAACAAATTTCTAGAAGGATCCACACTTTCCCACATTTACCTGTCTTCTTCTGAGCCCTCCAAACTGTTCCAACCTCTGCCTGTTACCCCATTCCAAATTCGCTTCCAGGTTTTCGGGTATCTTTTCAACAACTCTACTGGTACCAATTTACCATATTACTTTGTTTTCATGCTGCTGATAAAGATATACCCGAAACTGGGAACAAAAAAAAGGTTTAATTGGACTTACAGTTCCATGTGGCTGGTGAGGCCTCCGAATCATGGCAGGAAGCAAAAGGTACTTCTTACATGGCAGCGGCAAGAGAAAAATGAGGAAAAAGCAAAAGCAGAAATCCCTGATAAACCCATCAGATCTCACGAGACTTATTCACTATCATGAGAACAGCATGGGAAAGATGGGCCCCCATGATTCAATTACTTACCCCTGAGTCCCTCCCACAACACATGGGGATTTTGGGAGATACAATTTAAGTTGAGATTTGGGACACAGCCAAACCATATCAACCACTAATCATCAAGGAAATGCAAATTAAAACTGCAATGAGGTACCACATTAATGCAACAAGAATGGCCATTATTAACAAGTCATTAAGCAATAGATGTTGGGATGGATGTGATTAAAAGGGAACACTTACCCACTGCTGGTGGGAATATACATTAGCACAACTTCTATAGAAAACAGTATGGGGGTTTCTCAAATAACTAAAAGTAGATCTACCATTCAATCCAGAAATGCTACTACCCAAAGGAAAAAAAAAAGTCCCTATTTCAAAAAGATACCTGCACATGTATACTTATCACAGGACTATTCATAATTGGAGTTCACCATTATAAAATTCATCCATGTAACCAAAAAAATACTTGTATTCCTAACACTATTGAAATAAAAAATTAAAAGAATAAAGAATAAAATGAAATTTTAGAAAGTAAAAATAAATAATAAATGCTAATGCTTGTGTCATTTCTTCATGTTATAGATTTTTATATGATCATTGCCCATCAACCCATCTTTAATTCTCTAGTTTCCATTATGAAGTTTATTCAATATTTTTATCTTTAAGTATACATGAAGTATAGAAAACATGTTTAATTATAAAATATCAAAATGTGAGCTTCTTTATGATAGTGCTATAAGACTATCCTTCTCACTTTGTTTAAAAAGCCATTTATTTTTTATGACAACTTTCTAAGTTCTTATTCATGGGAGCTAAATATTAAAACAATTGAAATCATGGAGATAAACAATAGAATAATGGTTCCCAGTGGCTAGGAAGGACAGTTGGTGGAGGGAGTGGTGAGGGGAAGTAGGGATGGATAGTAGTTACAAAAAAAGCAGTTAGAAAGAATGAATAAGATCTAGTATATGATAGCACAACAGGGTGACTAGAGTCAATAATAATTTAATTGTTCATTGAAAAATAACTAAAAGGGTATAATTTGATTGTTCATAACACAAAGGATAAATTCTGGAGGTGATGGATACTTCATTTACCCTGATGTGATTATTAATATTGCATGCCTGTATCAAAATATCTAATATACCCCTTAAATGTATACATCATTTTTCCATAAAAATTAAAAATTAAAAAAATAAAAATTAGAAAAAAAGTTAAAAATGTTATTTCAGCAACCCCTATGGTTCACTAATGAGGATTAAAATATAATTTGGCTAAACTTCGGTTCCCACTATTGAATTTAGGACTCACAAATTAACATGTAATTTTGAACTCTAAACACACTTTCTGGCTGTGACAATTGGACAAATAACCTCTTCCTTAGGGATTCACTATTGTCATCTTCAAAATGAAAGTTTGAAACTTGGTTATTTCTTCAGAAGCATTACCCCTAACAATTCTTAGACTTATTCTAAGGACTTCATTTTAAGTCTGTGAGTTTATCTGTAAAATAAAGAATAACTCATTGATTTGCCATTTTTTATTTAATGTTATAGATACATATTTGATTTTTAGGCATAATGTGTGGTGAGAACAATTTTAACAACTCTACCTGCCATTCCTCTATTTTGCAATATTCAGGAGGCTTCAAATAAAAATCATTGAGTTTAGGCTAGTAGCACTCCCTGACGAAATGGGGAAGTTTGTATGACCCTTTTCTGATTACTTCAGGCAAAGAAGATATTTCCTAGGTCTGTAAGAGACCCACATTTACTTCAAGACAGAACCAAAATCTTGCTTTATAGGATTATTATTTTTTTCAACATGGATTTTGACTGTGCTATTTCTGATGAACAGAAAAGAATGTTTTACTTTCAGAAATGTGAATATTTAATAAACCAAGTAATAAGACACCTTTCAGGCTAAGAATTTCCACTGCTTGGATATTGAAAATTAAATTAACATTAAAGAATCCCAGAATGAAGCAATACTAATGGCCACGCAGCTGAAGCCATCCAAGTCTTCTGAGGTTACTATTCAAACAAGCAACTGTAGGACTCTGTAAGACTCCAGAGATGAAGACTCAGTTTTATTTTAACTTGTGAAAAGGGGTACAATATTCTCAAGGGTGGAGATAGTATAGGTGATAGAAAGGAGGCTTTAAACACATAGGCATAAAATTGAAGGTAGGAGAACCACAGTTTGAGTGGAGGGAATCCATGAGGAAAGCTCTTTTTGAGAAAGTCCAAATCATTAAATGCCTTTCCTATGAACTTACGGGGAAGCTCAATTTACCTAGCATTTTAATTTTTCTCTTTATCCCATCATAATTTTGTATTAATATTTCTTATATCTATACCAAAGAACTTTAAATAAGCCCACACATTTTTGTACATTAGTGTTATATAGGCTGAAAGGTCACTGCATCAGAAGAAAGGGATCTTGTCATACCAAATTCCATCTAAGCTTCAGCTGTGAAAAGCAATCTTCCCATGAGGTTGTCTGTTACTTATAATTTCAGGTGGTGATAGAGTGCTTCAATAATCTTAAGAAACTCTGGCTACTTCCATTTTTGAGGCTCATATGAAACCATGATTCTTTTTTAAATTTTATTTTTAATTGACAAATTAAAGATTGTTTATATTCATGATATATGACATGATGCTTTGCTATACAGTCACGTGTCACTAAATGACGGAAATACGCTTTCTATATGCTTGATTCCAATCAGGTTCATGTGCTGATGAATATACCCTTAGTTATTTTCTAGGTTTCCTCTTTAGATTTGTTGAAGTTCTTTGCTTTCTTGTCTCTATGCCTCTGACAACCTAAGACTGTGACAATCATATTATGGTGGAAGAGCTAAATCTTTTCTTTTTTCGTATTTTCTTTTTTTAATTTAATTTAATTTTATTTTATTATTATACTTTAAGTTTTAGGGTACATGTGCACAATGTGCAGGTTAGTTACATATGCATACATGTGCCATGCTGGTGTGCTGCACCCATTAACTCGTCATTTAGCATTAGGCATATCTCCTAAAGCTATCCCTCCCCCCTCCCCCCACCACACAACAGTCCCCAGAGTGTGATGTTCCCCTTCCTGTGTCCATGTGTTCTCATTGTTCAATTCCCACCTATGAGTGAGAATATGCGGTGTTTGGTTTTTTTGTTCTTGCGATAGTTTACTGAGAATGATGATTTCCAATTTCATCCATGTCCCTACAAAGGACATGAACTCATCCTTTTTTATGGCTGCATAGTATTCCATGGTGTACATGTGCCACATTTTCTTAATCCAGTCTATCATTGTTGGACATCTGGGTTGGTTCCAAGTCTTTGCTATTGTGAACAGTGCCGCAATAAACATACGTGTGCATGTGTCTTTATAGCAGCATGATTTATAGTCCTTTGGGTATATACCCAGTAATGGGATGGCTGGGTCAAATGGTATTTCTAGTTCTAGATCCCTGAGGAATCACCACGCTGACTTCCACAATGGTTGAACTAGTTTACAGTCCCACCAACAGTGTAAAAGTGTTCCTATTTCTCCACATCCTCTCCAGCACCTGTTGTTTCCTGACATTTTAATGATTGCCATTCTAACTGGTGTGAGATGGTATCTCATTGTGGTTTTGATTTGCATTTCTCTGAAGGCCAGTGATGGTGAGCATTCATGCTACCTGACTTCAAACTATACCACAAGGCTACAGTAACCAAAACAGCATGGTACTGGTACCAAAACAGAGATATAGACCAATGGAACACAACAGAGCCCTCAGAAATAACGCCACATATCTACAACTATCTCATCTTTGACAAACCTGAGAAAAACAAGCAATGGGGAAAGGATTCCCTATTTAATAAATGGTGCTGGGAAAACTGGCTAGCCATATGTAGAAAGCTGAAACTGGATCCCTTCCTTACACCTTATACAAAAATTAATTCAAGATGGATTAAAGACTTAAACGTTAGACCTAACACCATAAAAACCCTAGAAGAAAACCTAGGTATTACCATTCAGGACATAGGCATGGGCAAGGACTTCATGTCTAAAACACCAAAAGCAGTGGCAACAAAAGCCAAAATTGACAAATGGGATCTAATTAAACTAAAGAGCTTCTGCACAGCAAAAGAAACTACCATCAGAGTGAACAGGCAACCTACAAAATGGGAGAAAATTTTCACAACCTACTCATCTGACAAAGGGCTAATATCCAGAATCTACAACGAACTCAAACAAATTTACAAGAAAAAAACAAACAACCCCATCAAAAAGTGGGCAAATGACATGAAAAGACACTTCTCAAAAGACGACATTTATGCAGCCAAAAAACACAGGAAGAGCCAAATCTTTATAGTCATGCATCACTTTATGACTGATACATTTTGAGAAATGCATTATTAAATGATTAATCACTGTAGAAACATCACAGACTGTACTTACACAAACCAAGATGGTATAGCCTACTATATACCTAGGCTGTACGGTATAGCCTATTGTTCCTAGGACATAAAACTGTACATCCTCACACTGACCTGAATACTGTAGGAAATTGTAACACAATGAGAAATATTTGTATACAGTAAAAATACAATATTATAATCTTAAAGAAGCATCATTGTATAATGCAGTCTATTGTTGACCAAAATGGTTTTTTGTGGCATATCACTGCACATGTACATTGTGGAATAAATAAATCACAGAGAAAATGATAATTAAGTCAACATAAGTTAGCTAAAGTTTCTTTCCTAAGGATGGAAGGAGTAGCCTCTGAATTATTATGCTTGATGCTTTTTTTGAGAATAGATAAACTAAAAGACCTTGATGTTGACCCAGAACTACCAAGAGTAGTAATCCTTTGTTGTTCTTTTTTGACTTCCCACTGACTCTCTATGTGTGAGAATGTTCTACATTAATGATGCAGAATATTCTCCTATTACAAAGACTTAAAATGCCAGATATTCACGTTCTTAGATTCCCTTGAAGCTAAGATGCAAGGACATGACTCACTATTGAAAAATAGTATTCACTGTCTCGGATATTGACCACATACCACTGGCTAGAAGAAGCAGGGCCATGCAGAAACCCCTGCGATGATGGCATTGTCATGGCAGTTGATACATCCAATGTCTCGAAGCTGGAGTGATATCACTTGTAGCAGTATCATTAAGCTGTGCTCACAATAAGCAAGTTGTGGTGTCTGTGACCATTAGCAATAATAATGTTATCTTTATAAATCTAATACTGTGGCATTATTTGGGGCATATCTTCTGGCACCACAGACACAAGGCTTGGTTGTACTGTCTTCCTAGAAATCCTTTGAGCTTTCAAATATTCCCAAAAGATAGTTTCTGCTTATTAATCAGAAGTTGTTTCTGCTGCTTAAACCCCAAAAACCCCAATGGATACACAAATTAGGAAGTAGAATAATCTGCTTTTAGTCCATATATAACATTGATGGTGCCTAAAACAACTCTTACTGAATAGTTACTTAAATATAACATGTTGAATTGAGCCTTATAGTGTAAACGTTAATTGAATCTCTGCTTTTAGCCACTCCTTAAAATCTTTCCTTAGGAATGATATACATGAATTGCATGTTAGATTAAGCATCATAGATTAAAAAGAATAAAACCTATATATTAGTTAATTTGTAATATTATTAGTAACACTGATACTAACAGGAAAATGTGTTAAGTCTCCTTAGATGTCTGGCAGCAAATCTTATCCCTCCTTCTCTCTTTTTCTGTCCAAACTATCTCTCTTTCTCTGATATGCCAGATTGTCCATTTTTTTAATCACATAAGTACCAAATCACTCTATAAGCTTTCAGGAGTTATGCTGAATCTTAGTAGTTTCACAGAGTAAGGCATATAGAAAGATAGATTGCTAGATAGGTAAGTAATAATAGATAGATAGATAGATAGATAGATAGATAGATAGATAGATAGATAATCTCCAGGTAAATTATCATCACTGAAAATAAATAAGTTTATAACAAGAGCATGCTTGTAGGAACTTAAGAAGTGGTACAATTATAAAAATATCAAGTTTCTGTTATACTCCTAAGAATTACTATTAAACTTAATTTCTTGAGTGATTTCAGTATCTTAAGGAGAGATAAGTTTCACAATAAAATCACTATCATTTAAACTGAAGAAAAAAATGTTTCTGTGTCAATTCTTCTCTAACATTAAAGAAACAAGTCAGGAAGAAAACTATTACAGATAAAATATTTTTGCTTAAACACAAATGTAATATTCCCAATTACACAGGTATATTAAGGGCCTCCTCGTGAATTTAAAAGTACTCATTCCATCTATTGACAATGGCCTCTTCTAATATCTTTTTTCTTATCAGTCTTTCTAAAAGGAGTATTATCATATATTACTGGGTTTTTTTCTCATTATATTAAAAACACAACATAAAATCTACCCTCTTAACAAATATTTACATACAATACTGTTAACTATACAAACAATATTGTACTGCAGATCTTTAGAATCTGTCTTGTATAACTTAAGCTTTATATTAGTTTAACGGCAACTTTCAATCTCCCACTGCCGCCATCCCCGGCAAACACCATTTTGTTCATTTCTTTACATGTGACTGTTTAAGATATCGCATATAACTGGAATCATGCAGTATTTGTACTATTGTGACTGGCTTATTTCACTTAGAATAATGTGCTCCAGGCTTATTAATCCATCACACGTGTCTGAATTTTCTTCTAAGTGTGAATAAAATTTCATTGTATGCATATGTCATATTTTCTTTATCCATTCACTTATCAATAAACATTTAAGTTTCTTTCCATATCTTTGCTGTTATCAATAATGCTACAATGAGCATAGGGGTACAGATATACATGTCTAATTTTGATTTTGTTATTTGTGGTTTTGGTGTCGTATCTAAGAAATCATTAACTAGAATAATGTCAAGTAGTCTTTCCCTTATGTTTTCTTCTAGTTGTTTTACAATTTCAGATCATATGTTTAAATCTGTAATCCATTTTGTGTAAATGTTTGTGTATGTGTAAGATAAAAGTCCAATTTCCTTCTTTTGCATGTGGATCTTCGGTTTTCCTAGAATCATTTGTTGAAGAGACTACCCTTTCTCCCTTTTGTATTCTTAGAATCCTTGTTGAGGATAAATTGACTGTGTACATGAGAGTTTATTTCTGGGCAGTCTATTCTGTTCCATTGGTCCATATATATGCTTTTATGCTGGTATCATCATTTTTAAATACTATAGATGTGTAATATTCTGAAAGCAGAAAGTGCGATGCCTCCAGCTTTGGTCTTTCAAGACTGCTGTGTTATTCATGGTCTTTAGCATAAAATTATCCATATGAATTTTAGAATTATTCTAGCATTTCTATTAAAAAATGACATTGAGACATTTTATGGAGACTGCATTAAATCTGTAGATTTATTTGGGTAGTGTAGACATTTTAACAATATTAAGGCTTCCATTCATGAACAAAGGATGTCTCCATTTATTTGTGTCCCCTTTAATTTATTTAATTTTTTTTTTATTTTCAGTGTAAAACTTTTTCACTTCTTTGGTTAATTTTATTCCTCAGTGTTTTATTATTACTGGTGTTACAAACAGTATTGTTTTCTTAATTTCTTTTCTGAATAGTGTCTTGATCAATTTTGTGTTGCTGTAAAGAAATACTGGAGAATGAGTAGTTTATAAAGAAAATATGTTTATTAGGCTCAAAGTTCTGTAGGCTGGAAGAAGCATAGTACTGGCATCTGTTGAGGATTTTTGTGCTGCATCAAAACATGGCAGAGAATGTCAAAGGGGAAGCAGGCATGTGCAAAGAGGGACCAAACAGGAGGAAAAACCTCACTTTATAACAAACCAGAACTAATCTATTCCCAAGATAACTAATTTCATCTTTCCTGGAGAACATCTCACTACTGGGAGAACAGTACCAAGACTTTCATGAGGGACCTACCTCCATGAGCCAAACACCTCCTAACTAGCGCCAACACCATCACATTGGGGATCAAATTTAAACGTAAGTTTAGGGAGGATAAACCAACAGTATCAAAGTAATAACAAAGACCTCATCATTAATGTATAAAAACAGAACTGATTTTTATATGTTGATTTGGTATCCTGCCACTTTCCTAAATTCATTCACTAGTTTTCATTTTTTAAGTGCCTTTAAGGTTTTCTACATATAAGATCATGTCATGTACAAAACGAGACAATTGTGCTTCTTCCTTTCTGATGTGGGTGCCTTTTGTTTACTTTTTTTCCTAATTGCTCTGGCTAAGTCTTCTAGTACTATGTTGAATACAAGTGGTGAGAATAGGAAAATTCAAAAATGTGTAAAAAATAAATAACACATTCTTGAAACCAATAAGTCATAAAAAAATAGAGAAATTAAAAAATATCTCAGGACAAATGAAAATGACAACGCATCACACACCAAACTTATGAGATGCAGCAAAAGCAGTAATAATTTGGAAGTTTATAGCAATAAACACCTTTATTTAAAAAGAAATATGTCAAATATGCAACCTAACTTTAATCCTCAACAAATTAGGAAAAAAAAAGACCAAAGATAGCAGAAGGAAAAAAATTAAAGACTGGAGCAGAAATGAGCAAAATAGAAAGTAGAAACACAACAGAAAGAAATCAACAAAATTAAGAGTTTTTTTTTTGAAAAGATAAACAAAATTAACTAACATACTTCTAGCTAGACTAAGAAAAAAGAAGAGACAAGACTCAAGTAAATAAAATTAGAAATGAAAGAGGACACATTACAACTGACGGCACAGAAACAAAAAGAATAATAACAGACTAAACAATTATATGCAAACGAATTAGATAACCTAAAAATCTGATACATTTCTAGAGATGCAACTTACCATGACTGAATTATGAATAGAAAATCTTAATAGATCAGTAACAAACAAGGAGATTGAATCTGTAATCAGAAACCTCCCAACAAATGATAATCCAGAACTAAATGGCTTCACTGGTAAATTTTACCAAACATCTAAAGAATAATTAATGCCACTCCTTCTCAAACTCTTCCAAAATGTTGAATATACGTGAACCCTGAAAATTTGAGACAGGTGTCAGTTAATATAGAAAGTTTATCTTGCCAACAATGAGGACATGCGCCTGTGACAAGCTTCAGGAGGTCCTGACTACATGTGCCCAAGGTAATCACAGCACAGCTTGGTTTTATACATCTTAGGGAGATATGAAACATCAATTAACATATGTAAGATGAACATTGGTTTAGTCAGAAATGCAGGACAACGTGAAGCACAAGGTGGAGGGCTCACAAGGGAGGGGGCTTCTTCCAGGTCATAGGTAGATAAGAGACAAATGGTTGCATTCTTTTGAGTTTCTGAATAGCCTCTCCAAAGGAGGCAATCAGATATGCATTTATCTCAGTGAGCAGAGGGGTGACTTTGAGTAGAATGGGAGGCAGGTTTGCCCTAAGCAGTCTCAGCTTGATATTTTCCTTTAGCTTAGTAATTTGGGGGCCCCAAGATATTTTCCTTTCACACATATCACAATCATATGTGCAGTATGTTTAATTTGGAACACTTCTGACTCAGCTATGGTTAAAAAAAATCAATACACCTTATCTGTTATTGGTGAGTTTTTAGTTGATAATTTTTGTTATTGTTTAGAAGTAGCAATTTTTTAAACAATAACAAAAATTATCAACTAAAAACTCACAATTTTCGAAGCCTCCAGAAATCTAAATAGTTTTACCCACATATATTTTATGGCCAATTTTTAACCTACTGCTATATACAAATTATACACTTGTGACTTAATTCATTCTATTACCTAAGACTTAGATCCTCCTCCTAGATACTATCATCTGCTTACTTAAATTGTAGTATTTATTATATACCATATATAGATTTGATTATTGTGATGGCTGTTTTATATACTATTGAGTGATCATGAGATAAAATGAACTAGCAATTATGCTTATGCTAATAGATGTCTCACAAAAAGAGGTGAGATTTCTAGTAAATTACTGGCAAAAATAGTGAAAAGAAATGGTTAGGAAGAGAGTGCATGTTTGAGTAGGTGGAATAATTACTGAAAATAACAGAGATCAGTAGCATAATTAAGAAAATGCAAACAAGATTGTAAATGATAGCCCTTAGACTTGTGTAAGAACCCCAGCAAAAGAGACGTAAAACTGAAAGCATAAGCTCTGGGTTGGGGAGTAGTTTGATGAGTACATTTAATTGAGTCTAAAGGCACACAGGTCACACAAAAGCAAAAGAAATTATAAAAATGTCAACTGTGAATAATTAGAAAATCATATTAAGTATTATTAAATTTTCTATCAAACAGTCAGGAAAAGAAACCTTCTTTCAGACATTCCATTAAACCTACATTGAAAACTACCTCCTGCTTCCCTACAACTGAATTTTGCCACCATTAATTAACTATCCTTACTCTTGAGTAGCTGTAAATGAGAGAAGAATTTTCTATGTAATTGGATAAGTGCTCATGAATAAAATAGAGTTATTAATAATGTATGAGTCTATTAAAAGTCAAAAACAATGCATGTTGAAAATGTCACTAAACCCTTTCCCCTGAATCCTCTATTTCTAAAAATTATCGTATTTCTCTTTGATATGTAAAGTTAAGGAAAAGGGCAAGGTGACATCTTAGGGTTTCTTATAGTGCCATAATTTTATACTATATAATCCAAGGTTTTTGAATATATGTCTTATATTAGTCAATAACCAAAAAGCCAATATCTGTAAACATCATTTCCAGAATTCATAAAATGCTGAAAAAATAGACTCAATATATTGGAATGTTTCCCAGAATAACTCTGATAGTTTGCCAAGGATGATTAGGAAATTTGCTGTCATAAGAAAATATAAACACCTCATTTTTATTATTCATATTACCATCTAGTCTACAGTCTTGATGCAACATTAGATCAAATTTACTCATTGCAGACTATTTAAAATTTATCCCAGATTTATTAAATAATTCAGATAAATTTTATCAAGCAATGTTGGTATTTATTAACTATAAAACAATTTCACAAGCCCCAATTCTTCTAATTATTTTTTACTTCCTTGCATAATGTCACATATTTAATTTTTGAATAACTCAGTGTTACTCCCTCCTTTCTTGTCAGAATTTCCAAATCATTTTAAAGACAAAATGAAAAAAAATCCTTAGGTTTTTGCACAAAAAAATACTCAAAGTAGGCATTCCACTTTTCCACAGAACGGTAAGGAGGCAGCAGATGTCTTAGCATGTGTAAAAGCAATCTACAGAGGTGATTGGTGTCTCTGTGCCAAAAAATATGGAGAAATATTTGATAGGTGACATAGCTTTATAAGGTATGCTGCATTTCTGAAATGTATTTGTGGGATGTGATGGAAGACCTCAGAAGTTTGTCAAATATCCCGGCCTGTAATCTCAGCACTGTAGGAGGCCGAGGCAGGAGGATCACCTGAGGTCAGGAGTTCAAGACCAGCCTGGCCAACATGGCGAAACCCCATCTCTACTAAAAAAAAAAAAAGTACAAAAATTTAGCTGGGCGTGGTGGCGTGTGCCTGTAATCTCAGCTACCCAGGAGGCTGAGGCAGCAGAATCACTGGAACCCAGGGGGCAGAGGCTGCAAAGAGCCAAGATTGCGCCACTGCACTCCAGCCTGGGCACAGAGCAAGACTCCGTCTAAAAAAAAAAAAAAAAAAAATCCGAACTGCGAACTGCTTCTCGGTCTTGCGAATTCAGGTAGGCTAAACATTACCTCCAGATGAACCCTAAAAAATACCTTTAAGGACAATTTCAAAAACTACAATTGAATGATCTGTTATAAAATTCAAATCTTACTCTAGTTTAAAAAGAAGAAAATGTGGTCTCATGAAGTCATTACTGCTGAGATTTTCTGAGTCTAACAGAAATACTTAAATTTCAAGATATGCTATATAACCATACATTAAATTTTGTTCAGAAAAAAAATACATGTTAATGAAGAAATTGGTAGGAAACAGCAATGATATGTCTTCAGTTGTTGTTTATGATAAGTGTGACCTCACCAGCAGAATACAGGTCGAAGTATCAATACCAAATAAAATAGGATTAAGTACAAAACACAAAGAAATCAAGCATACCACCCCCATCTCTTTTAGTAATATGGATCACAGTTTTTATGACATTTGAGTAACGGATTCTTAGACAGGAATTAACACCAGATATGCATATGTCTGTTGAGTGACTTGCTGGTATTACCAAAAAGAATGTAAGCTAAAAAGGGAGGTGAAACTGTAAGAATGCTGAGATAAAATTGGAAGTATTACAATGGAAGTCATCAGGTATGATTTCAAGATGATAAACAAACTAGGAAGGTTATTTATTGGACTTCAGATGAGAAAGATACCATGGAGAAGAACTGAAAAACGTTCTGTAAACTCATGCATGAAAAAACAGTATTCAGGAAAATTCACTTCAGGCTTTACCATGAAGACATACATATAATTCCCATAGAGATTATAAAGATTTAGTAAGATGCAATATAGGACTGAAATTTGTCTGTGGAAGGGAAATATTGCTCAATAAATACAGACTTGTTAGAGAGAACTAAAGTATCTGGTATCACTGTATGTGTCTATTTGCATAGATATCTAAAATTCTAAAAATGAAATATATCTAAAAAGCAGTTACATGAAGATTAATGTAGAGAAGAGAGCAACTTACGAAGTTGTAGGCATACAATTCCTGATAACACAGTGAGATAAAAAGTAGATAATGCAATACTGACTCAGAAAGGTGGCACAAGGGCAAAATATAGACTTAAGAGACAATTTCAAAAATGGAGACATCTGCTAGAAGTCATACTAAGCTAAAATCAGCATTGTGATAAATTCTTTAATTTACTGATAATAGAAAAAAATAACAAAAATAAAAAAATATAGATCTAATTCTGACTATTAAATTAATATTAGTTGATGAAATGAGAATTTGGTGGAAACAATGAGCATAGGTAAGGATGGAGTAAAGTGAAATAGTCAAATATTTATCTAAATCTTTGAAGAGGCAGATTGCAAATTTCATGATCTATAGCTTGTGACTCTTAAAGGTAAATATAGTTTAAGAAGACTAAGAATCATAATTCTAAGTATATAGTTATAAATGACATGTGAAGAAAAGTTAGTCTCTAAAACATGAATACAATTTTATATAGAGCCACTCAGTGCATTCATTTCTAGAAAAATACATTTTAAAAAGTGTAAAGGTTCTTGATTAACGGATCAGAGACAAACTGATAAGGATGTTATGATTTTTCTGGTATAGTCTGTTGAAAGTCTCAAAGTAAAATGTTACTCAAAAATTATCTAGAAAAGATAAGCTATTTTTTATTTATATCCAGAACAACTAGCAGAATAAATAATACACATTTTCGTTTTGGAGATGGTGAAGTTATTAAAACGAATGACAGAAATAACACAAAACTGCTCAATCTTAATATAATGCACAACTATATTTAGAATACTATTCTTCAGGCTAAAAACTGTGGAACAAACACTGGCAAGAATAAACTAAATCCTAAAGTATTTGGTATTGATTTCAAGAGGTCAATTACAATTTATGTAATTGCTTTACATAAATCCAAGATCGCAGTCTACCAAAAAAGTTCCCAGATGATACTGCCAGAGCACTGTTTACAATCCTGTACAAATAATGGGATTCAGAAGAAGTGACAACAAATTTAGGTAGACAAATGCAACTCTATTTTTTTTAAAGGTGGAAGAAATTGCATTCTGCAATGAGTCACTGAGTTTGATGTTACCTACAAAAAATATGGCAGCGTATATAGATAAAATAATGGTTTGTAAGTATTTAATACAATAAAAACTCTGTATTAGAAGTCAATTATGCCATTAAAACAACATCCACATATATCTGGATACCAGTAGAAAACCATCAGAGAGAAGAGAAGGTGGACCGATTTACTCTCTAGGTCTGATCTCTAAGAGAGGTGTTGCACATTCTGTTCAGAAAAGAATCTGGAGAATTCAAGTGTATTCTGAACTGGCATAAATACCAGAAATTTTCACAATGATAATAAATTAAGGAGTCCAGTCCCTCGATAAAAACCTGTGTGTGATTTTTCAGATTTGATCACAGACAATTTCAAAGGCTTTACCTGGCAGGCCTCACGGGGGAAAGCTGCCCTCCCTACGCCAGACTTGCTAAACAGCCAGTGCATGGGCATCTCTAAAAGGACTTAAGACAAGGACTCAGAGCTTTTCCTCAGGCACCTCTATTGAGTCCTTATTATGAGATGGAGGGTGGAGAGGAAAATATTAAAGATGCTTTTTCCTACCCTGACTTGGTACCAAGTAGCTTTTTTCATTTTAATTTTTTTTAAGTTCTGTGTTACATGCACAGGATGTACAAGTTTGTTACACAGGTAAACATGTGCCACAGTGATTTGCTGTACCTGTCAACCCATCACCTAGGTATTGAGCCCAGCATGCATTAGCTATTTTTCCTAATGCTCTCCTTCCCCCTACTGCAACCCTCAACAGTCCCTAGTGTGTGTTGTTCCCCTCCCTGTGTCCATATGGACTCATCGTTCAGTTCCCACTTATTAGTGAGAACATGCAGTGTTTGGTTTTTGGCTCCATCATTAGTTTGCTGAGGATAATGGCTTCCAGCACCATCCATATTCCTGAAAAGGACATGAGCACATTCCTTTCTATGGCTGCATAGTATTCCATAGTGTATATGTACCACATTTTTCTTATCCAATCTATCATTGATGGGCATTTGGGTTGATTCCATGTCTTTGCTATTGTGAATACATATGTGTGCATGTGTCTTTATAGTAGAATGATTTATATTCCTTTAGGTATATACCTAGTAATGGGATTCCCGAGTAAACAGTATTTCTGGTTCTAGAACCTTGAGGAATCGCCACACTGTTTTCAACAATGGTTGAATTAATTTACACTCCCAACAACAGTGTAAAAGCGTTGCTATTTCTCCACATCCTCTCCAGCATCTGTTGTTTCCTGACTTTTTAATTATCGCCATACTAACTGGTGTGAGATGGTATCTCATTGTGGTTTTTATTTGCATTTCTCTAATGACCAGTGATGATGAGTTTTTTTTCATATGTTTGTTGGCCACATAAATGTCTTCTTTTGAGAAGTGTCTGTCCATTTCTTTTGCCTGCTTTTAAATGGGGCTGTTTTTTTTTCTTGTAAATTTGTTTAAGTTCCTTTTAGATTCTTGATATTAGACCTTTGTCAGATGCATAGATTGCAAACATTTTCTCCCACTCTGTAGTTTGCCTGTTCTCTCTGATATTAGTTCTCTTTTGCTGTGCAGAAGCTCTTTAGTTTAATTAGATCCCATTTGTCAATTTTTGCTTTTGTTGCAATTGCTTTTGGTGTTTTCATCATGAAATATTTGCCCATGCCTTTGTCCTGAATGGTATTGCCTAGATTTTCTTCTAGGGTTTTTATAGTTGTAGATTTTACATTTAAGTCTTTAATGCATCTTGAATTAATTTTTGTATAGGTGTAAGGAACGGGTCTGGTTTCAATTTTTTCCATATGACTAGACATTTCTCCCAGCACCATTTATTTAATAAGGAATCCTTTCCCCATTGTTTGTTTTTTGTCAGGTTTGTTGAAGATCAGATGGTTGTAGATATGTGATCTTATTTCCGAGTTCTCTATTCTGTTCTATTGGTCTATGTGTCTGTTTTTGTACCAATACCATGTTGTGTTTGTTAATTGTAGGCTTGTACAGTTTGAAGTCCGGTAGTGTGATTCCTTCAACTTTGTTCTTTTTGCATAGGATTATCTTGGCTATACAAGCTCTTTTTTGGTTCCATATGAATTTTAAAATAGTTTCATCTAATTCTGTGAAGAATGTCAATGGTAGTTTAATGGCAATAGCATTGAATCTATAAATTACTTTGGGTAGTATGGCCATTTTCATGAGCATGAAATGTTTTTACATTTGTATGTGTCCTCTCTGATTTCCTTGAACAGTGGTTTGTAGTTCTTGCAGTTCTTCAGTTCCCTTGTTAGCTATATTCCTAGGTATTTTATTCTTTTTGTAGCAATTGTGAATAGGAGTTCGTTCATGATTTGGCTCCCTGCTTGCCTATTGTTGGTGTTTAGGAATGCTTGTGACTTTTTCACACTGATGTTGTATCTTAAGACTGCTGAAGTTGCTTATCAGCTTAAGAAACTTTGGGGCTGAGACGATGGGGTTTTCTAGATATAGAATCATGTCTTCTGCAAACAAAGACAATTTGACTTCCCTCTTCCTATTTGAATGCCTTTATTTCTTTCTCTTGCCTGATTGCCCTGGGCAGAACTTCCAATAGTATGTTGAATAGGAGTGGTGAGAGAGGGCATTGTTTTCTTTTGCTGGTTTTCAAAGGGAATGCTTCCAGCTTTTGCCCACTCAGTATGATATTGGCTGTGCTTTGTCATAAATGGCTCTTATTATATTGAGGTATGTTCCTTCAATACCTAGTTAATTGAGAGTTTTTAACATGAAGGGATGCTGAATTTTAAGGAAGGCCTTTTCTGTGTCTATCAAGATAATCATGTGGTTTTTGTCTTTAGATCTGTTTATGTGATGAATTACACTTATTGATTTGTGTATGTTGAACCAGCCTTGCATCCCGTGGATGAAGCCAACTTGATTATGGTACCAAGTAAATTTTAATCCTAGTCCTCCCTGCTTATTTCTCCCCAGCCCCAGGGCTCATAAAAATGTCAGTGCCCTTGGTTTGAAATTGTATTATAGGCTAAATTTTTCCCCTCAATATTCATATGTTGAAGCTTTAACCCTCAGTACCTAAGAATGTAACTGTATTTGGAGACAAGGGCTTTAAAGAGGTAATTAAGGTAAAATTAGGTTATATGAGACGGGGGGTGTGCTAATTCAATCTTATTGTTCTTCTTATAAGAAGAGATTATGTGGACACCAATACTTACAGAGGGAAGAACACATGAAGCCATCTCAGGACAGCCATTCACTAGCCAAGGACAGAGGCCTTAAGAGAAATAAACCCTAGCAATGTCTAGAATTCTAGCTTTGAGGACCATGAGAAAATAAAATTCTTGTTTAAGCCACCTAGTCTGTGGAACTTTCTTATGACAGTTTTGTTAGTTTTATAGGGCTGCCATAACAAAATACCACAGACTGGGTAACTTAAAGGAGAGAAACTAATTTTTTTCAGAGTTCTAGAGGCTGGAATTCCAAAATCAAGGTGCCAGCCAGTTTGGTTTCTCCTAAGGCCTCTCTTCTTGGTTTGCAGATAGCCACCTTCTCTTTGTCCTTACAAGACCTTTTTTCTTTGTGTGCAAATTCCTGCTGTCTTTTGTGTGTCCTAATCTTTTCATATAAAGTTAACAGTTAGATTGGATTAGAGTCTACTTTAAAGACTTCATGTGAATAAATCACCCATTTAAAGATCCTATTTTGCAAATATAGTCACATTCAGAGGCACTGGGGATTAGAGCTTCATCACATGAATTTTGGGAGTACACAATTTAGTCCATAACATCAGCCTAATTAAACTAATACAGGCACTCTGAACAGTGAGATGATCCACATGTCTACATCAATCCACATGAACTTCTATCAGCACATTGTTACATGAGGGAAAATGAAATATGACGAGTTGACATTTACTTCAATCTTAGCATGGTGTTCCTATTATTGCAGTAAGTAGTTAAATATTTGATTATTGTTTTCATTTTTGACTTGTTGCTTTAATCAGTTACTGGACATCTCAGTTCACTCTCCAGCTCAGTGAAGTGCCTGACATAAATACACCAGTTGAAAAAGATCCTAGATGATGATTGGGAGTATAGGAACAATGCTCAAATGTCCAGCTCCCCACTAAAAAGAGCCTGAAATAAATTAAGATGTTCAGAGACACAGTCAAGTAGGTGGGGACTCAGTGGTGAAACAGAATGAAGCAAATAAGACATAAGCACAGGGACCAGCAATAGCTACATTCACCAGTAACATGGAGAGACAAATACCAGTGCAATTAAGTGTTGAGATTTGTTCATAAAAGCCACTCCACATTTCATGCTACAAAGGTTAATTCCAGAACCTACCCCTCTTTTGTTGACTTCTCAAAATTATCACATATTGTCATGGGTGTGGTGAAGAAGAACACAGTTGTGAAGAAAATGTCTGACATTGATATTTATTAAGAAAATAATACATTCCATGGATTAAAGATTTAAATGTAATAAATCAAACTAAAAGAATCCTAAAAGATCTCATTTTCCCTATTTTTGTACCAAATTTAATTGCATATTTTAAAATAACTAAAGGAGTATAACTGATTGTAACACAAAGGATAAATGCTTGAGTTAATGGATACCCCATTTACTCTGATGTGATTATTATGCATTGCAAGCCTGTATTAAAATATTTCATGTAACCCACAAATATATACACTGACTGTAAACCCGCAAAAACAAAAAATAAAAGAATCCTAGAAGAAAATCTGGGAAATATCTTTCTGAACATCACCCTTGGGAAATAATTTATGACTAAGTCTGCAAAAGCAATTGCAATAAAAACAAAAATTAACAAGCGAGACCGAATTAAACTAAACAGTTTGTGCACAGCAAAAGAAACTATCAACAGAGTAAACAGATAACCTACAGAATGGGAGAAAATATTGGCAAACTATTCTTCTGATGAAAGTCTAATATACAGAATATGTAAGAGCTTAAACAATTCAACAAGAAAAAACCAGATAACCTCATCAAAAAATGAGTCAAAGAGATGAAGAGACACTTTTCAAAAGAAGATATGCAAGCAGCCAACAAACATGAAAAATCCTCCACATCACTAATCATCAGAGAAATGCAAACCAAAACCACAGT
The DNA here is from genome assembly GCF_029289425.2 of Pan paniscus. Lineage (NCBI taxonomy): Eukaryota > Metazoa > Chordata > Mammalia > Primates > Hominidae > Pan > Pan paniscus. The sequence goes on from NC_073272.2 coordinate 127,300,217, forward strand.
GAGATACCATCTCACATCAGTAAGAATGGCTATTATAAACAAGTCAGAAAACAACAGATGCTGGCAAGGCTATGGAGAAAAGGGAATGCTTACACACAGTTTGTCAAAATGTAAATTATTTCAGCCACTATGGAAAGCAGTTTGGAGATTTTTCAGAAAAACTTGAAACAGAACTACCATTTGATCTAGCATTCCCATTACTGAATATATACCCAAAAGAAATAATTCTACCAAAAAGACACATCAACCTATATGTTCATCACAGCACTATTTACAATAGTGAAGACATGGAATCAATATAGTTCCCTGTTAATTGTGAATTGGATAAAGAAAATGTGATACATATACACCATTGAATACTACATAGCCATTTAAAAAAATCAAAATAAGATTTTTGCAGCAACATGGATGTAGCTGGATGCCATTATCTTAAGCAAATTAACATAAGAACAGAAAAGCAAATTCCAGTGTTCTCACTTATAAGTGGGAGCTAAACATTAGGTATGCATAGGCATAAAGATGGGAACAATAGACACTGGCAACTAGAAGAGGGGGAAGGGAAGAATGGGAGGAGGAGTTGAAAAACTAACTATTGTATAGTATGATCACTATCTAGGTGATGGAATCAATCATAACCCAAACCTCAGCATCACACAATATTCCCATGTAACAAACCTGCACATGTGCACCAAGAATCTAAAATAAATGTTGAAATTATTTACAAATATACAGCAATGTTGTGTATTAGTGGAATGTAAAACAGCATAGAGAATTTTTTTAAAAAACTATTATATTTTATTAAGTAGATAGATGACAAGTCACAGCTAACTTACACATATATTTCAATAAATAGATACATGCTGAGGCACAGGGAACCAACACACACATTTCATTTTTTAAGAAATATTTCAGTTTATTGTTAAATCAGTTTTTTTGAGGAAAAAACACTTCTTTATTAAGAATTTTAGAGTTTTTATTTTTTTTTCATTTTTTTAAACTTTAAGATCTACATCCAGAATGGTATTTCTAGATTATCTTGCAAGGTTTTTATTGTTTTTGTTTTTATAATTGAGTATTCCATCTCAAATTGATTGTTTTACGTGATGTAAGGAAGGGGTCCAGTTTCAGTCTTCTGCATATGACTGCTACACAGTTATCCCACCATTATTTATTAAATAGGGAATCTTTTCTCCACTGCTTGTTTTTGTTAACTTTGTTGAAGATCAGATGGTAGTAGGTATGTGACTTTATTTCTGGGGTTTTTATTCTGTTCTATTGGTCTATGTGTCTGTTTTTGTATCAATACAATGCTACTTTCATCACTGTAGTCTAGTAGTATAGTTTGAAGTACTGTAATGTGATGTCTCTAGCTTTCTTTTTTCTTAGAATTGCATTAGCTATTCTGACTTTTTTTGGTTCCATATGAATTTTAAAATAGTTTTTTTTCCTAGTTCTATGAAAAATGTCACTGATAGTTTGATAAGCATAGCATTAAACCTGTGAATTGCCTTGGGCTGTATGGCCATTTTAATGATATTGATTCTTCCTATCCATGAGCATGGAATGGTTTTCCATTTCTTTATGTCATTTCTGATTTTTTGAGCAATGTTTTGTAATTATCATTGTAGTGACCTTTAACCTCCCTGATTAGCTGTATTCCTAGGTATTTTATTCTTTTTTTTGTGGCAATTGCGAATGGGATTGTGTTCTTGGTTAGGCTTTCAGCTTGGACACTGTTGATGTATAGAAATGCTACTGGTGTTTATACGTTGATTTTGCATCCTGCAACTTTGCTAAAGTTGTTTATCAGGTCTAAGAGCTTTCGGCCAGAGAACATGGGTTTTCTAGGTATAGAATCATATCATATGCAAACAGAGATATTTTGACTTCCTCTCTTCCCATTTGGATACATTCTATGTCTTTTAGAACAATTTTTATACAAAGTGTCCTTAAATTTAATAAATTTACTATTAATAAAAAAGAAAATAATACACCCCTAACAAATTGAATTTGCTTTGATGAGAGTGCCTAGCGTGCTGAACCATATCAATGTGTACAAAAATCACATACCTGAATTTATGCAATGATTGCATTCAAACATTTCATGATAAACACATGGAAATGATTTTATTATTTAGCAAAGTGAGAAAAAGTGGAAACTGTTTAGAATTACAATGACGAGTGCTCTTTGTTTCATGAGGGAGTTATGCTCTAATAAGCCCATTATGAGTTTAAAATAGTGTAAATCAAAAATGCATTTAATACACAATCTACTGAACATCATAGCTTAGCCAAGCTTTCCTTAAAGGTACTCAGAACAGTCACTTTGGCCTAAAGTTGGGCAAAATCTTCTAACACAAAGCCTATCTTGTAATAAAGCATTTAGTATTTAAATTGTATCTGAATTCTGTACTGAAAGTGAAAATATGAATGGTTGTATGGGTAACCAAATATGATTTCTACTGAATGCACATCATGTTTGCAACATCATGAAATTAAAAAATTGTAAGCCTGTAGTCCCAGCTACTCGGGAGGCTGAGGCAGGAGAATGGCGTGAACCCGGGAGGCGGAGCTTGCAGTGAGCCGAGATCGCGCCACTGCACTCCAGCCTGGGCGACAGAGCGAGACTCCGTCTCAAAAAAAAAAAAAAAAAAAAAAAATTGTAAGTCAGGGATCATATGTAGTTGAATGTGCATAAATAAAAACTTCTGATTAAGGGATAACTATCAAACTGGAGGGATTTTTAAATAATTTTACTGTCAGCTGTACACTATTAAATATTTGTATTAGTGATATAAACAAAGACATTAATTACTTGCTAATAACGTTTGTGGAAAACATGAACCAAGAAAGAAAAATTGACATGTTAACCAGTAGGATGAAACTCTATAAAGATCTAATGGGGTGATATCTAACAAGATAAAATTTAATAGAAGTAAATGTAAAGTTATGTTTTTGAGTCTAAAACCTGGACAAATTAAAAGAAACGTTGCCTAACTGGTTTATGTTATAAAGAATTCTGCAGATATTCCTTCAAAGAAATGTATTTATGCAGGAGGACTTCAAGATGACTGACTACAGGCATCTGGTACTCACCTCCTCCAAAACTAAGAAGTGAAATAGCAAGAAGGTAATTACACTTCAAATAAATTACCTAAGATAAAATATTGGAATTCAACAGAGAAGTCACAGGAAATTCCTAACACAAGGAAGGAAAGTGAGGCAAGGCAGCCTGATTTGCTGGGATCCTGTAGAGCCTTCCCAATGCAGGGAAAGGGTAAGTAAGTCACCCCCAAAAGTCTACATTCTCACCATGGACTCTAGATAGTCCAGCCATGGGAGAGCTACTCAACCCATCAGAACCCCAAACTAACATTAAGAGCTGCCTGGAGACCAGTTGATGGCATTGCTCCAGAGAGAGAGCACATGTTGGGTTTCACTCACATCCCAAATTCTAAGCAGCTGCTGCAAGGTGACATTTTAAGTGCCTAGCCATCACCACACTGCACCCTGCCCTGGCGGTCAACAATCCCTTAATCTCCACATCCCTGGAACCCCAATGATATGCTCTGTCCACATCTGGGAACTGCTGCTGGCTGCAGCTGTCAGGGCTGAAATATGAACAATTGGCTGTGATCTCATTACCCCAAGTAGCAGGGCCACTGTGCATTTTAAATTGCCCTGAGAAAAGGCTACTCCACTTAGAGCTGCCGCCTGGAGCCCCAGCTGCCTGTTTATGGCTGTTGCCACTGAAAGCCATCCCACCAGGGAGCAGCAGGGATGCGGCATAGCCACTGCTGCCCCAACCCAAGCATTCCTATAAAGGTTTGAGAATTTTGTCAATGACTACCACAGTCAGTGCCAACAAACTCCACAGAGAAGCTCAGGATAGTTCTGCCCAGCACAGCACAATCTCCTCAGTGCCCAGGCACACTGTCTGATGTCCTCAAGACCACTCTGTCCCATCTATCACTGTACCTGAGTACTCTTCTTAGGGTCTTGAGGATGGGCCTAAACAAACTTCTACTATGCCCACAGCTGGACTTACCCACATGTATCCCCTGTAGGCCCGAGGACTGACCCACACAGCCATGACCATCACCACCGTGGAATGCTTGGAAGCCGGAGGATTGTCCTATCACTATTACTGCCATTGCCCAGGACAAACTGCTGCCCAGGGGCACAAAAAATGTGCCCACCATTGCAATTTCTGGCACCCAATCAAGCTGCATGGTGGCCCAAAAATCAGCCCACCTGGACCTGCTAACAATGGTGCCAGTATATGCTGCCCTGCGACACAAGGATAGGCACAGTCGGTCCACAATTGCCACCATTGAAGAGTGGTCCACCTGATATCACCATCCCCAGGAAAATATCATCACAGCCTGCATTAAAAACCACACACTAAGCCAATAAAGAAATCAAAGACACTATTGATGCTGTTTAACACTGAAAAGATTATATGGTGACTAAACTACTTCATGCACATAGAATAAAAGCCAAATAGCCCTACCCAACCAACATGACAAAAATATCTTCAGGAAAAAGTTCTTCCCCAAAAATATATTTTTTAAAAATTGAGGAATCCAACTATTATACCAAATGCACAGATAACCACAGAAGGACACAAGAAACATAAATAAACAATAAAAATTTCACTTCCAAAAGAACACAATAGTTCTCTAGTAACACTCCAGTGAAGAAACTTATGAAATCTCAAAAAAAAGAATATAAAATAATGATATTAATAAAGGTCAATGAGATAAGAAATCTCAGAAAAACAATAAAAAGAAATAAGAAATTTTTTAAAAAAATTCAGGTTATGAATGAGAAATTTACCAAAGAGACAGATATTTTAAAAAAGAAAAAAATATATCAGAAACCAAAAAATTCATCGAAAGAAACACAAAACACATTTGAAAACTTCAAGAATACAGTATATCAAGCAGAAGAAAGAAATCAGAACTAGAAGACAAGTCTTTTGAAATAATCCAGTCAGACAAAAATAAAGAAAAAAATTTTAGAACTGTTGCAAGAAAAAGTAAAATAACTAGGAATGTACTTACACAAGTAGAGAAAGATCTCTACAAGGAAAACTGCAAGACACTGATGAAAGAAATTGTAGGTGACATAAACAAATGGAAACACATTCCATGATCGTGAATGGGAAGAATCAATCGTGTAAGAATGATACTATTGCACAAAACAATCTATAGATTCAACGTAATTCCCATCAATTACCATTATTATTCTTCACAGAACAAAAAAATCAATCCTAAAATTTATTTGGAATCAAAAAAGAGCCCACATAACCAAATAAATACTAAGCAAAAAGAAAAAATATGGAGACTCACATTACCCAACTTCAAATAATACTACAAGACTATACTTACCAAAACATTATGGTATTAACATAATAGTAGGCACATAGATCAGTGGAACATAATGGAGAAGCCAGAAGTAAAACCAAATACTTACAGCCAACTGTTCGTCAACAGAGCATGTAAAAACTTAAATTGTGGTGGGGTGGGGGGAGGGGGGAGGGATAGCATTGGGAGATATACCTAATGCTAGATGATGAGTTAGTGGGTGCAGCGCACCAGCATGGCACATGTATACATATGTAACTAACCTGCACAATGTGCACATGTACCCTAAAACTTAAAGTATAATAAAAAAAATTAAAAAAAAAACTTAAATTGACAAAAAGACACACTATTCCATAAATGGTGCTGAGAAAACTGGCAAGCCACATGCAGAAGAATGAAACTGGAACATCGTATTGCACTATATAGAAAAATCAACTCAAGATGGATCAAAGACTAAAATATAAGACCTGAAAGCACAAAAATTCTAGATGATACCATTTGAAACACTCTTCTGGACATTGGCTTAGGTAAACAATTCATGGCTAAGATCCCAAAAGCAAATCAACAAAAACATAATAACAACTGGAATCTATTTAAACTACAGAGCTTCTGCCCAGCAAAATAATAATAATAATAATAATCGTCATCATCATCATCATCATTATCAGCACCAGCAGAGTAAACAGACAATCGCAAAGTGGGAGAAAATATTCACAAACTATACATCCAACAAAGGACTAGTGTCAACAATCTACAAAAAACTCAAGCAAATCAGCAAGAGAAAAACAAATAATTCCATCAACGAGCGGAAATGAATTGACATTTCTCAAAAGAAGATATACAGTCAACAAACATATGAAAAAATGCTTAATATCACTAATCATCAGGGAAATGTGAATTAAAACCACAATGAGATAGCACCTCACTCCTGCAAGAATGGCCATAATTAAAGTTAAAAAATAATAGATGTTGACATGATTGTGGTGGAAAAGAAACACTTATAGACTACTGTTGGGAATGAAAATTAGTACAACCACTATGGAAAACAGTATGGATATTCCTTAAAGAACTAAAAGTAGAACTACCATTTGATCCAGCAATCCCACTACTGGATATCTACCCGAAAGAAAAGAAGTCATTATATGAAAAAGAAATATGAACATAAATGTTTATAGCAGCACAATTCACAATAGCAAAGATAATGGAACCAACCTAAGTGTCCATCACCCAATGAATGAATAAAGAAAATGTGGTATATATACATCATGGAATACTAGTCAGCTATAAAAGGAATGAAATCATGTATTTTGCAGCAACATGGATGGAGCTGGAGCCCCTTATTCTAAGTGAAGTCACTCAGAATGGAAAACCAAATATTGTTATGTTCCCACTTATAAGTGGGAGCTGAGCTATGAGCACACAAAGGCATAAGAATGATATAATGGAATTTGGGGACTTAGGAGAGATGTTTTGGAAGGGTGAGCAATAAGACACTATAAATTAGGTACAGTGTACACTTCTTGTGTGACAGATGCACTAAAATCTTAGAAATCACTACTAAAGAACTTATCCATGTAACCAAAAACCACCTGCACCCCAAAAACTATGGAAATAAAAATATTTTAAAATAATAATCAAAGGTTACTTAACATATGAGACAGCATAAAGTGACAAAATATTCAATTTTTTGATGTCCCAGAAGTTGAAGAGAAAACAAAAGAAATAGGAAATCTATTTAATAAAATAACAGCTGAAAACTTCCCAATCTAACAAAACATTTAGACATCCAAATGTAGAAGGCTCAAAGATCTCCAATAAGATACAATTCAAAAAGATCTTCACAGCACATTATAGTTAAACTATCAAAAGTCAATATCAAAGAGATAATTATAAAACCAGTAATGAAAAAAAAAATTACTAGTCACTTTTAAGTGTATCTCCATCATACCAACACCAGACATATCAGCAGAAACATTATAGGCCAGGACAAAATAGAATAATACAGTCAAAGTGCTGAAAAAAAAATAGCTGCTAGGAAACAATACTATGGACAGCAAAGTTATCATTTATAAATAAAGAAGAAATGAAGACTTTCCCAAAGAAAGTAATCTTGGTTGGAAGCTTTTTTTTTCTTTCAGCACTTTGACTGTGTTATGGAATTCATCACCACAAGATGGGTCCACAAGAAATGCTTAAGGGATCCTACATGTGGAAGCAAAAGGACGATATTTATGATCATGAAAATACACAAAAGTACTAAACACACGGGTAGAGCAAACACACAAATGAGGAAGAGAAAGGACTTCAGTGTTACCACTACAGAAAACCACTAAACCAAAATAATAGAAAACATAACATAAATAAAGGAGCAAAATATATTTAATAAAATAAATAAAATGACAAGTATAAGCCCTCACATATCTATAATACCCTTGCATATAAATAAACTGTCTGCTTAAATGTTATAGAATGATTGAATGAATAACACAACTTGATCCAACTATATGCTGCATAAAAAATCTCATTTCACTTCTAAATACACATATAGACTGAAAGCACAGAGATGAAAAATGATATTCCATGTAAATGGAAACCAAAAATAAACAGCAGTATTTTGTATTATGTCCTTTTGTGCCTAGTTTATTAAGAGTATTTATCATGAAGGGATGCTGAATTTTAGCAAATGCTTTTTCTTTATCTATTGAGAAAATCATGTTTTTTTCTCTTTATTTGCTTGATCACATTTATTGATTTGTGTGTATTGAACCATTCTTAACATATGAAGTTTAAAACTCACCTGATATGATTTTGATTTTTAAAAATGTGTTTATACTTTGTTTTTGTCCTAGTATATGGTTTATCTTGGAGAATATTCCATGTGCGGATGAGAAGAATATATATTCTATTGCAATTGGAATGTTATGTAAATGATTGCAGCTGACCAGCACTGGTGCCATAGCCCCAACAGCGGCCACAGTTCATGTGCCTGAGAGCAGTAAGACTGTTCCAACTACCCTTGCTTGTCAGGGCTCAGCACCAGTTTCCACCCAGGCATAATTTCCTATGCCTGTCTTTACTTTTATCTCTTAATCCCACCATTTTCGTAAGCTGAGGATGTATGTCGCCTCAGGACCCTATGATGATTGTGTGAACTGCACAAATTGTTTGTAAAACACGTGTGTTCAAACAATATGAAATCTGGGCATCCTGAAAAAAGAAAAGGATAGCAGCGATTTTCAGGGAACAAGGGAGATAACCATGAGGTCTGACGGCCTGCAGGGCCGGGCAGAACAGAGTCATATTTCTCTTCTTGCAGAAAGCAAATAGGAGAAATAGTGCTGAATTATTTTCCCAGCAAGGAATAACCCTGGGAAAGGAATGCATTCCCAGGGGGAGGTCTCTAAAATGACCACTCTGGGAGTGTGTGTCTTATGTGGTTGAAGATAAGGGATGAAATACGCCCTGGTCTCCTGCAGTGCCCTCAGGCTTGCTAGGATTAGAAAATTCCAGCCTGGCGAATTCTAGTCAGACCAGTTGTCTGCTCTCCAACCCTGTTTCCTGTTAAGATGTTTATCAATGACAATGCATGCCCAGCGGGACATGGAACGTCATCAGTAATTCTAACTTTGCCCTGGCCTTGTAATCTTGCTTTGCCATTTGCCTTGTGATCTTTTATTGCCGTGTGAAGCATGTGATCTCTGTGACCCACTCCCTATTCGTACACCCCTCCCCTTTTGAAATCCCTAATAAAAACTTGCTGGTTTTGTGGCTCAGGTGGGCATCACAGAACCTGCCGATATGTGATGTCACCCTCGGAGGCCCAGCTATAAAATTTCTCTCTTTGTACTCTTTTTCTTTATTTCTCAGACCGGCTGACACTTAGGGAAAATAGAAAAGAGACTACATTGAAATTCTGGGGCTGGTTCCCCAGATAACTACCAATTACTTTCTTCACATAACTAGAAAAAAACTATTTTAAAATTCATCTGGAACCAAAGAGGAGCCTGAATAGCCAAGGTAATCCTAAGCAAACAGGACAAAGCCGGAGGCATCACACTATCCAACTTCAAACTACAATACAGAACTATAGTAACCAAAAGAACATGGTACTGGTACAAAAACAGACACATAGACCAATGCAATTGGTTATTCACAATAGCAAAGATGTGAAAACTATCTAAGCATATATAAATGGATGAATGGATATAGAAAATATTGTATACTTGTATATACAATGAGATATTCAGCCATGAAAAGAAAATTCTGCCATTTGCAACATGGATGAAACTAGAAGATGTTATGCTAAGTGAAATAGGCCAGACATAGAAATACTTCATGATATCACTTACTTGTGGGATCTGTTCAACATGTTGACTACAGTTAATAATACTGCATTACATACTTGAAATTTGATAAGAAAGTAGACCTTAAATATTATCACCTTAAATGATACCTATGTGTGGTGGTGGATATATTTTTTTTTTTTTTTTGAGACGGAGTCTCGCTCTGTCGCCCAGGCTGGAGTGCAGTGGCGCGATCTCGGCTCACTGCAAGCTCCGCCTCCCGGGTTCACGCCATTCTCCTGCCTCAGCCTCCCGAGTAGCTGGGACTACAGGCGCCCGCCACCACGCCCGGCTAATTTTTTGTATTTTTAGTAGAGACGGGGTTTCACCGTGTTAGCCAGGATGGTCTCGATCTCCTGACCTCGTGATCCGCCCGCCTCAGCCTCCCAAAGTGCTGGGATTACAGGCGTGAGCCACCGCGCCCGGCCGGTGGTGGATATATTAATTACCTTGATTGTGGTAAACATTTCACAATGTATACACACATCAAAGCATCACTTATACACCTTAAACGTGCAATTTTGTCAGTTATACCTCAAAAAAGATGGAAAAATCATACATAATAAGTTGTTTCTATACACTATTAAAGTACTACATGAAAAAGAAATTAGGAAATCATATCATTTACAATAGCACCCAAAATAATAAAACACTGAGGAATATTCTTAATTATGGTGATTAATTATACACTGAAAACTACAAAACATTTGTGGCATAAATTGAAGAAAGCAAAAACAAACTGAAAGACATCTTCTGTTCCTGGATGGAAAGGTTTACTGTTAAATTGCCCACATAAGCCAAAATGATCTAAGTAGTCAATGCAATTCCTATCAAAATTTCATTGGCATTTTTTAAAGAAATAGATAAAACAATCCTAAAATTCATATGGAACTACAAAAGACCCTGAATAGCCAAAGCAACCTGAGCAAGAACAAAGCCGGAAGCACCACATTTTCTGATTTCAAATTATTAACATGTTACAAAGCTATGGTTACCAAGTATTGTAGTGGAATAAAAACAAGACTTGTAGACTAATGGAGCAGACTAAAGAGCCGAGACATCAGTCCTCAAATATATTGTCAACTGATCTTTTACAAGACTGCTATATGCAAGAATGGATCATCTCTTTAACAAATCATGATGAAAAACCAGATATCCAATTGTAAAAGAATGTAATGGGACCCTTATCTTACATGATAGACAAAAGTCAACTCAAAATTAATTAAAGACTTTCTGTAAAACTCCTAAAAGAAAACAGGAAAAATCTCTATGACATTGGTTTTGGTAATGATTTCATGTATATGACAACAAAAACACAGGGAAAAACATCAAAAATAGACAAGTGAGGCTACAGCAAAATAAAAAGCATTTGCACAGCAAATAAAATAATGAACAGAATGATAAGGCAATGTACAGAATGGGAAAATATATTTGTAAACCATATATCAAATGAGACATTAGTTTCCAAAATATATATTAGAACTGCAACTCAATAGCAAAAACAAAAAATAAACAAAATTAATAACCCAATTAAAAATGGGCTAACAATGTGAACAGACACTTCTCTTAAAAAGACATACAATGGTCGACAGTTATTATGAAAAGATGATTAGTGTCACTAATCATGGAGGAAGTTCAAATCTAACCTCAAATGACGTATCACCTCAAAACTGTTATGTTTATGTTTTAAAAAACAAAATACTTATTTCACTTAGCATAATATCCTCCAGGTTCATTCATGTTGTTATAAATGGCAGAATTTCCTTCTTTTATGGCTGAATAATATTCCAGTGTGTGTGAGTGTGTGTGCATATCTCCATCCATCTACAGGCACTTTTTTTCTGTAACTTGGCTATTGTGAATAATGCAGCAATTAACATGAGAGCTCAGATAAATCTTCAAGATACTATTTTATTTCATGTGTATATGTACTCAGAAGAGGGATTACTGGACCATATATTGTATTTTTAATTAAAAAAAAAAACTTCCATACACTTTTCCATAATGACTGTACCATTTTAAATTCCCACCAACAGTATACAAGCATTCCAATTTCTCTACATTCTAGCCAACCCTTCTTTAAAAAAAAGTGTAACAGGATTATCTGTTGATCCTATCTGCCTATCCCAACAGATATAAGACAATATGTCAATGTGATTTTGATCTCTATTTCCATGATTAGTGATATTGAACACCTTTTTATGTACCTGTTGACAATCTTTAAGTCTTTTTTCAAAAAATGTCTTTTCATGTCTTTTGTCCATTTTTAATTAAGTCACTTGTGGGTTTTGATATTGTTGTGTTTTCTATATATTTTGAATATTAATCCCTAATCTGATGTATGGTTTGCAAATATTTTCTTCCAACCTACAGGATGCCATTTTATTTTATTGATTGTTTCTTTGCTCTGCAGAAACTTTGCAGCTTCATGTGGTTCCACCTGTTTAGTTTTGTTCTTGTTGACTGTTCTTTTGATGTCATAGTAAAAACTCATTACCAAGACCAATGTCAAGTAGCTATTTATCTGTATTTTCTTCTAGTGGTATTATGCTCAAACAGGCCAGACACATAAAGAAAAATACTACCTGATCTCATTTATGTGTGGAATTGAAAAAAGTTGAATTCGTAAGACCAGACAGCAGAATGGTGGTTAACAGGGGTCTGGGGATAAGGAAAATGAAGAGATAATGGTCAAAAAGTACAAAGATTAGGTTTATAGGATGGGTACTTTTACAAATCTAATGTACAGCATGATGATGACAATTAATAATACCATATTTTATACTTGGAATTTGCTAAAAGATCAGATTTTAAGTGTTCTCATCACAAAAAGTGACTATGTGAGGAGATTATTATGTTAATTAACATGATTTTAGTAATCAGTTTACCATGTTTATTATGTAGAGCAAAGCATCAAGTTGTACACCTTATATGATGCGTACTAAAAACTAAAATTCAAAATGAACAAAACTATTAAAAAACAAAAGATGAATGTTGATGAAGATTTGGCAAAATTGGAAACCTCATACATTGTTAAAATGAATGCAAAATAGTGAAGCCGGTGTGGAAAACAGTACAAAGACTCCTAAAAAAATTCAAAATACAGCTACCATATGATCTAACACTCCTATTTCTGTGTACTTATGCAAAATAATTATATTCAGTATCTCTAAGAGATATTAGCATCCCCATGTTCATTGCAGCACTAATCAATATGTCCATAATAATAACCTAAATGCCCATTGACACATGAATGGATAAAAGGAATGAGGTATATACATGCAGTGTCATATTATTCAGGCTTATGCAAGAAAGAAATCCTGCAATATAGAACAAAATGAATGAATCCATTATGCTGAGTTCATTATACTAGTTGAAATAAGCCAGTCACAGAAGGATAAATACTGCATGATTCAAATTATACGAGGTATCTAAAAATATTCAAATTCATGAAACCAGAAAGTAAAATAGTGGTTTTCAGGGCCTGGGGGCATGGAGAAGTAGGAAATTGCTAATCCATGGGAATAAAATTTTGATTATGCAAAATGAATAACTTCTAGAGATCTGTTATACAGCATTGTTCCTAGAGTTATCAATATAGTATTGTAAATTTAATATGTGTTGAGAAGGTACATCTCATGTTAATTGTGTTTTAGCACAGAAAAAATAAATTTACTATAAAATAAAGTTCTAAGTGCAAATATCATGGAGGATTTATTATTCACTTAAATTTCAACTTGAGTGTATTTATCAGATTAGTAATGAAGAACACGGAATCCTTCAGTAGTTCATGGAACCAAGATTGCGAGGGAACAAAGTGTGGATGTGGGGAAAATTTGCAGATATTTAGCTATTTCATCCTATGGTAATAGTTAAGGAGAAAAAAATTCTCAGGTATGGCATACTATCCTTTTCTCCATTTTTTCACTTAATTATATTCCTTCTGGCTGTGGAATTTTGAGTTTCTTCATAAACATGTTTGTATATGTGCATACACATATAAATTTTTTTATTTCCTGCCTAAAACTTAGATTATCTTTATTGTGAGCATTAATTTCAAAATTTTGTTGACATTTTTATTTACTATTTCATTCAGAATTTTGTTAACTTTGCCATGTTCGAAAGGTAGAAGAACCAGGATTAAAAAGTGAGCAAAAATAAGTTACTGAGCTCAGTATTTGTGAGTACATTAGTTTACTGAATTATCACAACACTAAGGTAAAACGTTATTATTTTCCCCATTTTGCATATAAGGAGCTAAACTTACTGAGAGTAAACAGCCTGACCAGCTCATAAGTGGGAGGTAATAATTGAAACTGCTTTTTTTTCCTGATTACAAAATCAAAGCACTTCAGAATGATGCTATTTAATGTGATTTTTAGCTCAATGGAGAAGAACTGCTAGATAGTCAGAAGACTTCAAAGGAGTTCAAAGAGAGGTTATGATCCCTCTTATGTGAAAGGTAACAGCTGAGGTTTGATGGTCACTTGACAGCGATATAATGGAGATTAGAGCATTGTACAAGTGGTAATTTCTCCAAGTTGTGAGATTCTCTTCTTCTAGATATGAAACTAGGTCGCTGCACTGGGGACAGGACAAAAGATGGGAAGACTATTTATTGATTTTTTTTTCATGCATGACTTTATTTTTTGGACTGTATTGTTGAGTATTTCCAGAATCCATATTTAAGTGTTAGAATACAAGTCTCTCAGGGCTAATTATAATGTGATTGGATGACATCTCTCATTTTGTGTTATCTGAGCCATCACTACCTTTCGTGAATCCAGACAATCAAAAATGAATAAGTGAACAGTGCGAAAAAGAGTTCAAGAGCAATAAAATAGATTAATGTGGTCTATTATATATTTTTATTACACAAATATGATAGATGGCATAACATTTAAATACACAAAATAGGAGACATTTGCAAAAACAATTTTTCATTTAAACTTTACAAAATATGTATGCATTTTTAACTAGAAAAAAAAGGATATCACATGGTTAATCCAATTCCAATATCAACCATTATGTTCTCCCTACTGCTGCTTTACTTAGCAGTCACTTTGTTAAAAGCATGAATAGGCCATAATGAACTAGAAATCTAGCAGTTAATTGCGTATAATGATTGGTTTCTTAGAGATAATAGTCTTAAATGTATTTTAAAAGTAATGTGTCTCCAAGTAACTTCTATGTATGCATAAAACTTACAGCAAAATAAACATTGGTTCTTATCTTTTGATTTGTAAAAAAGGAATACAAGAAAAAGTCTTATAGTCCTGTCACAAAATACACAGAATATTCTATTTTTAGTTTATTTACATACTAAGTGGATTAATTTTCTCTATATGCAGTATAAATCTCTCTATGCAGACATATAATTCAAAATAGTTGGTCACATCTACAGACATGTTAGATTAAGATGGGTCATTCATAATAATGCAATATTTCGGCCAGGTGTGGTGGCTCATGCCTGTAATCCCAGCATTTTGGGAGGCCAAGGTGGGCAGATCACTTGAGGTCAGGAGTTCCAGACCAGCCTGGCCAACATAGTGAAACCGCAGTCTCTACTGAAAATACAAAAATTAGCCAGGCCTGTAATTCCAGCCACTCAGGGGCCTGAGACAATAGAATCGCTTCAACCTGGAAGGCAGAGGTTGCACTGAGCCGAAATCACACCACTGCACTCCAGCCTGTGTGACAGAGTGAGACTCCACCTCAAAAATAATAATCATCATCATCACACAATATTTTATTAATATAAGTTTTGTTAGGACTTAGGTTACTGTGTTTGAAATCTGACTTTTGAAAGCAGTTACCTTATTAAGTTCAATTAAAAGGCATATTAACATAAGATAGCCACTCATGGTGAGAGAAAAAACAAAATTAACAAAATCCTAGTTATAACATTGTGACATGTACCAAAGTAATGGGACTTTGGACTCTAAAGCAGTGGTCCCCAACCTTTTTGGTAACAGGGACTGGTTTGGTGGAAGACAATTCTTCCACAGACCAGGGGGTGGAGGGATGGTTGCAAGATGATTCAAGTGCATTATGTTTATTGTGCACATTATTTCTATTATTATTACATTGTAATATATAATGAAATAATTTTACAACTCACCATCATGTAGAATCAGTGGGAGCCCTGAGCTTGTTTTCCTGTAACTAGTTGATTCCATCTGTGGGTGATGGGAGACAGTGACAGATTATCAGGCATTAGATTCTCATAAGGAGTGTGCAACCTAGATCCCTCAATAAGTGCTATTCACAATAGGGTTCCTGCTTTTATGAGAATCTAATGCCACTGCTGATATCACAGGAGGCAGCGCTCAGGCGGTAATGCACGCAATGGAGAGAGGCTGTAAATACAGAAGAAGCTTTGCTGGTTCACCCACCACTCACCTCCTTCTGTGTGGCCTGGTTCTAACAGGCCATGAACCTGTACTGGTCCATGGCCCAGGGGTTGGGGCCATGCCTTGCCCCCAAGGCAAGGCATACCCTTGCCCACAAGGATGGTAAAAGCTCATTGACTCTCAACAAAAGTTATGTCTTGCTAACAAATACATTATTTTGTACAGCGACAAAGATAAGAAAGTTCAGATTTGCCTGCATAGATGCTACAAGCAGTTAGGAAACGTATATTTTATTTTTTTTAAAAAAAAGGAGATACAAATTTCACTCACAAACAGCATAAATGTTAACATTCTTCAATTTTTTCACTTGTACAGATAACTGTTATATTTTCACTTGTATAGATACTGTTACTGTCATTCAAAATTAAGAATTTTCAAAATGATATTAAAAGTAAACATTTAATAATTTGCTATTATAGATAAAATAAGTTGGAAATTCTAAAAAATAAATACAGTTATTAGAGAAACAATTGTTATAACAGATTCTTCACTAGGTGCTGAAAACAGTCACTTTTTTTGGGGGGGTGTGAGGGTGGTGATAGAGTCTCGCTCTGTCGCCCAGGCTGGAGTGCAGTGGCACAATCTCCGCTCACTGCAAACTCCGCCTACCAGGTTCACGCCATACACCTGCCTCAGCCTCCCGAGTAGCGGGGACAACAGGTGTCCACCACCACGCCCAGCTAATTTTTCTTTTTTTAATATTTTTAGTAGAGATGGGGTTTCACTGTGTTATCCAGGATGGTCTCGATCTCCTGACCTCATGATCCGCCTGCCTTGGCCTCCCAAAGTGCTGGGATTACAGGCACGAGCCACCACGCCCAGATGCATTCACACTTTTTAAAGCAGGTTATAACAAAGGAAATAATGATATTGTGAATATGTTATTGTATATTGTGTTTCATAATATTTCTGATTCTTATTATTTTAATCAAAATTAAAAGTATATAATTTTAGTACTATTTACTTTTAAATACAAGCACTTGTAAAAGTAAAATTGATGTTCAATGGGTATAAGGTTGCAGTTATGCAAGATGAGTAAATTCTAGAGATGTGCTATAAAACATAAAACTTTGTGCTTGTAGTTACCATTACGTATTATGCATTTAAAAAATTTGTTAAGATATTAGAACTCACGTTAAGTGCTCTTACCATAATAAAATATAGATTTTATCTATGGAACATACAAATGTACATATAACATTTATATAGTGGTTATATTTTGCAAAACACATAAATGCCTTGATTTGTTTGCATCAAAAATTCAGAGTGATTCTATTTGTACATTGTAGCAAAATTTTGAATAAATTTTGACTATTCTAGTTCGAAAGTATGACCTTGATATTTCCCTAATGTGCTTCAGTTAATGTTTTAGAAATAGATATATCATTTTATAAAACAAAATTTTTTCTTTCTTTGTCCACTTAGCACTCAACATGTTAATAACATTTTTATTCCTTTCAAAATCGTTTTTGTAACTATATTGAGGTCTGATTGGTATTTTAATGCTGCATGTAATTAAAGTATATAATTCGGTGAGTTTGAACATATGTATGCACTCATGATACTCTCACCACAATCCAAGTAAAGAAACATATCTATCATCTCTAAAAGTTTCCTTATGTCCCTTTGTTTTTTTTGCTGGTTTTTGTGGTAAGAGCATTTAGTATGAGATCTACCCTCCTAATAATTTTTAGGTACTCAATACCTATTATTAACTATAGGCACTATGTTATATAGCAGATCACTGGAACTTACTTCATCTGGTATAACTGTAATTTTGTACATGTTGAAAAACAACTCTCCATATACTCCGCCTCCCATTCTCTAGTAACCATCATTTTATTATTTACTTCTACACCTTTATTTTAGATGCCTCATATAAGAAAAATCATGTAGTGTTTGTTCCTTTGTGACATACATTTCACTTAACAGAGTGTCTTAGCATCGATGTTGTTGCAAATGGTAGGATTTCCCTCTTTTTAATGCTGAATAATATTCCTTTGTGTGTGTGTGTGTGTGTACATAGACAGACAAATAGATGGATAGATAAAATTTTCTTTATCCATTCCTTTGTTAATGGACGCTTGCATAGTTTTCATATCTTGTCTCATTTGAATGATGCTGCAATTGACATGGAAGTGCAGATATCTCTTCAACATACAGATTTTAATTTTTCTGGATAGTCAGAAGTTGGATTGTTGAATTTCATGGTATTTTTATTTTTAATCTTTCAAGGCACATCCCTAGTGTTTTCCATAATAGCTATACCAATTCCATTTTCACCAATATTGTACAAGAGTTCCAATTTCTCCACAACCTCACCGCTTTTTTTTTTATAATAACCATCCCAACAAGCATGAAGTGATATTTCACCGTGGTTTTTATTTGTATTTACCTGATAATTAGTGATGCTAAAAATGTTTCATATCCCTGTTGGACTACAGATTCATTGCAATCCCCATTAAAAACCCAAAGATATTTTGTGCTGTAATAGGAAAAACAATCCTGAAGTTCATTTAGAGTCACAAAATACTCCAAATAAAGCAATTAAGCAATTTCGAGCAAGAAGAACCAAGCTCGAAGTGTCACACTTCCTGATTTCAATACATATTACAAAGCTATAGTAAACAAAACTGTGTGATGCCAGCATAAAAATAGATACCTAGACCAATATAATATAATAGAAAGCCCAGAAATAAACTCATTTTACCAATATGCCAAAATATGCAATGGAGAAAGGACAGCCTCTTTAATAAATGAAGGAAAAATTGGATATTCACATGCCAAAGAATAAAACTGGACTGTCAGTGGTGTAGCCTTAGTAAATTAATTATTTGATAAGACAAACACACATATATATATATACATGCCAAAATTAATGTTAAGATATCTGGACAAAGCAAAGAACTATGATATCTATTACTTTGTTGAACTGAACAACTCTGTCTTATTTAGAAAAAAATTAATGGCAGATTGTAACTCATATATTTTTAATTTTATATTTGTATATTCTCAAAAGGTACTCAGGATTAGTCAATATTCTAAAAAAATTATGTCTGTAATTAAAGTATAAACTTTTACTTATATAAATTTAATTATTTTACTAGGCTATTTAAAAAGGATTCATACAAAAGTTCCAATAAATTCCTTGTTATCTAAGAATTTTTTAAATAACTTAAGTATGATACAGTGAATAAATTCAATAATGCTTTCTTAATATATTATTAAATATTTTCAGTAGAAAAGGGTAAAGATCAATCTTTTGTAAGACAAACAACAGCCACTAAAGAAACACAATGCTGAAAAATATGAATGAAATATGCCCCCAAAGAGTCCAGGAAATTAAAACAATATCTTAACTTATGACGTGTCTTTGAATACCCTAAACTACATTCACCTATTGTACAGAACAAAACTTACGGCAATACATTTTACTAAAGCTAATGCAATAGTGTTCCTAAACAAATAGAGCAGCTGTTTCTATAATTGCAAAACAGATAACCCTTACTACTTTCGGACATGACTTCATGGATATGAAACAGCTGCAATTTTGTCAGCTGCATCCTAATGTTCCACACACACTTCTGCTCAAGAAGATAGAAGTAGAGACTGTCTCCTTTTTTTTATATGAAGTGTCCTCTCCTTTCAAAGAAGAAATATCCTGAATGTCATTAACAATGTTTACCAGGAACATTTTCATTCAGGGAAAGGTGGATGATAGATGCTAGATATCTAGAAGTCAGCACTAGGATTTTAACACAGAAAATCATGAGTTAGAAGAATTAAAGGGGCGGCAGAAGGGACTTCCTACCTGGTACAAGTTCTGCTTCCTTTCACAGCCTGAAAACCTAGTTGTTGGCTTTTAGACTTCATTGCTGAAATAACTTTCTTTTTCTAACAAGAAGTGGGAAAACATTAAAAAAGGAATCCTATTGGTTGTTGCCTTCTTAGGAAAGAATTATTTAGGGCCGAGTGAGGTGGTTCACGTCAGTAATCCCAGCACTTTTGGAGGCCGAGGAGGGCGGATCAAAAGGTCAGGAGATCCAGACCACGGTGAAACCCCGTCTCTACTAAAAATACAAAAAATTAGCCGGGCGTGGTGGCGGGCGGCCTGCAGTCCCAGCTACTCAGGAGGCTGAGGCAGGAAGATGGCGTGAACCCGGGAGGCGGAGCTTGCAGTGAGCCGAGATCGCGCCACTGCACTCCAGCCTGGGCGACAGAGTGAGACTCCGTCTCAAAAAAAAAAAAAAAAAAAAAAAAAAAAAAACAAGAATTATTTAATACCCTCCCAACTTCTATGTCTGTCGTTCTTTGTCCCTATTTATTTTCTGTCTCTCCCTGAAGAGTAGTTTAGAGGGAGAAAAAGGGAGTGTTTATCCTGGCTCGGAGGATACACGTTTGTATAACTGCTTGTTCTCCGCAGTATAGCTGGTGCAATGTGATGTGAATACGAAAGCAGATTGCATTAGGCATAGCTTAACTGAGCCAGTTTTCCAGTCACATTTGCTATCACGGGAGTGGAATGCTTTGAAGGAAACTGGAGTGTTATAATGATGCAATGAAACAGCTCAGGGTTTTAATAATTGTGTTTGTGGGGAAAGGATTCCAAGGAAATGTTTATGAAAGCAGATCTGTTCTTTTCTTTTTAACCCAGATTATCAGTTTCACAGAAATGAAGCTCTCTCTACTTTTAAGTAACACTCTTTTTTGCACATAAGTGATTACTGACTTTTGCTTGTTGTTTCTATCTGCTGATTTTTATAAAATACATTTGTTTAGTTTTTCAGTAATCAACTCTCACATACAGTCTAATCCAGGAAACACTGATACTCCCTTAAACCTCATACATAGATAATACTTGAGATACTAGGGTAAATTATATACTTCGTTGCCTTTCTTGGACAAAGATCGATGAAAATTTAGTATGGACAAAACCCCTAACATTGGCATATAAACAGAAAAAGCCAATACATTTGTTTCAGTATTTATGCATACATTTAAAAAAATAAATATGTTAATCTTAGTTTATAAAATACCTTACTTTGCTGGCATATATCAGGTTTAGAGATATAAAATAAAGGTAATTAACATTAATATTTAAAATGCATATGGTTCAGAGACAGCAAATGTCATACTCCTAAAATATTTTAGAAAGAATTTCAGTATGATTAACATATCGAACTCAAAACACAATGATCAAAAATAGCAGGTATGAAGAATTCATTCTCATAGATTATACGTACAGATGATTCACAAAATTAGAGTAATAGATTTTTAATTTTGCACTTATTTAGAATAAATTTATGTATAAATTATATTATATTGTATATATTATAAAATATTTATTATTTATTATATATAAATATAGAAATATATTATTCAACATAAATAATTATTTATATTATACATTATTATAAAATATTTTACACTTTTGTAATGGGCTCACCTATCAACTCTGACACACCATTAGACAGATAGAAACAAACTGGTCATCAGATCAATTTACTCTACCAATATTTCATCAGAGAATTAGCCTACATCCAATAATACTAATTTTTAAATATTTCCAGAGCTTCAGTACAGCACTACTTTTCTTCAAAATAACTCTCTAAACTTCAAAATCTGAAAGTGCTTCATAAGATAAAATCCTTCCCTTTGCAGTTGGGAAAGCATTTAGTGCTACTAATAATGTTAATCTGATAGGAAATACCAAATTTGAGTCTTACATAAGTAGAATCTAAAAATAAACACCTTTCCTCACTACTTTCTCATAAAGCATGTGTAATCAGTTGATGATTCACACATGCAACTATTGAAAACAAGATTCTAACCTTCACATCAACTCTTCCCTGAATAAAAAGATGATCATCTTTCAGTGACTACGGACTTCATAAAGTGTTATTTATTTATTTATTTATTTTTTAATATTAGAGTTGGTTCATCAGTGCTTGGAAATATGTTGCCATAAAGGATCAGGAGACAGCACAAGTGACGCCTGAATTTTGCACTGTTTTTCACCTTTAGAGTCAGATATTAGATTGAATTATAGCAAATAGCTGCAGCTGACTTGTATATTTTTTAGTATTAAAATTATATAAGCCACTGAAGATAGTGGAATCAATATTTGCAAAAGCTGACCTATAACAAAGTAAAAGGTTTTTAAATGATACTATAAATAATATTTACTTAAAGTTATGTTTCCTTTTAGAATTTTCAGAGAGACATTTAAACCTAGGATATTTTTGGGAGATTTTAAAAGCCACTTAATGTGAAAAAAAATACTTGAATTAGGGCAATATTTAAAAATATTGTTTTATGCCAAACTGTCATCAATAGTTAGCAAAAAAGGCTAACAATATAAAATAAATTAATAAAAAGAAACAGTCTGTTGCAGTTATTCATGCAACTGTTATTCTTTCAGTCTTACAAAAGACTTACATTTTGAATAAAATAGAAGTAACATTTGGTTGCCAAAAATATCTTACAGGCAAGTGTGCTGAAGATATTATATATTAACATCAAAATGTATGATGTTCACTGTGCAGTAATTCTTCTTGAGCTTTAACTCAGAGCCTTGATGGAGTTTTAGGTGTCTTTAAACTTGGGTTATAACAGCAGAATTATGGTTTGATGAGCTACTGAAAAAAATCCCTGGTATCTACAACAGACTTGGGGAAAATATCCATTACTATCAACAAATACAGAAACTTAAAACAGAATTGAAGTGACTGTTCTCATTTTTATAACAAGTTTTCTAAATCCATGAAACAGAAGTTTGCCCGTTACCCTCCCAAAAAACACACAAAATTTACAAATGTATGACCTAAAAACTATAAAGATCCTGTCATCATTATATCTGGTAAGGACAAATGAAAATGTATTCAAGGTTTTCACTTTACTTAATTAGGAATTATATTTTATCATTTTCCCAAGAGATTGAGGATGCTCTATAATAATGCACAATTATATGTTAAAAATAGGAAGATACATATATATATATATATATATATATATCCTATGTCCCTAAGCTCTGCCTGCAGCCCAAGAACTAAATAAAATATTTGTAAATAATTTCAAAATTATTCATGTATACATTTTAATCTAAGTGTTTTTCTAAAGAATATTGTTTATATTTCTTAATGAAAGTAGCTTGAGGGAGAAAATTGTGATCTTATAAGAAGAGACTACATTGGACAATTATATACATCTTCTGGGGATATATGGTCTAATGATACTCATTGTACATAAGAGTCATCTTGAGAGATTTTACAAAATGATGATCCTTAAATTTCACTTCTAGATATTCTAATTTAGTAGATCTGGGATGTGATGCATAAATTTAAAAAATCTCAACATAATTTTCATCTATAGCCAGATTTGGCATTAATCGAATTTGCCTATCACTGTTAAAAAGAGTATAGAACAATACAAGACTTCAACAAAGAGATTTATATCTGTTTGTTAGGCTAGACAATAGAGTACCAAATCAGAAATTTTAAATTGTTTCAGGACAGAAAAGGAATTGTATTACCAAGGATTTTATGGATTAAGATATTGTTATAATCAAAGGGCATCATCACAAGAAGCTCTAGTAAATCATTCTCAATTTCATGTCCAGAAACCAGAGCCTAGAACATATTGTGCAGATAGATGAGGAGATCACTAAGTATTTTATTATTTAAAGATTAACTTAACTGAGAAATCACATGAGGTATGCATTTTGGATAAGTTGATTTTCTAAGTACCAAGCTTTATATTGAACTTATTTATGGTAATTAAAAGTCAAAAAATAAACATCTGCTTCTAAAAAAGATAAAGTAACAAGGATCAGATTTATCCTCTGACTTGAAACAACCAAAAATATGCAAAATATATAAAACAAGGAATTATAATACATGAAATAGTAGGTAATGGAAGATAGCGAGACATCAGCTTACAACCTTGAGAGAGATTCCAGGTGAAAACAGTGACAGAGAGACTCCAAGTACAGCCTGATGGGTTTCGTAACTTGAAGAAACTGACCTAAGAGTCTACAGAGGACAAAAAGATTAAAATTCATAGGACAAAATACAAAATAGTAAAGGGCTATGTGGGGACAGCTCCAAATATTGGCAGTAACCACCTCGAGTATTCAACAGAGAACTAATCAGCACATGGATGTTAGGAAATACCTAAGGTCCAGAAAAAACGCCCCAAAAAATTAGAGAAAAAAGGGAAGGAACATATGAGACAAATAAAAAACAAATAAAAAGATAATAGATATACACCTATCCATATCTATTATATATCAATAATCAATAATTGTTATATCGATAATCATATAAAATATAAAATATCTATATTTTATTAAAAGCAAGAGTTGTCAGAATGGATTTAAACCTGAAGGAAAACCAAACTATTTGCTGTCTAGCAAAACATATTTTAAACATAAGGCACCAGTAGGTTAAAAATAAGGATGAAAGTTAGATATGCCATGCTGACACTAAACAAAAGAAAGAATAACTATCTTAACCTCAAGCAAAATAGATTTCAGAGCCAAGCATATCACCATTGATAAAGAATGTCATTTGATAATGATAAATTGGTCAATTCATCAAGGGAAGTTAATAATTCTAAATGTGTATGCACTTAATATCATAGCTTCAAAATACATGGAGCAAAGCCTGATAGATCTGCAAAGACAAAGAGAGAAATCAACATGTATTTGCAGATACTTCAATACCCATCTGTTAATAATTGATACAACAGGCGGACAGATAAACAATAAAAAAATCAGATTAGGAAAACACTGTCAATCAAATTTTTCTAAGAAACATTGTAGAACATTATGTCTAACAACAATAGAATAGTTATTTTTCATGGGCACATGGAAGATTTATGAAGACAGACCATAGTGTGGACTGTAAAACAATTATCAATAAAGTTTTCAAGATTTAGCTAATACAAAGTATGTTCTCTAACCACAATGGGATTAAATTAGAAATCATAAACAGATTTAATAAAAATCCAAAATATTTGATAACAACAAACACACTTCTAAATCACCCATGCTTTTAAAAAATAAAAATAAAAATAGACTACACTTTGAATTAAATAGAAATGAAAACAGAACATATGTAAAATTGGGGATTACCATTAATAAAGTACTTGGAGTTATATATATAGCACTATACAATTATATCACAAAAAAACAGAAAGGTCTTAAATTTGTGAGCTCAGCTTCCACCTTAAGATATTAGAAAATAAAAAGCAAATTAAACCCAAATGAGTAGAATAAAGGAAGAAAAAATGAAATATTTGCAAACTATGCATCCAACAGGAAAATAATATCCAGAATTTGTAAGGAACAAGCAACTCAAAAACAACAAGAAATCAAATAACCCCGTTAAAAACTGGACAAATCCCATGAATATACACTTTTCAAAAGAAGACGTACAAGCAGATATCAAGCACATGAAAAAGTGCTCAACATCACTAATCAGAGAAATTCAAATTAAAACCACAATAAGATATTATCTTACACGAGTGAGCATGACTATTATTAAAAAGTCAAAAAATAATCGATCTTGGTAAGCATGTGGAGAAAAGGAAAGGCTTATACACCGTTGGTGGAAATGTAAATTACTTTGCCCTCTATGGATAACAGTACGGAGATTTCTACAAGAAATAAGAACAGAACTACCACTTGATCCAGCTATCTCACTACTGGGTATACACCCAAAGGGAGAGAAATCATTATGTCAAAAAGACACCTGCACTTGCATATTTATCGCAGCACTACCCAGAACAGCAAAGATAAGAAGTCAACCTAAGTTCCATCAATGAATGATTAGATAATGAAAATGTGGCATATGTATGCAATGAAATGCTATTCAGCCAAAAAAAAAGAGTAAAATCATGTTTTTCCTAGCAACACAGATGGAAGTGAAGGCCATTATCTTAGATGAATAACTTAGAAACAGAAAGTCAAATACCATATGTTTTCACTTATAAGTGGGAACTAAATAATGTGTATACATAGATATAAAGTGTGGAATAATACACATTGGAGACACAGAAGAGTGGGAGGGTGAGATAGGGGTGAGGAATGAGAAATTACTTAACGGGTACAATACACATTATTTGGGTGATGGTTAAGCAAATGCTCAGACTTCACCACTAAGCAATATATCCATGTAAGAAAGCTGCACTTGTACCCCTTAAATTTATAGAAATAAAAAAGCAGGAGAACCACTGAAGAAGAAACCAGGAAAAAAATATATATCAAAGCCAAACACTGGTTCTTTGAGATCAATAAATTGATATACAACTAGCCAGAGGTGGCATAACTATAGATTCTACAGATATTAAAAGGATAAATAGAAACTTTGTAGAACACATACCAATACATGTAACAACTTAGATAAAATGATTGTACTTATTAGAAAACAAAAACTCTTAATACTTTCTCAAGAAAAAATATATAGCCTACAGTTCTACATTTATTAAGTTAATAAAATTTATAATTAAAAATGGAATTTTAAAGAAAGTTTTAAATTACAGGTACAATTTTCTTACCAGATAAAGGACTATTTGTTTTTCCTTTTTTCTTGAATTCCTTTCTTAGACTGTGATTTTCAAAGAATTGATTTATTTCATCTAGGTTTCCAAATTTATTAGCAGAAACTTTCCCTTAGTATTGTCTTATTGTCATTTCAATATCTATAGGATCTACAGTGATCTCTACTCTTTCATTTCTGATATTGATAATCTGTGGGTTTTCTTTTTCATTTTTCCTTGATCAGTCTTTAATGACACAACTACAATGTAAAAGTTTAAGAGTGTTAGCACTTACAGACCTTAGTGAGTACACAGCACACCTGGAGGCAACACACAAAAGGTCAGGGAGCACAAACAGGAAGAAACAGGAGAGTCTGGCAACTAGAAGTATTTATATCTATATCTATCTCTATATCTATCTATTTACATGTATATATTAGGGAATGAGATGTGGATCACTTTAAATTATCAGGCAAATGCCAGAATGGTTACTTGGAAGGAAGTGGTCCTTTGGGAATGCAGGCAACCCCGTTTGCTAGGCTGAAGAAATGTCTTTATGTCCTTATCTTTGGCTATCAGCTTGAGTCATTTGAGTGTAGTAGAGAACTGGAAACTGTGTCAAGGTTTGCTGAGCCCTGCCTCTGGCAGGAGAAAACAAACTTTTGGCAAGGCACAGTGTCTCACGCCTGTAATCCTAGCACTTTTGGAGGCTTGAGGCGGGTGGATCACTTGAGATCAGTAGTTTGGGACCAGCCTGGCAAACACGGCAAAACCCCGTCTCTACTAAAAATACAAAAAATTAGCTGGTCGTTGTGGTGCATGCCTGTAATCCCAGCTTCTCGGGAAGCTGAGGCACGAGAGTCGCTTGAACCATGGAGGCAGAGGTTGCAGTGTGCTGAGATCACACCACTGCACTCCAACCTGAGCAATAGAGCAAGACTGTGTCTCAAAAAATGATAATAATCATAATAAATAAAAAATAAATGGATGCTGAGGTTAACAAATAATTATAAGAAATCACTACAATTCACCCCTTGGTGCTGTGGCATCAGAAAAATGGAAGGCAGTTATAGTTGAGTTGTGGGGATCTACTGACTTTAAGAGAAAAGAGTGTTTATGGTAGCTATGTTTGGAGACACAAGGTGAGAGATTATGGTGGAAAGCTGGAGGAAGGTAGTAGGAAAACTCAGCAGCAAGTGGGTGGTCTGCTCCCAAAGAGGTCAAAGGGGCCGAAGAATTGACTAATATGGGAGTGGTGCCTCCTGGGGAACGCAATAATCTCCATCAAGTTTAGTATCCATTGTCTGAGTTCCCTTTAGGTATGAAAGTACGAGAGTCTACATTTGAACAGAGAGCAAGAACTATACCATGGACTAAGCAAACAGTGAATGCAGGAAGAAAAGCAAAAATGCCTTATGCCTATTTGCGTCTTAGGAGAGGCAGTCCATGAACATCACTGGGTAGAGGTTTAATATAAGTGGTAAGGTAATCTGCGGCACAGAGGGCAAAGTCATCTCCAGCATTGAAGTCTTAGGTTGGGTCAGTGTCTTCTGTGGCAATGCCATCTCCTGCAGCAAGATTTTGGGCCAGGGCAAAGTAAGCTAGGATGTAGAGCTGGGGTATCCTTTTCAAGTAGATATACACTAGAGTTGATGTATATAATTGGTTAAAGCAGTCACCTACTGGAGAGTTTGGGCCTCCAGTTGTAAACCAAAGCACCCAAACCAGTAGTTAAGTAATACAACCAGCAATCAACAGAATAGTGTACAGCTACACCTGACAGAATTTTGTGTTGGATGAAAGTTTAAGTGGAATAATCTGAGTCCCAGAAGATTACGTGCCCTCATTCTAGTCTCCGGCCTCTATAAAATGGAGTAAGATCAAAAATAAATAAAAATAGGTGAAAGCCTGGGGTAAACTAGAGAATTTTTGAAGTTTATTTGTTTCACTGTAATTTGAAAAAGAGTTATTTGAGTACATCATTATGTCTCTCAGTTAAATCAGTTATTTGAGACTTGTCAGGGACATGAAAGTTCTATTGAATGCCTCACTTAAGGGCCCAGCATGACGTACTCTAAAAAGTGAAATTATGATTTCTTTACTATTAGTACTGTCTGCAACACTGAAGGGAATAAGGAATATCCTAGCAAGGCAATGTACTGTGGTCTTAGTGTATGTGGAGATGTGTTATTTTGATTTATATTTTGAGTGTCTGTAAGGCAAGAGATTTCCCAGAGGTTTTTCTTTGTTTGTTTTCAACATTGAAGGGGACAATTTTTAGGTAATGGTTCAATACAAATAGTTCAATAGTTTATAATAAATGTGAAGATGAGACCACTTGTAGACCAGGTCATCTTGTGTTAACATAACTGCCTGGAGTTAGTCCAAGTGCGTTGTTTCTTGGGTCCCATTCTTTATTAGGGACATTCAGGCTAAGGAATGGAAAGCAGCACATTCCACTAAGCTCCATAATATATGGAGTGCTATTTGCACCATCAACAAACTTTCATTATTGTTCACTCAATTAATCCCAAGGGCTTTCTCAGGTAGTCAACGGGTCTTGGAGAGGGATGACCTTCTCCAATACCATGGCACCTGGCAAGAGGCTGAGACAAAGGAAGCCTCTCCCTCCAGCAAATGGAATATAGAAGGGGGCTCAGGATTGACTCCATCCTGTCCTTTGGAGGCCTCAGCAGCCATGCTGAGCTTGCAGGGTACTGTTTCCATGATCCAAATCATAATGGAAAACTGGGTATGAAAGACCACAGGCTCAAGGTCTGTGAGAGCCTCTATTTTCAAGACAGCCCAGTAGGTAGACAGCCATTTGCTGTTTTAATGGTGTATAGCACAAGGCCAAAAAAAGGCAATACCCTGCACCAGAAGCCCTGGGGCAACTAATGGTTACTATATATAGTCCAGAGACTCCAGGAGGCATTACAATGGATTGTTAAAGCCTCTACAGTGAAAGAGTTATATGAGATTATTAATAGGAGTGTCTGTTGACTTTATTTTAAAAGTAAAATTTGTAAATGAGAAATATGTTGCCACCAAAACCCAAAAGTACTAAGAAATATTAAACTTACATGTCCTTAAAGAATATACCAAATGAATCTCCTTGGATGAGGGTATCCTCAATGTACTGTCATACCTGGGCTCCTAGAGAAAGTGGGTATCATTAAAATCTTGTCTGCAAAGATTGCGTATGATGACAAAGCGGTAGAGGTCACCCATGGGCAGCCTGGAAATGTGTATTATGTTCCTTAAGAGATGGATGCAAACTGCAGCTGAGAGGCTATTGAAATAGGCACTAAAGAGAACATGTTAGCCAAATCTATAAGAACAAAATATTTATCAGTTATTGATTGAAAACAATCATAATATTAAGTATTAGGATTGGGGTACTAATGGATGGCGCCACAGTGTTATGGGTGTAATAATTGTTCAAAAGGCACCCTTCATATATGTATTTTTTCTTACATTTGAGAACAGCCAAAATTGAGCTGTTAAGTGGAGAAGCAGTGGGGGTAATCACACTTTTACTAATTAGGTTTTATATAATGAGTGCTAATTCTTAAAAACTCCATTTTGACTTACATCAGGCCAAATTAACTATCTTACTGGGGCTTGTGGGGTCCCATTTTACAAAACCAATTCATAAGTACAAAAAGCTTACTTCAATTTTAATTTATTTATTGTGTCAGAGCATCTATGTCTAACAGAATATTTTACAGCAATAGGTATATGACTGTACAGGGAAAGGCCACAGCTAAAATGAGGCATATAAATTTTTTTCTATTTTGTATTTAATTACCTTCTCAAGATTATATGGATAGAGTGTTTAAATTTAGCAGTATCCCAGGTATAACTATAATTTGAGCCCCAGTATTTATTAAGTCCATGAATTTGTATTAGTGCATTTTAGCAAATATTAAAGTTATAATGTATATTGTAGAGGTACAAAAGCCAATCAGTGCCTCTTTTATAATTTTGTTATATAAATTTTTAGTATATAAATATATAAATTTTTAACTTCTAATTGAATCAAATTATGGAAAACTATCACATAAAAATTTGTTATATATTTACATTTAAATATAACTTATTGAATTACATTTTATTTTACCATCATACCTAGCAGTTTGTTCATAAGTCAGTAAGTAATCTAGGGCTAGCATTATGTTTTCTCAGACCTAGGATTTACTCAGTGCTTAAAGTTTAAATTTCCTTTTTTTTTTTCTTGGAATTGTAGCCATCTAAAGAAGTAGTCTCTTTTACATTTTTTTCTCTCTGTCTAAAAATATTTTTAGTCACCTGAAACTGAGGTTCTTGGTTTCTGTCTCTAACTGATAAGATGAAAAGGAGGAAAAGGGCCCACAGTCTCTGGGTAGTAGTCTCTTCCTGGAAATGCCCCCACCACAACATAATAGGGAGCTTTCAGTTATTTGTCAAGTGGCTGTACTGGGCTACAGTTGGCCCAGGAAGCTGTACAACGGTTAGTCGAGGAGACTCAGAAATCCTAGAGACTTGGCTCTGGTCAGCTGTAGGATGTGCCTGGTCAGATCTTCAATAGCACCATCAAACTTGGATGCCTGTCTATTTGATTGTCAGTGGCAATGGCTTTACAGATATTCAAGGGAAGGACAAGATTTGGCTTTCTGTTATTTCTACAGTCTGTTATGGACCAGGTTGGGTAGCAAAAAGCTCTCCATTGGAGGTATTCTTTACAAATCTCTTAATAATACTTGTGTGTGATTTCCAAAGTAGTATTTTAAAAGTGTTTAAATTTCTTATTTTAAGAAAATCATAGAAATATGCAACTTAAAAGGCAAAGATTCTCAGTTGTCAGTTTTTGTGTGGTTTTTTTTTTAAAGACATTTATGCAGCCAAAAAACACATGAAAAAATGCTCATCATCACTGGCCATCAGAGAAATGCAAATCAAAACCACAATGAGATACTATCTCACACCAGTTAGAATGGTGATCATTAAAAAGTCAGGAAACAACAGGTGCTGGAGAGGATGTGGAGAAATAGGAACACTTTCACACTGTTGGTGGGACTGTAAACTAGTTCAACCATTGCGGAAGTCAGTGTGGCGATTCCTCAGGGATCTAGAACTAGAAATACCATTTGACCCAGCCATCCCATTACTGGGTATATACCCAAAGGATTATAAATCATGCTGCTATAAAGACACATGCACACGTATGTTTATTGCGGCTCTATTCACAATAGCAAAGACTTGGAACCAACCCAAATGTCCAACAATGATAGACTGGATTAAGAAAATGTGGCACATGTACACCATGGAATACTATGCAGCCATAAAAAATGATGAGTTCACGTCCTTTGTAGGGACATGGATGAAACTGGAAACCATCATTCTCAGCAAACTATCGCAAGGACAAAAAACCAAACACTGCATGTTCTCACTCATTGGTGGGAATTGAACAAGGAGAACACATGGACACAGGAAGGGGAACATCACACACAGGGGCCTGTCGTGGGGTGGGGGGAGTGGGGAGGGAAAACATTAGGAGGTACACCTAATGTAAATGACGAGTTGATGGGTGCAGCACACCAACATGGCACACGTATACATATGTAACAAACCTGCATGTTGTGCACATGTACCCTAGAACTTAAAGTATAATAATAATAATAAAAGTCTTTAATCAATTTGATCAGATATTTGTGTATAGTGAGAGATGGGGGTTTACTTTCATGATACTGCCTACAGTTATCCTGTTTCCTCATCACAATTTATTAAAAAGACTACCCTTTTTCTCGTGTATGTTTTTGGTGCCATTGTCAAAGATGAGTTGGCTGCAAATGTGTGGATTTATATCTGGATTCTCTATTATGTTCCATTTGTCTGTGTGTCTGTTTTCATGTCAATGCCATGCTGTTTGGTTACTATTGTTCTTTAGTAAATTTTTAATTCAGATAGTGTGATGCCTCCAGCTTTCTTTTAGCTCAGGATTGCTTTGGCTATTGAGTGTCTTTTGTGATTCTTTAAGAATCCTAAAAGAATTTAGGATTCTTTTTTCTGTTTCTATGAAGAACATCATTAATATTTTGATAGAGATTGTGTGCATTAAATTTACAAATTGCTTTATGTAGCACTGTGATTTTAACAACATTCGATCTTTCAATCCATAAGTATGAAATGTCTTCCCATATTGTTGTCTTCTCATCAATTTCTTTCATCCGTGTTTTATAGTTTTCCTTTTATAGATCTTTCATTTGTTTGGTTCTATTGATTCCTAGGTATTTTCTATTCTTTGGAGATATTATAAATGGGACTGCTTTCTTGATTTCTTTTACGGGTTGTTGGATGTTGGTGTATATAAATATACTACTTTTTATGTTAATTTTGTATCCTGCAATGTTATTTGTCAGTTTAAATAGTTTTTTGGTGTATTCTTTAGGTACTTCTAGGTATAAGATCATGTCATCTTCAAACAAGGATAATTTTACTTCTTCATTTCCAACTTGGATGCCTTTTATGTCTTTCTGTTGTCTAATTGCTCTAGCCAGGATTCCCAGTATTATGTTAAAGAAAAGCAGTGGAAGTGGGCATTCTTGTCTTGTTCCAATACTTAGAGAAAAAGCCTTAATTTTTTATCATTTGGTATGGTATTAACTGTGGGTTTGTCATATATGATCTTTATTATTTTCAGGTATATTCCTTCTGTAACCATTCAGATGAGGGTTTTATCATAAATGGATGTTGAATGTTATAAAATTCTTTTTTAGTATATGTTGAAATAATCATATGATTTTCGTTTTTTATTTTGTTAATGTGATGTATCACCATTTATTTTATTTTATTTTATTTTATTTTGAGACATAGATTTACTCTGTTGCCCAGGCTGGAGTGCAGTGGCATGATCTCAGCTCACTACAACCTCTGCCTCCCGGGTTCAAGCAATTCTTGTGCCTCAGCCTCCTGAGTAGCTGGGACTACAGGAGTGCACCACCACACCTGGCTAATTTTTTTTCTTTTGTATTATTAGTAGAGACAGGGTATCATCATGTTGGCCAGGCTAGTCTCAAACTGCCTGCCTTGGCCTCCCGAAGTGCTGGGATTACAGGCGTGAGTTATTGCACCTTTATTGATTTGCATATGTTGAACCATACATGATTTCCTGGAATGAATTCTGGTTGATAATGGTGAATGATCTTTTTAACATGCCATTTATTTCAGTTTCTAGTATTTTATTGAAGATCTTTGGATCTATGCTTATCAGGGATATTGGTTTTTAGTTTTTTTTTTTAATTGGAGTTGTCATATCCTTGTTTTTAATATATCAGTATAATTATGGCCTTGTAGAATAGGTTTGGGAATATTCCCTCCTCTTCAATTGTTCAAGAGAGTGAGAGTAAGATTGGTTTTAATTAAAAAAAAAAAAATGTTTCGTAGGCCGGGTGTGTTGGCTCACGCCTGTAATCCCAGCACTTTGGGAGGCTGAGGCGGGCTTAACACCTGAGGTCGGTACTTCGAGACCAGCCTGACCAACATGGAGAAACCCCCTCTCTACTAAAAATACAAAATTAGCCAGGCGTGGTGGTGAATGCCTGTAATCCCAGCTACTCGGGAGTCTGAGGCAGGAGAATCGCTTGAACCTGGGAGTTGGAGGTTGCAGTGAGCTGAGATCGCACCATTGCACTCCAGCCTGGACAACAGGAGCAAACCTCCATCTCCAAAAAAAGAAAAAAAATGTTTGGTAGAAGTCAGCAGTGAAGCCATTGGGTCCTGCACTTTCCTTTGATGGGAGACTTATTATTATGGCTTCTATCTCATTGCTTATTTTTTTCTTGAGATTTTTAAAAATTTCTTCATGGTTACACATGTCAAGGAGGTTATCCATTTCTTTTAGGTTTCCCAACTTATAGGCATATAGTTGTTCATAATAGTCTCTAATGATTTTTTTTTGTATTTCTGACATCTCAGTTGTTATGTTGTCTCTTTTCTGATTTTATTTGAGTCTTTTTTTATTACTAGGTATAGCTTAAGGATTAATTTTGCTTACCTTTTTAAAACACCAAACTCTTTTGTACTAATTTTAGTCTCAAATTCATTTAATTCAGCTCTGATTTTTAAAACTCATTTCCTTACAGTAATTTTGACTTTGGTTTGCTCTTGCTTTTCTAGTTCCTTGAGGTGCATCTTCTGGTTGTTAATTTGAAAATTTTCTGCTTTTTTGATAAGGCATTTGTTGCTATAAACTTCCCTCTTAGTATTGCTTTTGTCATAACCCTTAAATTTTGCTATGTTGTGTTTCCATTTTCCTGTTTTGTCCCTGACTTTTGAGAATTTGATTATTGTATGCTTTGGGGTAGTCTAATTTTGGTTGAATCTGTTTGGTGTTCTCAGATGATCCTGTACCTGGCTATCTGTATCTTACTCAATTTGTGAAGTTTTCTTTTATTATTTCCCTGAATAATATTTCTACCCCTTGCTCTTGCTCCATCTCAAACACCAGTAAGTATTAGATTTGGTGTTTTTAGGTAATTTTCTATATCTTTTAGGCAGTCATCATTCTTTTTTTTCTTTTCTCTTCTCTGAATGTATATTTTCACATAACCAATATTTTATCTGACTGATTGTTTCCTCTGCTTGATCCAATTCTCTGTTGAGAGCCTCCAATAATAGTTCAACAAATATATTTCCCAGTTCCAAATTTTCTGTTTGATTTAAAAAACTTATTTCAATCTCCTTGCTAAGTTGCTCTGATAAATTTCTGAATTGTTTCTGTGTTACCTTGGAAATTATTGAGTTTTCTTAAAACTGCTATTTTAAATGTATGGTCAGATAGCTCACAAATTGCTATCTCATTATGATCAGTCACTGGATCCTTTCTTTGTCCTTTTGGGGAACCCATGGTTTTCTGTTTGCTATTGTGTTTGTAAGTATACTCTACTTCTTTGTGTTGAAGCATTACTTATTTATTCCAGTTTCCTCTGACAAACTTGTTTTTATTTTTTCATTGAATATTTCCTTCTCAAATTTTTACTGTTAGGTTACTGCCTCCTTTTCAGCTCCAGGTGAAAGCTCAGGTTCATCTCAGCTCTGGTAAAAGGTTAGAAGCACTGCCAGTCCCAAATGGGAGAGGTCCAAAAGGGATTTAAGCTCAGGCTCATCTCAGCTCTAGTAAATGTTAGAAGCACTGCCAGTTCCAAATGGGAGAGGCCCAAAAGGGATTATTCTGGCAGTGTGGGAAGGCTGGCTCAGAGTTTGTGCCCAGAGGACCTGTGGAACATACCTCCTGCTGTGTGGTGTTGCTAAATACCCACTCTGATTTTGCGTCTTCTTTGGCCAAAGTACAGAGCAGATTGTCCATGGCTGGAGATGATTGTCCCCCCACCCCTTGCTTCTGCTGGTTTTCGGGGATACTTCTTCCTTTAGGCTGTCACAATGCTTTCTGTGGGTTAAGACAGGTTCAACTTTCCTGCCAGAGAACCCAAGATGGTGCAGAAGCTGGTTCACCCCCTCAATCTGACTTTTTCTAGTGTAGAAACCATGAGCTGGGGGAGAGTTTCTGTATGCTTGGTTCTGGGAATAACTGGAGAGAAGGGCATCACACATGTGGAACTTTGATTCTCTAACCATTTGCTCAGAGTTTTTGTTGTTGTTGTTTTACTGATCTGTGGCCCCTTGAACTGTTTCATCTTCATATTTAAGTTCTGGCTTTGTGGCCAGTATAATTTAGGTGCTATATATTTGTTTTGGGTTTTCTTTTGGGGAAAGTGATGCCTATTTACTTCTACAACACCATTTTGGAACCTGAAGTCCAATTCCTTTTTAAGTACTACAAAGGCAGGCTACATTAATGAATGATTTTTGAAATTAAGATATTGTGTATCTTTGGGAGGTAGTTACTGGAAAAAATGCATGTAGCAGCATTTAAGATGCTAATTATATTAATTTTCTTTACCTGGTTGATGGTTACATGATCACTGAAAAGTAAACTGAAGTTAGGATCTTCTCACCACATCTTTCAACCTGATCTGACATGACTCCTTCAGTATTACTCATATCACAAAGTGGCAACTTTCTCTTTCCAGTGGCTCAGGCCAAAAGTTTAAAACATCTTTGATTCCTTGCTGCTTCAGAGAATTCTTGTTGTAATCACCAGTACCTCTTACCTGAGTAATTTCCGTAATATCTTAAGTAATTTCCGTATACCCTAACTGGCCTCCTTGCTTCTGCCTTTGCTCTCTACTGCGGTTACCAATGATTTTGGTTTCATTGGGACTGAGGAGTTTCCCCGAATGTGGGACTGCCAATGTCAAAACCATGACAGCCCTGGACAAAAGAGGACAAGTTGGCCAACCTCTATTCTCGTTGCTTTTCTATTTAAAGTCCTGAAATGGCTTTCCACTACAATTAGAATAAAAGTGAATGTTTTAAAATTATTCTATAATGCTCTCCCTAGTTGGAACCCCATTATATCTTTGACATGTTTTCCTACTCTTCTTAGGTTCACTTGCTCTGCTCTATCCACTCTGGTTTTTTTGCTGTTCCTATAATATGCCAGGCATGTGTCTGTATTAAGTCTTTCATAGTTGCTATTCACAATGCCAGAAATGTTTTGTTTTTTATTTCTCAGATAGATACTTGGCTAACTCCTTTGCCTCCTTCAGGTCTTAATGGGTCTGTGTACTTTGAAACTTACCCTGTTTTGTTCACTGTATTTCAAATTGCCATCCTCAGAATTCACGGGTCCCCCTAATCCCCTCATTTTCTAGAATACTTGTGATTGCTAATTTTATGTCAAATTGGCTGTGTCCAATGTTCAGATATTTGGTTGAATATTATTATAGATATGTTTAAGAAGGTATTTTTGGATGATATTAAAATTGAATCAGTGGTCTCTGTGTAAATCAGATTGTCCTCTATTCCATTTAGTTGAAGGCTGAATAGAACAAGAGATTGACCTCCTCTGAGCAAGACCAAATATAACCAAATACTTAAATTGCAACATTATTTATTTCTGAGACTCCAGCCTGCTGACTCACTCTGCATTTTGGACGTGCCAGCTTCTATAATTGTATGAGTTAATATGCTAATTTCTTAACGATAGACATCTCTTTCTCTCTATAAACATACATAGATAGACATAGATATTCATTATAACATGAAACTTTCAATACCAAAACCGTGAGAGTCCTGGAAAAAAACAGGACAAGTTGGGCAACCTCTAGAGAAACATAATCTTAGCTATGAGTCTTCTGAATTGGTACTGATATTTTTGGATTTTTCTCTTTAATCTGATTAGATTTAAAGACACTCATGACTCCATTTCCAGTAGTAAAGAGAGCAGCGATTGCTCATGTCATGATGTGCTGAAAAGAGATACACAAAATACCACCATTGGATACTCCAAATGAAACACAAGAGGTAAGGGTTTGGCTAACCATGTACAATAATATCTTCAAACATTTTTGTCAACTAGCAAATATGAGATGAGATGGTTGTAGCTAACAATTCAGGACAAAGTGGAAAGAGATAAGGATGAGCTCAGAGATTCAAATTCCAAGCTCAAGTACCAAATAAATTAAAGAAAAAATCTTTCTGCCTGAAATGAGATATTTATCTCCTATTGCTGCAGGGCTGAGATTACTGGAAACCATACCCAAACTATTATCCCGACAATGACTGAATTAAAGCACAAATTGGATTACCAGCCTCCCTGGGTCTCCACTGATAAAGTTAGGGTACTATTTGGGAAGAAGTGTGTTCCAGAAAGTTGAAAATGGAGACATGTGGGAAGACCCAAATGAAGCTGGGAGCACTGAGCTCAAAATTTTGAAGGAAGATCCAGCCTTCTTGAGGAGAATTGTGATTGCTCTTCTCTCTAGGCCAGAACATACAGTGGGAACTTCTGTCACCAAATTGGAAACCTAAGCACAATGAGAGTAATTGGATCACAGGGCAGCAGGAGATAAGTGGCAACACTCAATGGCAAAAGGCAAGGTGGACATAGTTACCATAACAGAGAGTAAAATCAAAGCAGCAATTAAAATAGTCTTACTTGAGCAGGACTAAGACATTGGCAAGTTGATGACAGTGTTTCTACAAGTGAAATATATAGAAAGTCTACTAAATTCTTAATTCTCCTGTATAAATAGAAAAGTTCTAGGTCAAGTAAACAAGTCTAAAATGTATCATAAAAATGAAGAGCCACAACCTCCCAATCAATTCCCAGTTTCAAACTAGCTTACAGACCCAGAACCCATAATAATATAAATATTTGGTGGTATACTAGGGTCCTTCCTCAAAGGGACCCGGCCTTCTCTTCATGAAGGAAAGACACTGGTACCCTACCAAATATTTATATTATTAAATTCTTACAACCTTTCTCAAAGAGACTATGAACTTGTACTAGAGTGAAGGAGTATAGAGGAAAAGAAAATAATCAGCCCTTTCATAGACTGGTGGTCACCAGCTCTGATCTGACACTAACTCCAGGAGACCCAAAACATCACTGTGGTCTAACAGTCAAGTAGGGGCTTATGGAGGTCAAGTGATCAATGGGATTTTCGCTCATGTTTATTTTACACTGGGCCCAGTGAATCCAAAATGTATCTTGTATTTATTTCTACATTTCCAGAATGCATAATTGGAATAGACACACTCAACAACTGACAGAATCCCCACACTGGTTCTCTGCCATGTAGAGTGAGGAATATTATGGCATTATGGCCTGTTTGGCCTGTGCAGAAGACCAGTGGATCTTAGAGAATATTAATGGGCTACGGTAAGCTTAACAAGGTAGTGACTCCAATTGCAGCTGCTTTATGAGGTATAGTTTGAGAAAATTAACACACAACTTGGTACTTGTTATGCAGCTATTGTTTTTTCAAATATTCTTTTAACTCCATCTCTGTTAAAGACCAACAGAAGGACTTTTCTTTCAGCTGACAAAGTTGGCAGTACACTTTCACTGTCTTACCTCCTGGGTGTATGGACTATAAAGCTCTGTGTTATTGTTACAGACTAAATTGTGCCCTCCCCCAATGTAATAGGTTGATGTCCTAACCCCCAAAGTGACTGTACTTGAAGATAATGTCTTTAAGGAGACAATTGTGTTTAAATGAACTTTTAAGAGTTGAGCCATAAACCAATATAAATGGTGAACTTATGAGAAGAGGGAGAGAAGATGGCCAACTAGACACAGCTATGAGGAATATCTGCCACTAAGGGACAAGGATATTTAAAAAACTGGCACATGATGAGAAAACCTTCAGAGGGAAGGCATTGCCACCCCCAAGACTTGCCATGCTCCCCTAGAAGACTTTAGCTTTAGGATGGCTGTTGGACCTGAATGGAGCAGGATGACCTTGACTGTGAGATGGGGCCAGTCTGACCTGAGCAAGCCCCTGTTTGATGGCCTCTCCCACTGAGAATGCCCACATGGAAGATGGTGCCTCTATGCCTGCCAGTGCCCCACTATAGCCGACAAGTGTGCACCTTGCAATGTTGCTGGCACAAGCAAACAAGCACAGATCCCACTGACACCGCCCAATGAAGCATTTTGCTAACACCACCAATTAGACTGTTGTGACCGGTGGTATGGGAAAACATTGGCCCTTCCAGCACAGCAGGTTTCTAAACTTGAGGGACCAGAGAAATAGCTGATGGCCCAAAACCAGTCTCACGAAAGTAGAGCACACAGCCCAGGAGTTTTGAACTTAGCCCTGGCCCCCTAAAATCTTCCAGAAATGAAGCCAGTTAACTGAATCTACTTTATACCACAATCAAACCCCTCAAGGACATCAAAGAAGATAAAAGCAAAGAAAAAAAAATAAAGAAAAGCAACCTCAAACATTGAAGGAACACCAGCCCGCAAATGAGAAAGAACCAGCACAAGAACTCTGGCAACTCAAAAAGACAGTGTCTTCTTTACTCCAAATGACTGTAATAGATTCCCAGCAATGGTTCTTAAACCAGGCTTAAGTGACAGAAATAGAATCCAAAATATGGATAGGAATGAAGATCATCAAGGTTCAGAAGAAAGTCAAAACCAAATCCAAGGATTCTAAGAAATACAATAAAATAGTAGAGGAGATTAAAGACAAAATTACAATTCTAAGAAAGAACCAAAGTGATCTGATAAAGTTGAAATATTCACTTTATGAATTTTAGAATAAAATCACAAGTATTAACAGCACAATCAACTAACCCGAGAAAAGAATTTCAGAGCTCAAAAATCAGTTTCCAAAATCATCAAGCAAAAACAGAAAAATAATGAAGAATGAACAAAACTTCTGAGACATATGGAATTATGTAAAGAGACCAAATCTATGATGTATTGTGTTCCTGAAAGAGAGGAAAAGAAAAAAAAGCCACTTGGAAAATATATTTCAGGCTTTTATCTATGAAAATTTCCCAAACGTCTCTAGAGAGGCCAACGTTCAAATTCAGGAAATGCAGAGAACACCGACAAAATACCACAAAAGAAGACTTATTCTGACATATAATCATTAAATTCTCCAAGGTCAAAATGGAAGAAAAAATGTTCAAGAAAGCTAGAGCAAAGAGGCAGGTCACCCACAAAGAGAACACCAGCAA
The DNA here is from genome assembly GCF_029289425.2 of Pan paniscus. NCBI lineage: Eukaryota > Metazoa > Chordata > Mammalia > Primates > Hominidae > Pan > Pan paniscus. Next base: position 127,341,461 of record NC_073272.2, read on the forward strand.
GCTAGCAGCAGACCTTTCAGCAGAAACTCTACAAGCCAGAACAGATTGCAGGCCTATGCTCAGCATCTTTAAAGAAAATAATTTCCAACTAAGAATTTCATATCCACCCAAACTAAGCTTTATAAACCAAAGAGAAATAATACCCTTTCAAGATAAGCACATGCTAAGGAAATGTGATATGCTAGACCTGCCTCACAAGAGGTACTGAATGGAGTGCTAAACATGGAAAGGAAAGATGACTACCAGCCACTACAGAAACATACCTAAGTACACAGACCAGTGACACTATAAAGCAACCACACAAACAAGTCTTCACAATAATCAGCTAACAACATTATGACAGGAAAACACACACACACGTTAATACTAACCTTAAACGTAAATGGGCTAAATGCCTGAGTTAAAAGATAGAGTGGCAAGTTGGATAAAGAAGCAAGACAGAATGGTATGTTGTCTTCAAGAGACCCATCTCACATGCAATAACACCCATAGGGTAAAAGTAAGGGAGAAAATTCTACCAAGGAAATAGAAAACATAAAAAGCTGGGGTTGCTATTCTAATTTCAGACAAAACAGATTTTAAACCAACAAATACCAAAAAAGACCAAGAAGGGCATGATGTAATGGTAAAGGGTTTGATATGGGTTGGCTCTGTGTCCCCACCCAAGTCTCATGTTGAATTATAATTCCCACTGTTAGGAGAGGGACCTGGTGGGAGATGACTGGATCATGTGGGCAGATTTCCCCCTTGGTGTTCTTGTGATAGTGAGTGGGTTGTCATGAGACCTAATGGTTTAACAGTTCATGGCACTTCCACTTTTGCTCTCTCTTTGTCTTGATCCACCATGGTAAGATGTGCTTGCTTCCCCTTTACCTTCCACCATGATTGTAAGTATCCTAATGACTAGGGTTTCCTTTGCTTAATCAACTAAAATCATCTCTTTCCCAAAAACCTGCACTACCCATTCTTCTGTTTTCTCTGTGTGTGTTCTGAAATGGCCATGTGCACCCCCCAGACCATCTCCCTTCAGGGACAGTCTGCCTCTTTGCTTTCATGTTGTATGCTACATAAGTTCTTAAAAACACACTCACTGTTATCTGTGCACCTGTGGTTCTGTGCAATTGTGTGGCAGCAAAGACATGTGCTTCCCTGTGGATATCCCCTGTGATTTATACTAGTTCTTACCCTACCAGGTCGGATAACCTCCAACCCTTCCCCTGTCTGCTGGCACATGGTCAAGACAGACATTAATTGGAACAGCAGTTCCAATTGTGATAGTCAACTAACAGCAGTTCCAATTAGTGTCAGGCTGAACTCTGCTAGCTCCTTATGACTTAGCATATGCTTTTCCTTCCTGTTATGCCCCAGGGCTGCATTTTCTGGTGGCTCTTAAAGCAGATTGTTCACCTGCATAGGGCTTCATTCTGGCACTTTAAGGATCCCACCTACTTGGTTTTTTGAGTTAGCACCCTTTGAGAGGAGAAATTCTGCCTTTGCCATTTGCAAGTTCTTACCCTGAGCCCCAAATCCTCCAGAGGTTGCTATTTTATATCAAGTGTGTAAATAAACGTGGCCCTCTTGAATCCAAGGTCTGCTGTTTTTGTGAGCATATCAAGGCTTTTCATGAGTATTCCTCTCACTTTCTCCCATTTCTTCCTGTAGCTTCCAGTTCTCTAATTATTTCCATGCCCTTCTCAAGATGTATCAAGACCTCCAAGGTCATATTTAAAGGGAGCAGGGAGGGAAATCCAGCCTCCTTGAGACAGCTGAAAAACAGGCTTCTGGTCTACTTAAACGAACATGAGAAATGGGAATCTAAAAAAAAAAAGAGATAATCATTTTATTACTAAAATACTTTGAGTGACAGTCACCATAAGGTCATGGAGACAAGGATATAGGCTGGCCCAAGGCTTCAAGTCCGCAGACACAGAGACCAATAAGACAGAGATGAAGGGTGGTCCCAGGCTAACAGATTATTGGAAGAGAGATGAAAGCTTAGGAAGTACATGGTAAGGCAAGTTATTCTGGAACTCCAAGCATAAACAGGGGGCCCACTCTTCACTCCAGTATCTCCTCTGTTCTAAAGCAGAAAGTTGTGACAAGTTGAGATCAAGGGTACACAGTAAGACGAGTTCATTCTGGAACCCAAGGACAATGGGGGACACTCCATTCAGGATAATAGAAGAAAAGGGGAGGATGCCTTCCTGTTCCTTTTTTATTTTTCCTCTGTTCTGTCTTCACAGGTGGCAGATGGGTAATCACATCTCCATACCACAGGACATGCCCCTTGGATGCATCCCCCAAAGCTGGGAAAAGTTTGATTTCCCTGAACCTTAAAAAAAAAGTTTTCCTTTGTAATACTGTTTATCTTCATACCCCTTTATATTACCTAAGGGACCAATTACCATGCTCTCACTGGTCCCTGGTAATGTCTAAATACCCCACACCTCTTTGGAGCAAAAGTACACTTTCCAAGATCAGTGCTCATTTAGTATTTACACCACCTCTGAATTCATTTTTCTCTCTAATAGCACTATTTATCCAGGGAAAGGTACCTAAATCTTTAACCAATAACTTCAATCTGGATGGTCTTACCTCAGGGGTTTAGAAATAGTCCACACTTATTCAGACAAGCCCTAGCAAAATTCTAACAAAGCAATCTCTTGAGGGAGGATAACTTCTATAGTATGTAGATAACCTCTTTATTGGCTCCCCTTTTACACGACACACACAGCAACATGCAGTACAAATCTTAACTTTCTAACAAAGGAAAATGAATTGTGTCTAATTTAAATTTTCCATGAAAAGGGAACAGATGATTTTCCTTTGTGTTGCAGCTTGGCCCCCAGGGATACGGTGTGGCAAACAGGGTGGCTAGGGCCTCTCAGGGAAAGGGAACCCTGAAGCCTGGCATGCCAGAAAAAGGGTGAAAGTTTCTTGCCAGCCAGACTTTGGGCTTCTCTGTCTGTAAACAATTTGTAGGAATGGTAAAAATTACTGCCTCCTCTGCACACATTTACCTATGTAACAAACCTGCATATCCTGCATAGACCCCAGAATGGTAGTTCCATTGGCAGCTTTCACTTTGCATCTGGAAAAGCTTCAGGCATTCAACGCCACGTTTAAAAGCAGTGATGGAGGCTGTACCCTGCAAAGCTACAGGGTAGAGCTCCCTAATGCCTTCGAAGCCCATCAGTTGCATCATTATGCCCTGGATTTGAGACATGGCATCAAAAGAGATTATTTTGGAGCTTTGAGATTTAATGACTGCCCTGCTGGGCTTTGGACTTGCATGGGGCCTGCAGCCTGTTTGTTTTGGCCAATTTCCCCTTTTGGAATAGGAATATTTATCCAATGCCTGTACTCCATTGTATCTTGGAAGTAACTAGCTAGTTTTTGATCTCACAGATTCAAAGGTAGAAGGGATTTGTCTTGTCTCAGATGATACTTTGGACTTGGACTTTTGAGTTAATGATGGAATGAGTTAAGACCTTGGGGGACTGTTTTTAAGGCATGATTGTGTTTTGCAATGTGAAAAGAACATAGATTTTGGAGGGACCAGGGCTAGAATGATATGGCTTGGCTCTGTGTCCCCACCCAAATCTCACATTTAATTTTAATTTCCAATATTGGGGAAGGGACCTGGTAGGAAGAGATTAGATCATGAGGGCAGATTTCCCCCTTGGTGTTCTCGTTATAGTGAATGAGTTCTCATGAGATCTCATGGCCTAAAAATGTGTGGCACTTTCCCCTTCAATCTCTCTCTCTCCTAATCCAGCATGGTAAAATGTGCTTGCTTCCCCTTTGCATTCTGCCATTATTCTAAGTTTTCTAAGGCCTCCTCAGCCATGATTCCAGTACATTATGCAGAACTGTGAATCAATTAAGACTCTTTTCTTCATAAATTACCCAGTCTCAGGTATGTCTCTATCACAGTGTGAGAATTAACTAATACAGTGTTTAATTCAACAAGAAGACCTAACTATTCTAAATATATGTGCACCCAACACAGAAACACAGATGTTTATAAAACAAGTTCTTAGAAACCTACAAAGAGACTTCAATAATCAAATAATAATAGTAACAGACTTCAACATCCCACTGACAGTAACAGATAGATCATGGTGGCAGAAAACTAATGACACTCAGGGCCTAAACTCGACTCTTGACCAGTGGACCTAATATACATCTGCAGAACTCACCATCCAAAAATAACAAAGTATATATTCTTCTTATCTGCACATGGCACATACTTCAGAATTAACCTTACAATAAGACATAAGATGATCCTCAGGATATTGAAAAAAATATCAAATCATAGCAATCACACTCTCACACCACAGCATACTAAAAATAGAAATCAACACTAAGAAAATCACTCAAAATGATACAATTAAATGGAAATTAAACAACCTACTCTTGAATAACATTTGAGTAAATAATGAAATTAAGGCAGAAATCAGCAAATACTTTGAAACTGATAAGAACAAAGATACAGCATACTAGACTCTTTGGTGCACAGATAAAGCAGTATTAAGAGGGAAACTTATAGCACTAAATTACCACAAAGAAAATTTAGAAAGATCTCAAATTAACAATCGCTCATTGCAATAAGAGGAACTAGAGAACCAAGAGCAAATCAACCCCAAAGCTAGAAGACAATAAATAACCAAAATTAGACCTGAACTGAAGAAAATTGAGACACAAGAAGCCATACAAAAGATTAACAAATCTTAATATTCGTACTTTGAAATGAATAATAAGATAGACCACAAGCTAGATTAATGAGGATAAAAAGGTAGAAGATCCAAATAAATACATTCAGAAATTACAAAGGGGATGTTACCACTGACCCCACGGAAATACAAAATAACCCCAGAGACTGCTACAAACATCCAAATGCACATAAGCTAAGAAATCTAGAAGAAATGAATAAATTTCTGGAAACATAAAACTCTCAAAATTGGACTAGGGAGAAACTGAAACCCTGAAGAGACAAATAACAAGTTCCAAAGTCGAATCAGTAATAAAAAGCCCACCAACCGGAAAAAGCCAGGCATCAGATGGATTCACAGGCAAATTCTACCAGATGTATAATGAAAAGCTAGTAGCATTCCTACTGAAACTATTCAAAAAAATTGAGGAGGGACTCCTCCCCAACTCAGTCTATGAGGCCAGCATCATCCTGATGCCCAAACCTGGCAGAGATACAACAAAAAAAGAAAACTTCAGGCCAATATTTTTGATGAATATAGACGCAAAAATCCTCAATCAAATACTAGAAAATGAAATTCAGCAACACATCAAAAAGCTAACTTGCCACAATCAAGTAGGCTTTATTCCTGAAGTGCAAGGTTGGTTTAACTAAGCAAGTCAATAAATGAGATTCATCACATAAAAAGAACTACAAACAAAAACTACAAGATTATCTCAATAGGTGCAGAAAATGCCTTCGATAAAATTCAATATCCCTTTATGTTAAAAACCCTCAACAAACTGGGCATTGAAGAAACATACTTCAAAATAGCAATAGCCATATACGCCAGACTCACAGATAGCATCATACTGAATGGGCAAAATCTGGAAGCATTCCCCTCAAAGTCCAGAACAAGACAAGAATGGCCTCTTTCGCCTCTCCTGTTAAACATAGTACTGAAAGTCCTGGCCAGAGTAATCGGGCAAGAGGACAAAAAAAATAATAATAATAATAAAAGGCATCCAAATAGAAAGACAAGAAGTTAAACTATCCTTGTTTGCAGATGATACGATTCTATACTTAGAAAACCCCAGTCTCTGCCTAAAAGTTTCTTGATCTAATAAACAACTTCAGCAAAGGTTCAGAATACAAGATCAATGCACAAAAATTAGTAGCATTCCTATACATCAATAACATCCAAGCTGAGAGCTAAATCAAGAATGCAATCCCATTCCCAATAGTGGTGACAAGAATAAAATACCTATGTAGACAGCTAACCAGGGAGGAGAAATATATATACAATGAGAACTATAAAACACTGCTCAAAGTGTACACACACACACATACACACACACACATATATATATATTTGTATATGTATCTCATTGGTTCTGTTGCTCTGTAGAATCCTTACCAATAATGAACTAATTACCATCTAATTTATAATTCAATTTACATATTTATTTGGTTATGTTTTTGTGGCCACTATAATACCAGCTTTGCAAGTGCAGTGATATTTTGCTTCTTATTTTAAAACTGATGCCTCCTAGGTAATAAGATATACCTAAAACAATTTTTTGCTCCATAAATATTAGTTGCATACATCAATCAGTGATTGAATAGAGCATTAGCTTTGTTTACCTTCCATATCTTTATTTATTGTGAGAAGGCAATAAATATTAACATAGAATGAAGCTAATTCTAGATTGTGAGAATAAGGACTTGTGATGGTTAATACTGAGTATCAACATGATTGGATTGAAGGATACAAAGTATTAATCCTAGGTGTGTCTGTGTGGGTGTTGCCAAAAGAGATTAACGTTTGAATCAGTGGGCTGGGGAAGGCAGATCCACCCTTAATCTGGTGGGCCCAATCTAATGAGCTTCCAGCAAACGCAAAGCAGGCAGAAAAACATGAAAAGAAGAGATGGGCCTAGCCTCCCAGCCTACATATTTCTCCTATACTGGATGCTTCGTGTCCTTGAACATCGGACTCCAAGTTCTTCAGTTTTGGGACTCAGACTGGCTCTTCTTGCTCCTCACCTTGCAGACAGCCTATTGTGGGACCTTGTGATTGTGTAAGTTAATACTTAATAAACTCCCATATATACATATCTATATGTATATATAGATATGTATATATATATATAATAGGATGGATATATATATATACCCTATTTGTTCTGTCCCTCTAAGAGAAATCTAATATGAGACTATTTCTTATTTTTGCTTCTTTGTACTTAAAAATAGATTGCAAAATTATTTTTGGTATTTTTTGAGAAAACGTATGTTGATATGAACAATTATGTGCAAGTGTCTATGTACAGAAATTCACAAAGTTACCCATACATTCATAAACCCAAGAAAAAATGGACCATATATGGTCTAATCCTGACAAAAAATAATATATCAAAGATTAAAAATACAATTGTTTATGCATCTAGACATTGAAAGTAAGTTACTTCACAAGAAAGGAGAAACAGAAAAATCAGGCTTTCCTCAGATTTCTCCTTTGCAACATTCTGTGCATTAAGCCAAGAAAAAAGTGTCTCCACCATTTGAATAGATAAAATTTGTAGTACAGGTAACCCTAGCAACCAAATGGTCTTTAATGAATGAAGACAGTAGAAAGCAGATGAAGAATTAGAATATATATTAACCATGTACTGGAAAATAAGCATTATTAAATATCATATTTCTATTGACAGAGATAAAAATGATGGGGACATGACAATATCCAATACATTCTTCTAAAAGTTTAAAGCAGGTATAAAAATTTTCTCAATTATACATTTTGATTACTAAAATGAATATAAATTTTCAAATGGGGGAAACAAATATTTCATAACATTGTCTTTATTATTGATTATATTTGTATATTCTACTTCTGCATGCCACTTCTGTATGCTTTTGTTGTCATTACAGTGACTCTGCTTCCAACCTATTGCCTGATTTTGTCTGTTTATCTCATCCAAATACGATTCCTCCTTTCTTATGCAATAAAGTCTTCTCTTTGTGACATGAGTTTACAATGGGATGAGCCTTTCTTTCCTTTCCCTTAATAATAGGTGAACAACTAATTGTAAACGATTATTTTTGCTGGAAATCTGACCACTTTGCCAGCAAACAGAAATTCACTGTGAGGCTCAGAAATGTTCATACAAATTTAAGAACAAGGGCACAAAAGCCAGGAAGAACAAAACAATCAGTCCTTCCTTTTAAAAACAACAATTACTTGTATCTGATTCATGCCTTCTTCAAATGGTCAGTTTAGTTTAATCTAAAATTACAAAGTTTTGGAGAGAAAGACCAGAAGTTTATGGTTGATAATTTTGATGTTTCACTGTTTGGCTTCTTAGGTCATTTGGCTTTTTTATTATTGTTGTTTCTATTTTGTCCTATGTAGTTTTTTGAAATATATTTGTGCAATAGCGACAGTAATAAAAAAGTTACTATTGATTACTCATTTTTCTCATCTCTAGTAAGACACGATTGTATTATTTGATTTCTAAAGTCTGTTGCAGTTCTAAAATATAATTGTACTTTGATAGATATATTTTTCATTTAGCATTCAGCATATATTAATTTTTCCACAAGTCATCAAACCTTTCTGTTAATTTAGTTCACTGAAAAAATTATGTGAACAAGACATAGATGATTGGATTTTTCAGTTTTCACTTTTCAACAGGTTGTATTTATATCATGCCAACACACTAGGAAAGAAAAACTAAAATAATTGCGTCAGGAGAAAAATAAATGGTTGCATGTGTGTGTGTGGGTGTGTACGTGTGCATGTGTATATATATACACACAGGTATATGTACTCTCAGGTCAGTCTTTTTTTCTAACTTTGACAGTGTCTTTAATACACAAACAATTTGTGTTAATGGAAGATAAATTTGAAAATACTTATAATCAAAAAGATACAAAGCAGAAATGAAATAGAAAAAAATGGTTTTTATTCAAACATCTGGGATAACCAGTATTGTTTTATTGTGTATTTTCTCTAAATTTCTCTTTTTTACCTCACCCATGGCATAATATACATGCAGTTTGTACCCCCATTAATTATCTCAATGTTATATCATAGTGCTTTCTATGTCAATAAAATGACATGTCATTCTTATTCATCTTCCATAAAGATTCTCTCATTTGATATATCATTATTTGTTTAATGTTGCATTTTGGTATTTTATTTTCCCATTTTTTTCTTCAGTAGAATAAGGTTATAATGCATATTTTGAGAAAGCTGAAACATATATCCCAGTAAGTAGCTCCTGGCTTTAAACCACTTCTATGCTTCATGAAGAATCTATTTGAATATAAAATATGAGACAACTATATAGAGTTATAAAAATATATATGTATATGTGTGCATATATATATATACATATATATACACTAAATGATTATTCTTACAAACTAGACTGGCAATTATTTAATTTCCAGTTTGATATGCTCTATTCATCATATATGAAATACTTAGTTTTGTCCTTTTTCTATAATCACTTTTTTGCTCCATGAATCTGTATGCTCATACTTTCACTAGTATCACACACTTTTTATTATAGCTTTAAGCCAACTGAGTTTACATTGTGTAGGCAATTGCTATAATTGTTGGTATATACATTGCAGCAGGAAAAAATCAGCCATGACAAACTGTCTATACATGTGATATATGAGCATCAAGTTACGTAATGTCTTGACAGATGCACTAATAGACTGCAAATCCACTTACTTTCATTTATTTTAACGTGATATTTTTACTGACGGCCTTTGTACTGGTGCGTGACTTGGGCTGCGGCTCTCAATTAAGAATGACAAGCAAGAAGAGTCTTCCTAGATATAAAAATGCAATTCTCTAGAGAAAACTGTGATACGTTTAAAACCCAGTGAGTCAGGAAAACAGTTTTTCCACTTATTTACTAATTTGATAATTATCCTTATCAAACTAAGGATAATTTGAGAAATTAAAATGCTTCAAATGGTTCATTTTGATATAAGTGTTGTCCTGATTTTGGAGTGTTATAAATGTCAAGGATATGCTCTAGTTCAAAAGTATGACATCAAAGACACTTCGAAGTATTGAAAAAAAGATATTATTTTCAATGTTAAAACTCCATAATTAATAATAGAACACCAGAAGATGGATAATAAAAATAGAGAAATAATATAACAACTTCATTACTTCCACCAAGCCAAAAAATGAAACGATTTGATTTGGAGACTCCAAAATGTGGGAGAGCTGGGGTGGGGTGTTGGTAAGGAAGAAAAAATTACCTATTGGATACAATGTACACTATTCAGGTGACAGGTATAATAAAAGCCCTGACTTTGCCACTATGCAATGTATCTATGTAACATGTACCCACAAATCTATAAAAGTAAATTTAAGAATTATATAATGATTATATACAAGAGACTCACCTAACATATAAGAGTTCGTATAAACTCAAGTTAAAGAGGTGGGAAAAATATTCCATGCAAATGAAAAGCAAAAGCAAGCAGGAGTAGCTATCCTTATATCACATAAAACACATTCTAAAGCAACAACAGTATAAAAAGACAAATAAGGTCATTATATAATGATAAAAGGATCTATCAACAGAGTAAACAGATAATCTACAGAAGTGGAGAAGATATTTGCAAACTATGCATCTGACAAAGGTCTAATATCCAGCATCTATAAGGACCTTAAAGAAATTTACAAGAGAAAATCAAGCTACCCCATTAAGTGGACAAAGGACATGAACAGACACTTCTCAAAAGAAGACATACATGCAGCCAACAAGCATATGAAAGAAAGCTCAACATCACTGATCATTAGAGAAATGCAAACCAAAACTATAATGACATATCATTTCATTCCAGTCAGAATGACTATTATTAAAAATTCAGAAAGTAACAGATGCTGATGAAGTTGTGGAGAAAAGGGGACACTTATACACTGTTGGTGGGAATGTAAGTTAGCTAAACCATTGTGGAAAGGAATATGATGATTCCTCAAAGAGCTAAATGCAGAACTACCATTTGACCCAGCAATCCTACTACTGAATATATATACAGAGGAATATAAATCATTCTACCATAAAGCCACATGCATGCAAATGTTCATTGCAGCACTATTCAGAATGGCAGACATGGAATCAACCTAAATGCCAATCAGTGACAGATTGAAAAAAGAAAATGTGGTACATATACACCATATAATACCATAAAAAAGAATGAGATCATGTCTTTTGTATGAACATGGATGGAGCTGGGGGCTATTATACTTAAACTAACACAGGAACAGAAAATCAAATACTGCATGTTCTGTCTTATAAATGGGAGCTAAATGATGAGAACTCATGAACACAAAGAAAACACAGACACTGAGGTCTACTTCAGGGTGAAGGGTGGGAGAAGTGAGAGGAGCAGAAACGATAACTATGAGGTACTGGGCTTCATACCTGGGTAATGAAATAATCTGTACAACAAACATCCATAACAGGAATTTACCTATGTAACAAAGCTTCACATGTGCTCCCAAACCTAAAATAAAAGTTAAGTTTAAAAGAAAGGGCCGGGTGTGGTGGCTCACACCTGTAATCCTAGTACTTTGGGAGGCCGAGGCAGGCAGATCACGAGGTCAGGAGATCGAGACCATCCTGGCCAACATGGTGAAACCCCGTCTCTAGTAAAAATACAAAAATTAGCTGGGCGTGGTGCCACACACCTGTAGTCCCAGCTACTCGGGAGGCTGAGGCAGGAGAATCGCAAAAAGCAAGAGAAAAGATGAATAGAAATAACAGTTGGTTTAGGAAAAAATAAAATTGTCAAACCTTAATTAGACTACATAAGAAAAAAGAGAAAAGACCCAAATAAAATTATAAATGAAAGAGGAGAGAGTTTAACCGATATTATAGAGATACAAATGATCATAAGACATTACTAGGAAGAACAGCATGTCAACAAATTGGGTTATCAACAAGAAACGTAAATTTCTAGAAACACACAAGCTACCAAGAATAAATTAAGAAGACATACAAAATCTGAATAAATAATGACTAAAGAGATTGAATCAGTAATCAAACACCTCCCCCTCAAAAAAAAGTATAGGACAAGATAGCTTCAGTGGTGAATTCTACCAAACACTTAAAGAAAAATTCATCCCAATACTTCCAAAAGTTAAAAAAAAAATGAGGAGAGTATACTTCAGAGCTCGTTTATGAGGCCAGAATATCCTGATACCAAAATCAGACAAGCACACTATAGTCAAAGGAAATTTCAGGTCAATATCACTGATAAACAGATTCAGAAATCCTCAACAAATGCTAGCAAACCAAATTCAACAGCAAATTAAAAGGGTCATACCCTATGATCAAGTGGGATTTATCACTGGGACAAAAGGGTGGTTCTATATATACAAATCAATAAATGTTATTTATCACATTAACAGAATTAAAGATAAAAGTCATATGATCTGCCTCTTTTGATCTCAAAAGAGGCAGAGAAAACATTGGACAAAATTCAACATTTTTTGGTAGCAACTGTCAACAAATTAGGTAAAGAAGGAATGTACTTCAACAAAGTAAATACCATAACTGACAAGTGTTCAAGTAACAACATACTCAATAGTGAAAACCTGAAAGTCTTCCTCTGAGATCAAGAACATTACAGGGATGTCGACTCTCAAGACTTCTATTCAATATAACATTGGAAGTTCAAGACATAAAATTAGGCAAATTAAGAAATAAAAGCATACAAAGCAGAAAGGAAGTAGTAAAGTTGTCTCTTTGCTAATCACATGATCTCATATGTGGAAAACACTAAAGACTATTTTAAAAATCTGTAGGAAATTTTGCAGTATATGATCAACATACAAAGTTGGTAGCATTTCTATACAGTACTAACAAACTCTCTGGGAAAGAAATCAAGAAAACAATCATATTTACTTTTACATAAAAAAATAAAATACTTAAGAATAAATTTAATCAGGAAGGTGAAAGGCCTGTACACTGAAAACTCTAAAATGATAAACTCAACAAGACACAAATAAGTGGAAATACATCTGTGTTCATCAATGGGAAGTATTAATATTGCTGAAATGTCCATACCACCCAAAGTGGTCTACAGATTCAATGCAATCCCTATCAAAATTCCAATACAAATTTTCATGGAAATAAAAACAATAGTCCTAAAATTCATATGGAACCACAAAAGACTCAAGTATCCAAAGCACTCTTGAGAAAAATGAACCAACATGGAGGCATCAAAGTACCTGATTTTAAAATATTTTACAAATCTACAGTATCCAGAACAGTATGATATTGATGTAAAAACAGATATATAGACTAATGGAACAGAATAGAGTCCCAAATCAAATCTACATATTTATAGTCAATTTATCTTTGACAAAGATACCAAGATCATAAGACAGAAAAAAAAAGTCTTTAATAAATAATGTTGGAAAACTGGTGTGAAAAATCCATACGCAGAATAATGAAATGCAACCTTTATCTCATATAATATCAAAAATTAAGTAAAATGAATTAAACAAATATAATAACTGAAACTGTAAAACTACTGGAAGAAAATATAGGATGAAAGTGTCTTCACATTGATCTGGGCTATGATTTATTGCATATGACACTAAGAACATAGGCAGTGAAAGTTTAAGTGTATGGAATTGCAGTAAACTAAAATCTTTCTTCACACCAAAGGAAACAACTAATAAAGTGGAGATACAGCATGCAGAATGAGAGGAAGTATTTACAGATTATACATCTGATAATGAGTTAATATTTAAAATATAAAAGGAACTTAACAGCAAGAAAAACATTACCCATTTTTAATGGGCAAGAGACCTAAATAGACATCTATTTAAAAAAGACATATAAATGACCAAGATGTATACAAAAACAATGCTCAACAACACTAACCATCAGGGAAATACAAAATATTATATATCATCTTATACCTCTTAGAATGGCTATCATCAAAAAGACAAAAGATAAGTGTGGTAAGGATGTAGAGAAAAGAGAACCCTTGTATACTTACGTTGGGAAAGTAAATTTTTATAGCCGTTATAAAACACAGTATGGTATTTCCTCAAAAAATTAAAAATAGAGCTGCCATATGATCCAACAATCTTATTTTGGAGTATATAGCCAAAAGAAATGAAATCAATTATGTGAAAGACATAGCTGCACTCCCATGTTCATTGCAGCAGTATTCACAATAACCAACATATGGAATCACCCTAAATTCCCATCAATGGATAAATGAATTAAGAAAAACAGATATACATATATGCACAATAAAATATTATTCAGCCATAAAAAAGGATAAAATCTTATCATTTGCAAAAACATCGATGAACCAGATTATGCTAAGTGAATTAAAACAGGTACAGAAAGACAAATAAATACATATGATGTCACCGATATGCGGACTGAAGTAGATAGTAGAATGGTTATGTCCTGGTGCTGGGGGCGGTAAGTGAAATGAGAAGATGTTGGTGAAAGGGTACAAAGTTTCAGTTAGGAAGGATGAAGAGGTTCCGTAAAACTAATGTACAGCATGTTGACTATAGATAATAATACTGTATTGTATACTTGAAATTTGCTACAAGAGCATGTCTTAAATGTTCTCCCCCCAAAAAAAAACATGTAAGGTGATTATATGTTAATGAGCTTCATGGTAATTATTTCATAATGTATACATATATCAAAGCATCACATTATACACTGTAAATATATACATTTGTTATTTGTTAATTATACGTCAATAAAGCTGGAGGGAGAAAGAAAATGATTTCACAGTGTCACAGATTGTTCTTGCATAGGAAGTTAGTAACAACTGTGTAACCATCCTTAAATATGAAGCAATAAGAATGACAGCATCTTTTCATAAAGTTTGAATAAACACTAAACAGAAGCTTCGGTTCTCTTTCTTTCACTCATTCCTTTATACCACTCTTATCCACATATTATCTTTATTTTTCTCTGTAGACTAACCCATTCGTTAGATGAATATACTTGAATCATAGCCACAGATTTTCTCAGATATACTAGTGACTATGTAAGACTGTTCTTGCAGGAAAAGAACAAAGTGATGATGAAAAAAACTGTACTTTATTTCACCATTCCAACAATGAATATCTCATTGGCAATGCCTCAATCAATTCTATTCATATAGTATGTCCTCATCATTCTTCCACAAACAAGAGGGTATTTAAGTCGCATAGGATTACCATGATCTAAATGCCATTGCACTTGTGTTGGTAACATACAAAAACATTTTATCACATTTTATGTTATTTGGATGATTTTTCCATGTTTATTTCTAAACAAGGACTGCTAATCTTTATGATAATTATATGAAAAATATGATATTTCCTTCCTTTTTTTACCATATTATAGTTGGGGTTCCAAAATTAACAGTTTAAGAAAATAATCATACAATTTGAACTCAGCATTTTTGCAGGTTAATGAAATAAGTATAACTTACTTGTTTTAGAAATTTTTTGATAAAAATGATAGGATGTGAGCTGCCTTTTTGAGAAAATTCTAGAGTATGTAGTTTTCTATTAATATGCTTTACTTAATAACTTTCAATGGTATTCTGCATATGGCACAGCTAAAAGTAAGGCTTCTGCAAATAAATATTTAAGGTTTTACAGAACTGTACTCAAATTGACAGTGTTTTTATTTCTTTTCAGTTATACCTCAGTGCACTGAGGAAACTGTAATGGGTTACCACCTAGTTTTCCAAAGCAAAGCAGCTTTTATTTAAATGCCAGTTTTATTGAAAGTGTTTGTAAACAGGGGAATAGTGTGTGTGCACGTATATTTGTGCATAGGCCTGTGCACATTTGTGTGTGTGCTTCTGTAGTCTATAGCTTATCTCAAGTAGATTCCTTTCCTCAGAAACAATAAAAGTAAAGCAGTGTCTATTAACTTTATCAATGGCTATCACCTTGAGCAGTACTGTCCATTGATTTCTATACAGTCTATGCTTTTTACATAAAATCAGGTGTTATTGACCAAAAGGATATAGATTATTTACCACTAGCACTGGAATAAATGTAGCAGTCTAATTAGAAATAAAATTATCTACTATTTCAGCTAGCCTTTTTAAAACAATGCTTAATTAACAGTCCCATTCTCTAGATATTTTACTCACTACAAAAATAATACAATATACAAATGTCTTAATTATGTAAATATAATTATGATAATTTAAGATAATAAAAAGCAATTTTCAAAATGCTAGAAATCAATACTATTTTCAACCTAGGATGCAGACACACACAAACACACACACATGCACACCTGTAAATCAAGAAACAGATAGAAAAGGAACAATCTAAGGTATTAGGAACATATGTGTTGTTTAAGGAGAGATTCTTGAGTCAATATATAAACCAGAAATAGTCCCAATCCTGAAAGTCATGCAGTCTAATGGGAGAATCAAGTTTTACCTAAATAGATAAATCTATAAAAATTATAAACCTTCACAAATCCAACTTTTTGCAGTAAAGGTATATAGAGAAAGGTCAATAGAACAAGCAGAGTATAGTAATTTTTATCTAGAAAGACTATTTTTTACTTTTAAATTTGTTCTAATATTTAACTGAAGTACAATATATATAGAAACATGTACAAATCATAAGTATACAATTAGATACTATCTTACAAAAATATATGTATGTGCATATATATATATATATATATATATATATATATATATCCATCCATCATTCAGGCAAAGAAATATATATTTTAGCAGCACTGAGGCACATTCAGAATATGACCCTAACCCAAGAATGACAACTATTCTGACTTTTAGCATTACAAAGTAGTTCTCCGTTGTTTCAAATTTTACATACATTTACATACATACAGAAGAATGGATACATAAGTTTTAGTACATTCAAGTGATGAAAACATCAATGAGAATTACCACTCTAGGAATGAAATGGAAGTCCTAGGCTATTGAGTATACATTTGGCAATATATTGTAGCTATTGCCAAGCAATTTTCCAAAGTGAATTTACCAATTCATTCTTCCACCAGAACTATAGGAGTGGTTAGGTTGTATTACATCTGACCAAAACTTGGTACATTCTGCTTTTAAATTTTTAGCCATTATAATAGGTATTTAATCATTTCTCATTTTATTATTTTCTTTTTTTTGAGACAATTTCACTCTGCCGCCCAGGGATCTCGGCTCACTGCCACCTCCGCCTCCTGGCTTCAAGCGATTCCTGTACCTCAATCTCCCAAGTAGCTGGGATTAGAGACATGACACCACTCCCAGCTAATTTTTGCAATTTTAATAGAGAGGGGGTTTCGTCATGTGGGCCAGGCTGGTCTCAAATGCCTGGCCTGAAGTGATCCACCCACCTCATCCTCCCAAAGTGCTGGGATTACAAGTGTGAGCCACCACACCTGGGCCTCATTTGGATTTTAATTAGCATTCCCCTGATGACTAATTGACATTGAATATACGTAATATGTTGATTGGTGATTTGGAATCATCTATAGGGAAGAGCTTGTTCAAGTTGCGTATCAGTCTTTTATTAAATTCATTTGAAAGAGTTCATTATATATTTTGGAGGGAAATCACTTCTTGGATACATGTATTGCTAATTTTTATTAGGGGGAATATTAATCTACTGCATGATTCACCTTCATACGTTGTCTATCATGCTTTTGTCATATATGCCACCAACTCTCAATTCCATTCCAACATCACATAACTATTAAATCAATCCATATTTTCTCAATTGGTTTGCATGCTTCCAGTGCTTTAGTTTTTTACTCTGTTTTGTAGACCATGACAACTTGACTCCTCTTAAACCTTGCTTTCATCATTATACTTTTCAGCTTAAGAATTTATCAAGGTTGTATTATAAGGCCAAGAGATTTCATTGCAGGAGGGGATTGTAAGGATCAAAACAGGTGAGAGAGGGAGCTGTAAGAGGTGGAAATAGCTGTTATCCCATACTGCATGTTTTCTGCCTATAAAGAGAGAATTAGCTGGGAAGAATCTCAGACTGTAGCAGAAATTTAATAAAATTTGTGTCAGACTGATACAGATTCCTAGAGTGAAAGTTGCTCTGTTAGATTATAGGGAATGGACCTGCCTTAGTATAGCCATGGATCTCAGGCTTTTGCTGAGAGAAGCCTATGGGAAGTGTAGCCTTATGCAAACATGGTGGTAGATTTATAGCATAACACTGGGGGTATTCCATCAATCACACACACATTTGGGTTGATTTTATGTCATTACTATTGTGAATAGTGTTTTGATGAACATATGTATACAGTCTATGCTTTTTACATGAAATCAGGTGTTATTGCCCAAGAGAACACAGATGAATCAGAAGATCCAAAAGCTGCATGTTTATCGTTTCCATGACAAAAAGCTCATTATAAATGATCCGAATAATTTAAAATCCTCAACACTTCACATTCTTGGCCTATTTTATAAAGCTTATAAATTGTTATTCTTTTTAACAAAATTCTTGTTTTAAGCTTTACTGTGCCTTTCTCCTATTCCTCATTTCCTTAGATGCTACTTTTTAATTTTTAATTTTTGTAGATACATAGTAAGTGTATATTTTTATGGGTATGTGAGGCATTTTGACAGATTTCTTTCTGGGTCTCCCTTCTGATCCATTGAACTGACAGACTTTTTATGCCAGTACCATTCTCTTTTGCTTACTATATCTCTGTAGTATAATTTGAAGTCAGGTAATGTGATTCCTATGGTTTTGTTCTTTTGGCTCAGGATAGTTTTGGCTATTCTAGGTCTTTTGTGGTTCCATATAAATTTTAGGACTTTTTAAAAAAATTTCTGTGAAGAATGTCATTGGTGTTTTGATAGGGATCGCATTGAACCTGTAGATTGCTTTAAGGGAGAAGACCACCCCTCATATTGTATTATGCCCAATTTCTGCCTCCAAAGAAAGAAGAAGTAAAAACTAAAAGGCAGAAATGAAATCCACAGGCAGATAGCCCAATGCCATGCCCTGGGCCTGGTAGTTAAAAATCAACCCTGACCTGCTTGTGTTATCTATAGATTTCAGACATCGTATGGAAAAGCATTGTGAAAATCCCTGTCCTGTTCTGTTCTGTTCTGATTACTGGTGCATGCAGCCCCCAGTCGCGTACCCCTGCTTGCTCAATCGATCACGACCCTCTCAGGCAGACCCCCTTAGAGTTGCAAGCCCTTAAAAGGGATAGGAATTGCTCACTCGGGGAGCTCGGCTTTTGGGACACAAGTCTGCCGAAGCTCCTAGCCAAATAAAGCTCCTTCCTTCTTTAACCCTGTGTCTGAGGAGTTTTGTCTGCAGCTCGTCCTGCTACAGCTTTGGGTAACATGGACATTGTTAACAATATTGATTCTTCCAATCCATGAACATGACATATCTTTCCTTTTCTGTGACTTCTTCAATGTTTTGCAGTTTTTATTGTAGAGATGTTTCAATTCTTTGGTTAAGTGTATTCCTATATATTACATTTTCTTTGTATCTATTGTAAATGGAATTACTTTCTTGATTTCTTTTTTAGTTTGTTCACTGTTGGTATATTAAAATGCTACTAATCTCTGTATGTTGATTTATAATTTTGTAACATTACTGAATTTGTTTTTCAGTTCTCATACTTTTTTGACGTAGCCTTTAGATTTTGGAAATGCAATCCCCAATGATTCGTGGTGGAGTCTGGTGGAAGGTGGGGATGGTGTATGGGCCATGGGGCAGATTCCTTGTGAATGACTTGGTGCCATCCTCAAATATTCCTTTATAGCTATGTAAGCTAATTAACACAGGCTCACCCATCCAGGATCTCCCCCACCAAAGCTAGCATCTGCCCGCACGTGCCAGCTGTGGGCCTGGACACTGGCCTGCCAACAACATTGCAGCCACCACCAATACCAGTGCACACTGCTTAGGACCATGCTGCTATTTCCATCACCCATGCCACATCTGCTGTCCAGGGACCTGAAAACCCACCAGCTGACCTTTCCAACAAATGAAAATCTAACACAAAATACCAAAACCAACAGTATATAGAAAAAACAGTGCGAAGGGAAAGTTTACAGCAAAAAGCACCTTCCTCACAAAAGTAGAAATATTTCAAATAAGTAACCTAATTATGCGCCTCAAGGAGCTATTAAAGTAAAAATAAGCTAAATCCAAGATTAGAAGAAAAAATAATAAAAGTTAGATAAGAACTAAAGGAAATAGAGATTAAACAATACCAAAAGTAAACAAGACAAACAAAAAATTTTTAAGACAAACAAGATGAATAAACTCAGTTAGACTAACCAAAAAAAGAACAAAGATGCCAATAAAAGTCAGGATAATGTTGGCCTCATAGAATGAGTAGGGAAGGAGTCCCTCCTGCTCAATTGTTTAGAATAGTTTCAGTAGGAATGGTACCAGCTCTTCCTTATACATATGGTAGAATTTGGCTGTAAAACCATCTGGTCTTGGGCTTTTTCTGGTTGGTACACTTTTAATTATTGACTCAATTTTGGAACTTATTTTGGTCGGTTCAAGAATTCAATTTATTCTTGATTCAATTTTTGGAGATTGTATGTTTCCAGGAATATATTTATTTCTTCTGGGTTTTCTAGCTTGTGTGAATAGAGGTGTTCATAATAGTCTCTGAGTGATTTCTGTATTTCTGTGGTAACGTCTCTGTTCATTTATGATTATGTTTACTTAGATCCTCTCTGTCTTTTTATGTCTAGCTAGGGATTTATCCATCTTATTAATTCTTTCAAAAAGAAGCTGCTGGATTTACTAATCTTTTGTATAGTTTTTACATCTCCATTTCCTTCAGTACAGCCCTGATTTTAGTTATTTCTTGTCTTTTGCTAACCTTGGGGTTAGTTTGCTCTTGTTTTTCCAGTTCCTCTAAGTATGATTTTAAGTTGCGAATTTCAAACCTTTCTAACTTTTTGATGTGGACATTTAGTACTGTAAACTTCCCAACACTGCTTTGGCTGTGTCCTGGAGAATCTAATATGTTGTATCTTTGTTTTCATTAGTTTCAAAGAATCTCTCAATTTCTGCCTTAATTTTATTCTTTACTCAATAGTCATTTGGGAGCATATTGTTTAATTTCCATACAACTGTATGGTTTTTGGTAATTTTCTTAGTATTGGTTTTTATTTTAATTGCACTATTGTTCGAGAATGTGGTTTGTATGATTTCAGGATTTTTTGAATTTGCAGAAGTTTGTTTTATGCCAATTATGTGGTGAATTTTAGAGTATATGGCATGTGTATATGAGAAGAATATATATTCTGCTGTTCTTGGGTGGAGAGTTATTTAGACGTCTTTTAGGTCCATTTGCTCAAGTGTCGGGTTCATGTCCTGAATATTGCTAGTTTTCTGCCTCCATTATGTGTCTAATACTGGCATGTGGCCATCTCCCACTATTACGGTGTGGTTTATCTAGCACTCTTCATAAGTCTCCAGGAACTTCCTTTGTATATCTGGGTGCTTCTCTGTTGGCTGCATATGTTAGAATAATTAGGTCCTGTTGTTGAATTGAGCCTTTTTACCACTATATAATGCCCTTCTTTATATTTTTCTATCTTTGTTGGCTTAGTCTGTTTTGTCTGAAATTAGAATAACAGCCTCTGCCTTTTTAAGTTTTTCATTTGCTTGGTAAATTTTTCTCCATTCCTTTACTTTGAGGGTATTGAGTCATTGCATGTGAGATGGGTCTCTTGAAGACTGCATATCATTTTGTTTTGCTTTATGATCACACTTGCCACTCTGTCTTTTAATTTGGGTGGTCAACCCATTTCATTTGAAGATTAGTATTGATATGTGCAACTTTCTATCTGTCATCATATTATGTGCGGATTATTATGTAGCCTTGTTTGTGTAGCTGCTTTATAGTGTCACAGATCTATGTATTGATATCAAAACCTGGCAGAGGCACAGCAAAAAAGAGAACTTCAGGCCAATATCCTTGTTGAATATAGACCCAAAAACACTCAAAAAATACTAGCAAACTGAAACCAGCAGCACATCAAAAAGCTATTCCACCATTATTAAGTAGGCTTTACCCCTGGGATGCAAGGTAGGTTGAAATATGAAGAACAGTATATATGATTTACCACATAAACAGAACTGAAAATGAAAACCATATAATCATCCTAATGGATGTAGAAGTTGATTTAAGTAAAATTCAATATCCATTTATGTTAAAAAAAAAAAACCTTAAACTAGGCATTGAAACATACCTCCAAATAATAAGAGCCATCTATGACAAAACCACAGCCAACATCATACTGAATGGGCAAAAGCTGAAAATATTCCCTAGAAAACAGGAAAAATATAAGGGTGCCCTCTCTCACAACTCCAATTCAACATAGTCTGGCAGCACTAGCAAGAGCAGTTAGGAAAGATAAATAAATAAAAGGCATCCAAATAGGACAAAAGAAATTAAAATTGTTCCTG
The DNA here is from genome assembly GCF_029289425.2 of Pan paniscus. Classification (NCBI taxonomy): domain Eukaryota; kingdom Metazoa; phylum Chordata; class Mammalia; order Primates; family Hominidae; genus Pan; species Pan paniscus. The sequence continues at coordinate 127,363,633 of NC_073272.2, forward strand.
TTTGCAGACAATGTGATTCTTTACAAAGAAAACCCCACTATATCTGTCCAACAGTTTTTTAATCTGATAAACAACTAGAGTAAATTTTCAAGATACAAAATCTATGTACAAAAATAAGCAGCATTTCTGTACAGAAACAACATCCAAGCTGAAGGCCAAATCAAGAATGCAATTCCATTCACAATAGCAACAAAAATAATAAAATACTCAGGAATACAGCTAACCAAGGAGGTGAAAGACCTCTACAATAAGAGTGATAAACCACTGCTCAAAGAAATCAGATATAACACAAACAAGTGGAAAAACATTCCCAGCTTATTGATAGGAATAATAAATTTTGTGAAAATGGCTATACGGCCCAAAGCAATTTACAACTTCAATGCTATACCTATCAAACTACCAATGACATTCATTACAGAATTAGAAAAAAAAACATTTTAAATTTCAAATGGCACCAAAAAAGAGCCCAAATTGCCAAGGTAATCCTAAGAAGAAAAATAAGCTGGAGGCATTACATTACTCAATTTCCAACTATACTACAAAGCTGCAGTAACCAAAACAGCGTGGAACTGGTACAAAAACAGACACATAGACCAATGGAACAGAATAGAGAGCCCAGAAATTATGCCACATACCTACAACCAGCTGATTTTTGACACAATTAAAAAAATGGGAAAAGAACTCTATTCAATTCATGGTGCAGGAATAACTGGCAAGCCATATGCAGAATATTCAAACTGGACTCCTTCCTTATGTCATATACAAAAATAAACTTAGGATGAATTAAAGTCTTAGATGTAAAATCTCAAACTATAAACATTCTGGAAGACAACTTGGTAATACCATTCTGGTCATACCATCTGGGAAGGATTTCATAATGAAGTCACCAAAAGCAATCACAACAAATCCAAAAATTGACAAATGGTATCTAATTAAACTAAAGAGCTTCTGCACAGCAAAAGAAACTATCAACAGAGTAAACAGACAACCTACAGAATGGTAGAGAATATTTGAAAAATATGCATCTGACAAAGCTGTAATATCCAGAATCCATAGGAAACTTAAATTTACAAGCAAAATCAAGCAACCCCATTAAAATCGGGCAAAGCACATAATCAGACACTTTTCCAAAGAAGGCATATGCATAGCCAAAAAGCATTTGAAAAAGTGCTCAACATTACTGATCATTAGAGAAATGTAAATCAAAACCACAATGATATACCATCTCATGCAGTCTGAATGGCTATTATTAAAGAAGTAAAAAAATAATGATGACAAGGTTGTTGGAAAAAGGAAGTACTTATACACTGTTGGTGGGAATGTAAATTCAGCCATTGTGGAAAGCAGTTTTTGATTCCTCAAAGAACTTAAAACAGAATAACCATTCCACCCAATAATCCCATTATCAGGTATATACCCAAAAGAATATAAATTGTTCTATCATAAAGACACATGCATATGTTCATCAAAACACTATTCACAATAGTAATGACATAAAATCAACCCAAATGCCCATTAAGAGTAGACTATATACAGAAACTGTGATATATATACACATGGAATACTACGCAACCATTAAAGAATGAGATTCTATGTCCTTTTCAGCAACATGGATGAAGCTGGAGTCCATTATCCCAAGCAAACTAACACAGGAACAAAAAGCCAAATACCACATGTTCTCACCTATAGTGAGAACTAAATTTTGAGTACATCTGGACACAAAGAGAATAACAGACACAAGGGCCTTGAAGGTGGATGGAGGGAGGAAAGTCAAGATTCAAAAACTTCCTCAGATACTATGCATATTACCTAGGTGACAAAATAATCTGGACACTAAACCAATGTGACATGCAATTTACCTATATACCAAACCTGCACAGGTATCCCTGAACCTAAAATAAAAGTTAAGAAAAATAAAAAATAAAAAAGAAGACCTTAGATTGGATGCTACAGAAATAAAAAAGATTTTCAGAGACTCTTATGAGCAACTATACACTAAAATACTATAAAACCTAAAATAAATGCATATGTTCTTAGACATTTACAACTTACATAGTTTGAATTAAAAAAAATAGAAAATTTGAGCAAGCCAATAAGAATGAGATCAAAATAGTAAGAAAAAGTTTATCAAAGCAAAAGTCCAGAACTACATAGGTTTATTAGTGACTTCTACCAATTTTTCAAATAAGAACTAATATCAATTCTCCTCAAACCATTCAAAAAAAAATTTGAAGAGAAAGGCACTCTCTCTAACTCATTGTACAAGGTCAGCATTTCCCTTACAACAAAACCAGACAAATATGCAAGATAAAAAGAACACAATAGGCCAATATTCCTGATTAACACAGATACAAACATCTTCAATGAAATACTAGCAAATTGGATGTAATAGCGTATTAAAAAGTTATAAACCATGATCACGTGGGATTTGTTTAAGAGATGCTAGGATACTGTAACATATTGAAATCAATAATCATAATACATCACAACAACAGAATGAAAGACAAAAAACATATTATCATTTCAATAGATATAGAAAAAAATTCAACATCTGTTGATGATAAAAACTCTTACCAAACTAAACATAGAAGAAATGCACTTCAACATAATACAGGCCACATATTAAAAACCCACTGCTAACATCATACTAAATGAGGAAAAGTTAAAAGCCTTTTCTCTAACAACAAGATAATGATGCCCACTTTTATCATTCCTATTTAGCATAATACTGGAAGTCTTACAGCAATCAGGCAAGAGATGCAAATAAAAGACATGAAAATTGGAAAAGAGAAAGTCAAATAGTCCCTGTGTCCTGATAATGTGATCTTATATATAGAAAAACAAAGTCTTTACTAAAAAACTTATACCTGATAAATTCAGTAATGTTATATGATACAAAATCAATATAGAAAAATCAGTAATGTTTCTATACACTAGTACTGAACCAGTTGAGAAAGACAAAATAAAGCAATTCTATTTACATTAGCTACAATAAAATAAAATGAAATGCCTATAAATGCATTTAATCAAGAAGATGAATATCTCTACAAAGAAAACTGCAAAATATTGATGAAAGCAATTAAAGAGGAAACAAAGAAATGGAAAGACATCTCTTGCTCATGTCTCAGAAGAATTAATATTGTTAAAATAGCCATAACACCTAAAACAATCTATACATTCAATAAAATCCCTATGAAAATACCAATGTCACTTTTCTCGTAAATAGAAGACATTCCCCAAATTTTATGGAATCAAAAAAGAGCTCAAATAGCCAACAAAATCCTGAACAAAAAGAATAAAGCTGAAGGCATCACACTACCTAACGTCAAAATATATTACAAGGCTATAGTAACCAAAACATCATGGTACAGGTATGAAAATAGATACTTAGACCAATAAAACAGAACAAAGAATCCAGAAAAATAAATTAACATATTTGTAGCCAATTGATTTTTGACGAAGTGGCCAAGAACACACATTGGGTAAATAAAGGGTGCTGGAAAAATTGAATATCCATATGCAGAAGAAAACTGGACCCCTATCTTTCACCATCTACAAAAATCAACTCAAGATGAATCAAAGGTTTAAATGTAACACCAGAAACTATGTAACTACTAGAAGAAAATATGGGGAAACACTTCAGAACATTGGTCTAGGCAAGTATTTTGTGGCTAAGACCTAAATGGCACAGACAACTATAATAAAAATATACAAATGGGACTATATTAAACTAAAGAGCTTCTGCAGGCTGAGCATGATGGCTCATGCCTATAACCCCAGCATTTTGAGAGGCCAGGATGAGAGAATTCTTGAAGCCAGTAGTTCAAGCCCAGCCTGATTGACACAGCAAGACCTCATCTCTACAAAAAATGTTTTACAAAATTAGGCAAGGATGGTGGTGTACACCTGTAGTCCCAGCTTCTTGGGAGGATCACTTGAGCACAGGAATTCAAGGCTGCAGTGAGCTATTATCATGCTATGGAGAAAATATTTGCAAACTGTCAGTCTGATAAGAAACCAATATTTACAATATATAAGGAACTCAACTCAACAGTTTTTTAAAAATTCTATTAAAAAATGAAGAACATAAATTGATATTTCTCAAAAAAGACATACAAATGGCCAACCGTTATATTAAAAAATGCTTAATATCACTAATCATCAGGGAAATGCAAATCAAAACTACAATGAGATATCATGTTATCCCAGTTAGAATAGCTATTATTAAAAAGTAAAAACAAAACCGCCAAATGTTGATGAGGATGAAAAGAAAACTCTTATACACTGATGATGGGAAGGCAAACCAACAAAGCCACTATGAAGTATGAAGCTTCCTCAAAAAAGTAAAAATAAAACTACCATATTGTCCAGCAATCCCATTATTGGGCATTTATCCAAAGGAAAGGAAATTGGCATATCAAAGAGACATCTACATCCCCATGTTTATTGAAGCACTATTTACAATAACCAAGATACGGAATCAACTTGAGTACCCATCAACAGGTGAATGTATAAAGAAAATATAAAACAATGAAATACTATTAAGCCATAAAAAGGAATAAAATCATGTCATCTTCAGCAACATAGATGGAACTGGAGGTCATTATGTTAAGTGTAATAGGCCAGGCACAGAGAAACAAATATCATATAGTCTCAATCATATGTGGGAGCTAATAAAGTTGGTTTTATGGAAGCAGAGAGCAGACTGATAGATACCAGAAGCTGAGAATGGTGTGTGCGTGGGAGGGGGTCATGAAGAGAGGTTGGTTAATGGGTATAAACATAGAGTTAGGCAGAAGATGTAAACTGTAACGTTCAGTAGCAGAGTAAGGTGACTACAGTTAGCAGCAATGTATTGTATATTTCAAAATAGCTAGAAAAGACTTCAAATGTCCCCAACACATAGAAATAAGTACTCAAGTGATGAATACACAAAATGACCTTGATTATTAACCATTCTATACATGTAACAAATACTAACATATACCCTATAAATATGTATAACCTTATGTATCAATTTAAAAACAAAAAATTAAAATTATTACAAATGGGTGGAAATTTAAGACCTGAAAGTATCATAGTTCAGAGTGACAATTGGGTCTTATGCCAAGTTGACATATATCAGTATTCTAACAATTAGGCTTGGATACAAAATGTCAGAATCCAAGCAATTTCAACAACGGAATCATGAGTGAGAACAGGAATTTAATCTACGTTGGAGACTTATTTTGTAGATTTCCCAATATACATTTTATTGAGTAAAGGAACTAGGCTAAAATTATAGTCATTCCCCAGAGGAAAGAAGTGGAGATATTTAGCTAGATTTGAAATAAAAAACCAGGTAAATCCTCATAGCTCTTGTACAAAGTTTTCCAGTGTGTGTAAAAGTTAGGTCAATGCAAGTTTTAAAAATTCACCATTAATCAGACACATTGCAATAATTAATAATCTATAAATTGTAATCAAATTTAGTAGTCTCAGTCTTAAGTACATTTTTATTTCTAGTCATTATACAAAATTGAAAGAAAAATATTTTACAACTCTGAAAAATAGAAATAGACACAAGCACAATGTACTGCTGTATAAAATATTTATATGTTTATAATGTGCTAATCCTCACTGATAGGATATTAGCCATCAGTTAAATATACTATTCAGTTGGTATCAACATAGGCATGATTACTCACTAACAGGTATTAATGTTGTGATTTCTAGAGGCCTAAGAGAGTGGCAGAGTAAATTATGAAAACATCTGTCTTGAAAATATAAAACTATTTTTTCAGGAATCATTAACAAGGGCTAATAGCTACTGCCAATGAAAATAAATCCTTGGTGGCCTGTAGTAATGATTCTAATTATTTAATTTACACTTACTGTTTCTGTTCCCATTTCAGCCTTTCAACAAAATTGTGTTTTTCCCTCATTCATTGTCAGCATGCAAATGTGTTTCCATCTCAATAAATAACACTTTAATTGTTAAAATGTAAGCCATTGTCTTATTAAACATCAGTGTCCAGTCTAATGCAAAATAAAGTAGCCTAGTAATTAACCATTGTACCACACAACAATGCCCTGATAAACACTGAAAAGAGTATTCCAGTATTCAAAAAGTATTTTTCTCTATAAAGTACATCGAGGTAATAATTTTGCCTGACTATACTATTGTGTGTGCAACTGTGGAGATATAGTAAGAAGCTCATGATGAGAACAAACTGAGAAATACTTTACATACTATGCATATGCATTTGAAGTTACTTTGAGTATATTTATAACAAAAAATAAATACATTACAAAACACAGTCAAGTCAGTTGAAGTTAGGAGAAACTTTAATGATTATCCAATTGAAACTCTGAATGATTGAACTTACACCAAATAATAATAGCAGTTGGTTTTCTAAATCCTACTTAAAATTTTCAGTGTTATTAAACAAATGGCCACCCAAAGTATTCTATTGCATTCTTAAATAGCTCTAATTGACAGATATTTCTTCTTTATTTGGTATTATCTGTGCCTCTGGCATTTTATCTCTGAGGGTACTCATGGAATATTTCTAATATGTGAAGAGAGCTAAATGCACCCTCAAACAACGAAGTCTTATTTTTAATAAAATTTAATCATTTTAACCATACTGTGCATCAATAAAATTATTGCTACAACTGTGGAACTTTACATACATCTTTAATAAATTTTATTTGCATAGATACAACTAACATTCTGATGTATCTAATTTATGTTTTGGTTCTGTTAAATCAAGTTTAGCCTAAAGCTGTGTCTTTACATATTTTAGGTTTGGCCTTAAAGTTTCTCTGTACATCATGAACTATAACCTAAATGGAATTGTAATCAGACTGTAACTACTCTTGGCCAATCACCAAGATTTGGCCAATCTAATGTGGCCAACTGTTTAAACAGTGTTCAAATAAGACAATCAGGGAGCTATAACCAATTCAGCTGTTTATGTACCTCACTTCCATTTTCTGTACATCACTTTCTTTTTTTTTTGTCCATAAATATTCTTCCACCACGTGGCTGCACTGAAGTCTCTGAGCCTACTCTGGTTCAGGAGACTGCCTGATTCACAAATTGTTCTTTGCCCAATTCAACTCTTTAAAATTTAATTTGGCTAAAGTTTTTAGTTTCTTTTTTTTTTTTTAAAACAGATAGTATCAGAATTGGGATCTGAAGTAGAGCTTCTAATGACCCCCAGGAGCACAGGGTGACCAAGTGAGGTACTCACCTGGCCCATCGTGTCCATTGCTCTCTTGGAGCAGTTGTGGATCATGGTAAGTTCTCTCTTGGACTCTGAAGCTCCACAGATTTGTTTTAAGCTGAGTTTCTTTGAGCAAATTTCTGATCCAAGCTGGGTCTGGAAGTCACAACAGAAACTAAACTGGGTCCAGGATTGGATTGGATCCAGTAATTAATTGGCTTGGATCCAGTTAGAGGCCTCTTATGTTTGACTGGGTCAGAAAGAACCTGGTAGTAAATGGCAATATTGCAGGGGGTGTAAAATTTGGCTTTTGGAAATTTGCAGGGATTTTTGTGTTCTACACCTGTTTCATTTTTCCTGCCTGCTTAGGGAGGGAAAAATATCATTGGCTAAGTTTATCAAGGGAACCTGAGAGCCAAAGCCAATATTTCAGATAAAAACGGGATCCTTAATTTCTGAAGAAATGAGTTCTGATTTATACGTGCATAACTATTAGGCCCCAGAAGCAGCAAAGTCTTACAAAAACGATGAAATCTTACTAAAGAAAAGTTACGGTGGAATATTCCAAATTAGCAACGCTGCACGGAAGTGCATTTGAAAATGAGTGTTCCCAAATTAGTCTCATCGAGAAATGCCTATTGATATGGAGAAGCTTCTGAAAAGATTACAATATTTTTTATTTAAAGAAAGACTGTATAAAAGACAAATAAAAAGTATAAGTGACTAATTGATTTAAAAATTATATCTGTTAACCGTTTGGCTTAGTTACTGTTTCATGCGAAAACTGGAAAGAAAGCTACTCTAGATAAGGTATTTATAAAAGGTGGACCCTCAGGTAAAACAGGCTTGCTTGTTTTTCAGATCTATTTATGCTTAGTCCAGGCATACACTGCTTTGTTGGCTCTATTCTTTAATGAACTTCACCCATTACCGTAAACTCAGTAATTTTAGGTAAAAAAACAGTAACTAAGTTAAAAAAAAATCCTATTTAACTAAAATATACTTTTCTGGAATTTAATTGCCTATCTTGAAACTTTTGTAAAAGAAATTTACAACTATAAAGGAAATTTCCATTCTTAAGGATGTCTGCTTACATATATTAGAAACTCTTACCATTCTTTTAAATTTATATAATAAGTCATACCTATGTTTAAGACACTTTTCTGGCCATCTTAAGTGAACTTTTGAGTAGTTTTTTTCCCTTGGTTTGAACAAATGATGATGCAATATTTAGCCCTAAAATCTTAGCTCTGTGCATATGAAATATAAAATTTTGGGGGGTCCCACTTAAGAGTTGTCCCTTTAGAAATGAAAATTTGTTGCTTTTTTAACAATTGCTTAAGGCAATTAAACTGAAAATTGGATGACTCATAGAATGAATGGGGAGAAGAAAAATACATTTAAAAGCTAGCAAATGAAAATCCTTTATGAGCACTATAAGATCTGTTTCTATGTGTTTGTATCTCTGTATGTGTTACGTGTATATAATTATTTGATAAATAAAGCTAGGTTCTAAATTGTTAGTAAAATAGAAATGGTTTCAAAATTATCAGTTAAATACAATTAGATACTTGCTTGATTTGACTGTGAGCTAATATCTTTGGTTTAGAGTCTCCGGATTCACAGGTCTGGATAGGGAGCCACAATGAGGTTAGGATATGTGTTTCCTGCCTAGCCCAGAAGTTACAAGTCAGAATCAAGCCTAATATGGCTCCTTATTCCTCTGCTTTCTCTGTTTCGCGTACTAGCTATCTTGGGAGAGGTTGGATCCTCCAGGTATAGTCTTCTCAGCTCTTTTCATCTGTCCTGATGGACTCAGACAGGCCTTGACCTTCATAGCCCTTCTGGGTGCCATGTGGCTACTTGAGACCTAGAATTACTGGGGGATATTAGGAAAGCCACCTGTGTCATAGTTTCAAAATTCTTTTTAGCTTAAACTATTGGAGTCATGCTATGTTAAATTAAGTAATAGATAATTACAAAATATCTGAGGCATCTGTAAGATACAAAAATATTAATTATTTAAAATGAGTTTGTCTATATAATGACATGTTATTTTTACTTGGTATAGAAAAGCTAAATATTTTTAGATCTGTTAATAAATAATAATTTGAAAAACTTTTTGAAAAAATTATAAAATATTTTTTATCTACAAATACCAATGTAAAGAATTTCAAAATAACTTCCTACGGTTTTCACTAGAAATTCAAGTTACTAATAGTTAAAACTGCTAGATATGAGAGAAACAATTTTGTATACAGACTCTATAAAGAAAACCAAAATACACATTTGATGAGGAAAGTTATAAAGGCAAAAATGTGTATTAACATTTTTGTCTAATTTAAAATTACTCAAATATTTCAAATTGAAGGAGTAAAAAATAGACGAAACAATATATAAATATAGAAAGTTGTGGAAAATGTAAAATGAAAAGCTTATGAAAATCATGTGGTTAAAATATGACAGATTTTATTTATTTATGAGGCTTTATTAAAATTAGTTTTAGTATTAAAAATATATTGATACAAAAGTAAAATTTGATTTTCTCTTTTGAAAAAAATTTGTATAGTATTAATAAGACACAGTAAAACATTTTTGTTCACTTTTTGAGCAAATCACAAAAAAAAAAAAGAAGAAAAAGAGATTCTGTCTCATGCTATCTTAGGTCTTTTAATTGTTTGGAAAACTGAGTCTCCTTTATCTAAGAGTATAGGTTTTTGTTTTTAAAAATCTTTTAATTATCACTTTGTTTAAATGAATGACTATTGTTTTATGGTGACCTGTGATCTTATTTGGGTCAAGTGTTTTAAACCTTTGACATATTTGACAGCTTCTCAAAACCAACTTTCAGCCTTAAAATTAAGTCTTTCTTGACCTCTAACTTCGGGATGCTGCCCAAAGTTAGGGGCATCCTCTAACCCTAAGGCATCCAAAGAGAGGTAAATAGGATTATTTGACATGTTAAGTTACATGGGAAATACTGTCATACAAGAAATAATGTTTAACTTTATTCAGTTTATATTTTAATCAATATTATTAATATATGTTCCAAAATTATATGGGATTCAAAAAATTCTGTCTGTGTATATGCTATGAATCCTGATTATGGTTATTATGTTAAGTTATTGTAGACCACAGAAATAACCAAATTTCCTTGTCAATTATGTCTTTATGACTGAAGTTATTTCCACAGTTAATTATTATGCAGTTTCTGAAAATTTCACAAGCACACAAAGTTCTAGAATATGATGTCTTTAAGGAGGTTCATGAAAAGAAGGAAAGCACCCTGAAAAGAACCCTTTAATACAGATTTTTAATAACTTTGGAATCATATATTTTGGGCTGGGTAAGAATTCAAAGAACCTTAATGAAAAGACTGACTGGTTTATAAAACTGTCAACCCAAAAAGAATAAAAATTACTTGAATACCGCCAGGCGCAGTGGCTCACGCCTGTAATCCCAGCACTTTGGGAGGCCGAGGTGGGCGGATCACAAGGTCAGGAAATCGAGATCACCCCTGGCTAACACGGTGAAACCACATCTCTACTAAAAATACAAAAAATTAGCCAGGCATGGCAGCGGGCACCTGTACTCCCAGCTGTTGGGGAGGCTGAGGCAGGAGAATGACGTGAACCCGGGAGGTGGAGCTTGCAGTGAGCCGAGATCACGCCACTGCACTCCAGCCTGGGAAACAGCGAGACTCCGTCTCAAAAAAAAAAAAAAAAAAAAAAAAAGAAAATACTTAAATACCAATAAATACTTTGCCAGATTTTCATGCTGTATCAGTCAAAACCGAAATTTTGTAGATATGAAATTTGAATGAACTCCATGGTCTAATTCAAATTACCTGTGATAATTCATCAGTTATCAGTGCTATGCACCCAGATTGGAAAAACAACTAGTATTCAAGAGGACCTAAGTCTGTTCAATGTTTAAGCATGGACTCACAGAGAACTAGGACGGTTGCTTTGTCCTTCATGAGTCCTTAAAGCTTTTGTTATTAAAAGTTCTCCATTCAGCCACGTGTGGTGGCTCATGCCTGTAATCCCAGCACTTTGGGAAGCCAAAATGGGTGGATCGCAAGGTCAGGAATGGAAACCATCCTGGCTAACACGGTGAAACCCTGTCTCTACTAAAAATATAAAAATTTTATATTTTTATATTTAAAATATAAAATTTAGCCAGGCCTGGTGGCAGGTACCTGTAGTCCCAGCTACTTGGGAGGCTGAGGCAGGAGAATGGTGTGAACCCTGGAGGAAGAGCTTGCAGTGAGCCAAGATCACGCCACTGCACTCCAACCTGGGCAACAGAACGAGACTCTGTCTCCAAAAAAAAAAAAAAAGTTCTCCATTCTATGACTCATCATGGAAAAAATAAAATGATCTAAATTAAATAGATTATATATTGATGTGGTGACTTCTAAATTGCTAAAATAGTTTATAAACAATGTTTTGTTTGTCAAACCCATATTCCTGGGAAGACAATTAAAATCTCAGGTACATTATACTTCCTGATGAGCCATTTAAATATTTATAGAGGGATTTCATTCAATTGTCATTTTCAGTGAATATTTTCTAGTTGCATAAATGTTTTCCCATGCAAGAGGGCTGATGTTACAGCAGTAGCTCATTATGCCACAGTGTATTTTTACCAGGTAAAAAAAGCTTTTCATGGTTCACTGATTAAGGACAATCAACCCCTCCATAATATAAAACCCAAAAATTGGATCTTCTGAGAATGTCAAAGAAAAGCTGCCCTTGACATCCATACTGCAGCAAAACTTCAGGACCTTAAACTTTGGTTTTATAATCTCAACTCAGAAGCATCCCTCCACACTCTTGGAACTGTACACCCATTGGAAGCCTTAAGATAAAGCTAACTAGGAAAGTTTCTCCCAAGAAGAAGATGGCATCCTTGATGTGAACAGCTTTTTGCTAAGATCATCAATCAAGACTTCTCTCCTATCATGATACTCTTATTTTGGAATTTTCCCCTTGCTTATGCAATTATGAAAAATAGAAGTGAAAAGGGGTCTGTTATATGCATTCATAGGGTATACTTTTATTTGTGAGGGATTTCACAGCCTGCCTTATACACAAATAACTTTATGCTGTGATATATGGAAAATGAAGGCCCAATATAAGTGAGAAATTTTAATGGTACATATGTTGCCACATAATCAGTCAGAAACAGAACATTGGTCCACTCCCCTTAACCAATTGTCATGGGTTAAACAGAACATTGCCATGAGATCCAAACTCTTCTGAAGGGCATCATTTGTTTGGTCCTTTTTTCATGGTTTGGAGTAAAATGAGGCAATATTTAGAAATTCATCCCTTATGATAGGTTCTATAGCAAATTCTAATGTAAGGGCTATGGTTACATAACAGACTTAAATTATCTTGTGAAAGTTAAGCTCAATAATTGAATTGCTGTAGGTTACTTACTGGCTAAACAGAGAAGTAGTTTTGCAGCTGTTGGCAATTGTTGGTCATGGAGAAATACATCATATCAGGTATTACATAGATTCAGGTGTAGGGAACTAAAGACGAGACTGCTTATTTAAAAGAAGACTCTTTATCTAGATCATTCTTTGATCTATTTGATTTTAGTTGGTTTGGTTTATGGAGATACTGGCTAATGAGCATATTCCAAACTCTTTGTATTATCCTCATGATGTTCATAATAGTATTCTCCCTGGTGTACTGTATTCTCTCAAAAATGTTAAATGCATGCATGCAGCCCTATTTAGAATGTCAAATGGTCTCTCTTCAACTAGAATGACAAGAGCTAAAATAAATGTGTGACCATGAAGGCACCATAACCTCTGAATGATGTGCTGAGACTGGAAACCCTAAGTGATGGTAACTGAGAGTGGCACTAAGGCCCTAAGTTTTGGTCACATTCTCACCTAAATGAGAACCTGACCAAAAGGGTGGAATTTTTAAACAAATTATGAGAGGCCATTGTTTTGGACTGAGCTCATGCACCAGGCCCCAACAGACCAGACCAAACCAAAATGGAGTCACTCATACTAAATGTGGCATAATCAAACTAAGACTTTAAGGAAACACATAAATCCTAGGAGAGACCAGGTTGTTTTTCCTCCTGTAAACAGGACATTCCAGCATAAGGAGGTATCTTCTACTCCAACCCTTTCAAAAAGAAATTAACCTGAAGTTCTTGTTTCTGCCTTACAAAACCAACTCTCCTGCTCTTTCCCAGTGCGTTTAAAGACCAAATAAGTACATTTATGATGCTGATACTGACATCAATGATTAAAGTTTTGATCAATCTCAAAATTGAGAGGATGACGAAAAAGGGGGAATTGCTAAATCAAGTTTAGCCTAAAGCTGTCTCCTTACATATTTTAAGTTCAGCCCAAAGGTTTCTATGTACATCATGAACTATAACCTAAAAGGGATTATAAACATACGTTAGCCTACTCTTGTGCCAATCACCAAGCTTTAAACAATCGTATGTGGCCAAATGTTCAAACCACGTTCATATAAGGCACACACAGAACCATAACCAATCTGAAAGTTTCCATACCCCACTTCCATTTTGTGTACGTTGCTTTCCTTTTTCTGTCTATAAATCTTCCACCAAGTGGCTGTGCTGGAGTTGCTGAGCCTACTCTGGCTTAAAAGACTGCCCGATTTGTGAATCATTCTTTGCTCAATTAAACTCTTTTAAATTTAATTTGGCTAGTTTCCTTTTTGAACAGTTTTAACATTCTACTTTGTCTTCCTATTCTAATGTCATACACAAATTATAGAATTCATCAATATTCTCCTTCAGAGCTTCTGTACATTATTAATAAAAGAGATGTTTGTGACATGATATTGGCAAGTATATTCTAGGTACATAAGGACCTGAAATCAGCACCATCTATGTGAAGTGAGGTTCTTCAATCAGTTAAAGATCAACCAAATATTATCACTTAGCTCAGATCTTTCCATCTTTTCCAGAAAGACACATTAAAACTGACAAAATGCAAACATACTATACCATTTCCCTGATGTGTAAGTCTAGAAGCCCAATCAAAAAATAAAGTTGTTGACTAGTGTTACAAAATTAGTAAATTGTTATACTGTTACAAACTGTAAAAGAGTCAACAATTTAATGGTTCATCTTGTAATTGTACTAAAATCAGGAAAGATGTCACCAAAACTCCCTTCCCTTTTCATGAAAATTAGGGAAATGGTTTTCTACATTCAGCATTGACTGACATGATCACAAGGTGAAGTCCCACAGCAGGCCATCTGCAAGCTGAGGAGCAAAGAAGCCAGTTAGAGTCTCAAAACCTCAAAAGTAGGGAAGCCTTCAGTTTGTGGCTGAAAGCCCAAGAGCCATTGGCAAACCACTAGTGTAGGCCCAAGAGTCCCAAAGCTGAAGAACTTGGAGTCTGATGTTCAAGGTCAGGAAGCATCCAGCACAGGAGAAAGATGGAGGCCAAAAGACTTAGCCACACCAGAGGGGCCCTAGAAATTTTACTGAGGTAGAAGGTCCCTGAATTTTAGTTGGGTTTATTTCCCATCCTCTGACACAAAAATGTCTCACCAATAAGTCCAGTGTGTTTGCTACTTCTCACTCACTGGATCCAATCAGCATAATGTCATCAAGGTAATGGACTAGTATAATATCTTGTAGAAAGGAAAAGTGATCAAGATCTCTTCAAACAGAATTATGACACAAAACCTGAGCATTGATATACCCCTGAGTATATCAGTATACTAAAACAGTGAAGGTATATTGCTGGCCTTGCCAGTTGAAGGCAAATTGCTTCTTAGGGCCTTTTGGATGGGAATGGAGAAAAAAAGGCATTTACCAAATCAATGGCCGCATACCAGGTACCAGGAGATGTGTTAATTTGCTCAAGCAATAAAACCATATCTGGTACAGCAGCTGCAATTGAAGTCACCACTTGATGAAGCTTATGATAATCCATTGTCATTCTTCAAGACCCTTCTGTCTTCTGCACAGGCCAAATAGGAGAGTTGAACGGGAGTGTGGTGGGAATCACCACCCCTTCATCTTTCAAGCCCTTGATGGTGGCACTAATCTCCATAATCCCTCTAGGGATGTGGACATTGTTTTGAATTTACCATGTTTCTAGGTAGATGCAGCTCTAATGGCTTCCATTTGGCCTTTCCCACCATAATAGCCCTCACCCTACCATTCAGGGAGCCAATGTGGGGATTCTGCCTGCTGCTAAGTATTTCTATGCCAATTATGGATTCTGGCACTGGGGAAATGACCACAGGATGAGTCCAGGGACACAATGGACCCAGTGTAAGTCACACCTGAGCTAAAACTCCATTAATTATCTGACCTCTATAAGCTCCTACTTTAACTGTAGGACCACAATGATGTTTTGGATCCCCTGGAATCAACATCAGCTCAAAGCCAGTGTCCAGTAGTCCCCAAAAGGTCTGATAATTTCCCTTTCCCCAGTGCACAGTTATCCTGGTAAAAGGCCTGAGGTCTCCTTTGGGAGGGATGGGAGAAAGATTAACAGCATAAATTGTCAGTAGTGTAGTGGAGTCCTTCCTCAAGGGGAGCCAGCCTCCTCTTCATTCAAGAGGTCCTGGGTCTGTAAACTGGGGCAAGTCTGGAAATTGATTGAGGGGCTTTGATTCTCTTGTTTTTATAATTCAAACTAGTCTTTTGTCCATTCAACCTAGAAGTTTTCTGGTTAAATAAATTAAGAATGCAGTAGGCATTCTATCAGTTTCATTTCTAGGAGAACCATGAATAATCAGCCAATGCCAGAGCACTGCACCAGTCAGACTATTCTAATTGCTGCTTTGCCTCTGCTGTCCATTACAGTAACTATGCCCACCTTGCCTTGATGGTTAAGTGCTGCCACTTGGCCCCTGCCACCTCAGGGACCAATTATTCCAACTGCATTTAAATTTTGTAGTTGAGTGGGATCTTGCAGTTCCTACTGTAAGATCTGGCATACAGAGAAGAGCAATTAGAGCTCTTCAAGGATGCAGGTGCTCCCCTCATAAATCTGCTTCACAAAGTATTGGTAAAGGGTATGTCTTCTGGACCCTCCCAGCTGGGATGAGTAGGTCTAAAGTGACTAATCCAATCCAGCATCTCAATCTCCCTAAGCCTTTGGATCCCTTCCCATACATTAAACCACAGGAGATCAGGCATTTCCAGCTCACTCACAGTGGGCCATCTTTTAATTCATACTTCAGCTAACCAAGCAAATAAATAAAAACAGAACTATTACCTTTCTTACCTCCCTGAGCTGAAACATTAAATGCAGAGTCCCTACTTGGTGGGCCCAAATCAATAAATTCAGCCTGATCCAACTCTATGCTTCTTCCACCATTATCCTACACCCTTAATATCCATTCCCATGCCTGTTTCTCCAGATTTCTGTTTATATAAATCAGAAAACTCAAGTGGTTCTTTCGAGTGTAGCACCACCTCATGGGTCGCACTCTCAAGCTCACCTCTAGGGGCCCGCTGGGACTTTAGTCTAGTTATAGGTCTAGAAGCAAACAGGGATGTTGGGGGTGGCTCTTGAGGGGAATCAACATTGTTTTGCCTGGCAACTGCCTCAGGGGAGGTTATCACTGTTGCCTCAGGCAGTGCATTGTTAATCTCCTCAGACAAAGGTGGAAAGGCTGATGGCAGCCTGGGTGGGAGAGGGGATGTTACCACCACTGGGGGGTGGGGAGGCCATTTCCTCTGGCAAAAAAAAGCTCATTAGAATTTAGGATTTCAGTGCCCCCCAGCTTTATCAGGGTCCTCCCACTCTTCCCCATTCCAAGTTGCAGGGTCCAGTTCTTTGCCAATCAGTGCCCTCACTTCAACAGTAGACACCTGGACCTGAGGAGGCTGTGCACACACCTTTCTTTTCCTTTTTTCTTTTTTTTTGAGGGAGTCTCGCTCTGTCACCCAGGCTGGAGTGCAGTGGCATGATCTCAGCTCACTGCAACCTCCACCTCCTTGGTTCAAGTGACTCTCCTGCCTCAGCCTCCCGAGTAGCTGGGATTACAGGTGCCTGCCACTATGCCCGGCTAATTTTTGTATTTTAGTAGAGACAGGTTTTCGCCACGTTGGCCAGGCTGGTCTCAAACTCCTGACCTCAAGTGATCTGCCCACCTCAGCCTTTCAAAGTGCTGGCATTACACACATAAGCCACCAGGCCTGGCCTGTGCATGCACCTTTCACTGCAAGTTAGCCACTTACATAATCAGAGCTTGTATATGATTTTTCCACAATTTCAGCTCTTTCTTTACAGGACATATGACTCTCACTCAAGGCAATCTTAACAGATTTGAGGCTCATTATGTGCTTCTGGAACTGGGAGATAAAATCCCTGAGTTCATTTTCTTTCATCTCTCTTGTCTAGTGAACTTAGGAGCAACCAACCAACTTCCTTAGGTTCCTTGGTTCTCCACATATGATCAAAGGTATTATGTATAGAGTCACTAAACTGCCTCTCATGAGCAGTGAATCAGGATTATTAACTGCATTTATTTTGCATAACTCTCTAAAGAGTTCACACCAATGACTATCAGTGTTCTCTGTACTTTTAGAAGTAGATTCCTTAGCATTTTTGGTTTCAATCACATTAAGCAGCCAACTCCAGAACCAGAAACCCCCAAACAAACTAAGGAATCCATCCTTAAAATTCTGTTCCACTAGAATGATTCCCAATACCAAAATCTCTATTAGTCATGGTTCTCTAGAGGGACAAAACTAATAGGATAGATGTATATATGAAAGGGAGTTTATTAAGGAGTATTGACTCACATGATCACAAGGTGAAGTTCCACAACAGGTCGTCTTCAAGCTGAGGAGCAAGGAAGCCAATCTGAGTCCCAAAACCTGAAAAGCAGGGAAGCCAACAGTGCAGCCTTTAGTCTGTGGCCAAAGGCCCAAGAGCCCCTGGCAAACCACTGGTGTATGTCTAAGAGTCCAAAAGCCAAAGAACATGGAGTCTGATGTTCGAGAGCAGGAAGCATCCAGCACTGGAGAAAGATAGAGTTCAGAAAGCTTAACCAGTCTTCTCTTTTCATGCCTGCTTTTATGCTGACAGCTGATCAGATGGTGCCCACCCAGATTGAGGGTGGGTCTGCCTTTTCCAGTCCACTGACTCAAATGTTAACCTCCTTTGGCAACACACTCATAGACACACCCAGGAACAATACCTTGCATCCATCAATCCAATCAAGATGAAACTCAATATTAACCATTCAATGCTTTATATCATTCTTTTCTCTGACTGCTTCAGCTAGGACCTCTAATACCATGTTGAATAATAGTAGGTGACATTGGATATCCTGGTTTTGTTCTAGATCTTTGGGAAAAGGCTTCTGTTCTCCCTATTCATTATGAGACTAGCTGTGTGTCTGTCCTATATGGCTTTTATCATGTTGAGTTATGTTTCCTCTATACCCTACTTTTTAGGTTTTTATCATGAAGTAATGTTTCACTTTATTGAATGCTTTTCCAGCATCAATTGAAATACTGATTTTAATCCTTCAATCTGTTGATATGATGTATCACATTGATTAATTTGCATATGTTGAACCATCCTTGCATCCCAGGGATAAATCCTACTTGGTAATGGTGAATAAGCTTTCTAATATACAGTTAGCTAGTATTTTGTGGAAGATTTTTGCATCAGTATTTATCAGAGATATTGGCCTGTAGTTTTTTTCTTTTCTATCTCTTTGTCTGATTTTGCTAACAGGGTAATATTGGCCTCATAGAATGTTTAAAAATTTTCCTCATCCTCTATTTTTTGGAAAAGTTTGAATTGGGTTGTTATTAGTTATTCTTTAAAAGTTTGGTAGAATTCAGCAGTGAAGCCATCAGGTCCAGGGGGTTTCACCATGTTGCCCAAGCTGGTCTGGAACTCCTGGATTTGAGCAATCCACCCACTTCAGCCTCACAAAGTGCTAGGATTACAGGCATGAGCCACCAAAATGCTGGGATTACAGGCATGAGCAACTGCACCCAGCCTGAAGTTTCAATCAAGCAAAACTGCTTCCTTGAAGACTATTCTGAGAAATACTTGACCCTTAGCCATTTTCCTGTATTGGGAAAGCAATGTGTTTTTAAACTACTCTTGAGTAATAAACATCACTTTGCAGGGCCAAAACAAAGATCATAGATAGAAAAAGAAAGTTTTTCCAATTTAGCTTTTAAGAGACATTTTGGTGAAAGAGTATTCAAAACAGCCTATTTCTATTCATTCTGGACAAATTTAAAGCACAAATTTGAAAAGCATATTTTTGTTGTTTACTTATTAGAATGAAAGCATGAGCGATTGGAACAAAGTTTGGTCATGTGATATTGGGAAAGCTGACATACTAGAAAATAAAAAGTAGGAAATGCCTCAAACATAATTAGCCAGATAAGTTCGACAGAGACCTCTGCAGCTATAAAGAGGTGGACTGAATTCAATAAGAAAGTTGTGAAGGAATACACAAGTAATTGTTGCTTTAAGTAATATATTTCCCTTTTCTTGTAAATGTTTTATTCTGGCATCTCTCCTGTGGTCTCAGGGTTCTTTGGAATGGCTTGGATATGGGGTAGAGGTGCAGAGTAAAAAGGGAGAATGAAGGAAAACCACTGCATGCAGGATTTATTATAATTTAAAATTGTATGATGCTTTAGAACAATTGAGCTATAAATTCATACAGTTCTTTTAGTGCATTTCAGGAGGAAGAATACCCAATTTCCCTGATGTGTATTTGAAATATATTTGTTTCACCATAATACACATGGCAAGTATGCTGAATGGGTGAAGATTAGTTAACATCAGAATGAAACTTCAAAGGAAGCTTTGTATCTTCCAGATTTGTTCATGAACTAATTTTGCACACTCCTCCCCACCTTACTCTTAATGGTGACTTTTTTGTGCTTTTATCTATTTTTACAAAGTGTCAACTAGGGAGCTGCTGATTGAATCAGTTGTTTTTCAATTAGTCACTCTCTGAGATTTGCTACATTCAACTAATTACAAAGTATCCTTCAGAAATCCCTTAAGAAAGAAATTAGGTATTATTTCCTTTCTAAATAGAGAATGGTCTTTGGTGTACTTAACCTCAAAGTGAATTTTACAAAGAAAATTACACATATTTGCTAGTTATCTGAATGCACTTTTTAACATCAGAGGACTAATACAGTTCTGGAGTTTTAAATGACACAAACAAAGTCTTTCAATATACACCTATAAGGTGACCAGGTGTCTTGGTTTTCTCAGGGCTGTCCCAGTTTTAGAACTGGAAGTCCTTCATTACAGGAAACTCCTGAGTCTGGGGAAAACCTGGATAGTTGGTTATCTCATTGTATGGCTAAAATGGAGAGATGTGGACCGAATGGCAGTGCAGACACATAGATTCAGAATTCATAGAACATATTCAATGACTGTCGTGATGCAGCATTTTACCTTTTTATCAATTTCTTGGATGTATATACTGTGTACATACTGATCAAAGATACATGTAGTTGACTGGTATTGGTGGCTCACGTCTGTAATCCTGGCACTTTGGGAGGCCAAGGCAGGAGAATTACATGAGCTCAGGTCTTGGAGACCAGCCTGGGCAAAATAGCAAGACCCACCCCCCACCGCTCCCCACCCACAGCCTCTACAAAAAACTTAAAGAAAAAATAGCCAGGCATGGTGGTGCATGCCTGTGATCCCAGCTACTCAGGAGGCTGAGGCAGGAGAATCATTTGAGCCTGGGAGACTGGGGCTGCATTGAGCTGAGATCCTGCCACTGAACTCCACCCTGAGCAACACAGCGAGACCCTGTCTGGGAAAAAAAAAAAAAAAGTACATGCAGTATACATATTGAAGGGAGACGGAAATAAAGCTAAAATTAACAGGTAAAATGTTAGATCAAGATCCCAAAATATTTACCTTTGCTCCCGCTGTTAGTACTTTGTAATAAAACTTCTAGATAAAATTTAAAACTTTTATAAAAAAGTTACACAATTGGATTTGTGATAAATGTGTCACAGGTTAAGAATAAACTGACCACTTACACTCAGAAATGTTCTCACTTGTCTAGTGAAATAGTGGAGTGGCCTTGAGTTCCATTTGCGTGAGGCATTGGCCCATCTGGAAGGCATCATAAAGGAAGAGTTAGGGCACCAAGCTTAAATCAGTTACAAAGCCTTAGTTTTCAGAAATAATATGTGTTTCTGAGAATAGAATAGTGTTTGTTAACTGAATTTGTTTTTCACTTAGTGTTATATTTGCCTAAATCCTATGAAGAGCTGGTAGTTTGGGAGAAGAGACTGTTAAGTAAAATTTGCAAACAATATTTCACTAAAGCACATGATAAAGGAAAGACTGCAAACTGGTAGCTGTCAGTGCAAATATAGCCCACAGATACATTTTGTTTGGCTCACATGTTTTTACAAATTGATTAAATAAATCACAGGAAGCCTTGTGGTTGATGGGACAGTTCTGTATCTTGATCGTGTGGTAGTTACAGAAATGTACACACGTGAAAAAAATTACATTGAATCACACACAGGCAAAGCAGTGCACGTAAAGCTAATGAAATATAAATAAGCTTTACAGATTTTCCTGGTTGTGTCAATTTCCTAGTTTTAGTATCGTATTATAGTCATGCAAAATGTTACCATTGAAGGAAACATGTCCTATATACCATAAGACCTCCCTGCACATATTTTGTAACTTCCTATCAATGTATAATTATTTCAAAATTTTTAAAAAGTTAAACGCCATGTTTCAGAAAAAAAAAATTGACATAGTAATTGCTATACAATTTTCACACCTCATTATTAGATTTTATATTCTATAAGCCTCTCAGCCCCCAACAAAGCTCTACAATGAGAATTGAACAAACCACTATATAAGCAAAGAAACAAAATACACAAAATCTTAACTATTAATTTCAAAATCCACTGGTCTGAGAGAAAAAGGACAATATGCATATTTACAGAATATATTCTACTCCCTGAAGATTAAATAATAAACACCAAAAACTTGAAAAAGAGTGGGAGGATCACATGGATAAAAATAATCTGAGACCAAGAAAGAATAAGCTTCAACTAACCAAGTGATTTTAATGGCCCTCCTCAGGATGCCACATAGAAATGGAATCAGAACCCTGTTATCTTTTTTTGTTACTATCTGTTAAAAACCCATAACAGTGTGATCTAACTAGGAGTTTTGTTCCTTTTTTCTTCAAAACTCTGCTTAATCCCCTGCCTTTCAAATGAACTATCCTGTGTTGATAACAGCTGTTTCCAATGCCTGGGGCACCATAAACCCTGTAGAATGGAGATATCCTTAACTCCTCAAAAGGTGTTGGTGATACAAAGAGAAAGGAAAACATTCAGATCCCTCAAGCCGGCCCTTGTCAAGTATATCCAGAATAAAACCCAAGAGGGATTCTCTGAAGTCCCATTACAATGCTGCAACATACCAAACCTATTACAGCTAAGATTGAAAAATGTATTCATGTATTCAACAAATATTTTTGATGAATTACTATCTGCCAGGCACTATTCTAAGCACTGGTAATAAACCAATAAACAAAAGAGACAATACTCCCTGCTTATATGGAGCTTACATTCTAATGCATCTGTTTCCAGAGGAAGAGTTGTTAGTTCAAAAACAATCAAATCACTAAAATACATAGGCATATTAGATCATGATAAATATTGTTAAGAAAAAGACAGGAAATATTTTCTTTTTCTTTCTTTTTTTTAAGAGTCTTGCTCTGTTGCCCAAGCTGGAGTTCAGTGATCTTGGCTCACTGCATCCTCTGCCTCCCAGGTTCAAGTAATTCTCCTATCTCAGCCTCCCGACTAGCTGGGATTACAGACACCCTCCATCACATCTGGCTAATTTTTGTATGACAGGAAGTATTTTCAGCATGGTAAAGAGGAAGGCAAGCTTAATTTTATGTAGGCTTTTAAAAATTACCAGGACAGGCCCTATGTATATAGAAGGAAAATATTTCTTAAAAAATGAAGATTGAGGGAGTGAGGACATGATAATATGTGGGAGAAGCACATTCCTTATACAGCAAGTGCAAAGGCCCTGAAGTGTGATTTGTCTGTTGTGTTTCAGGTACAGTAAGAAAGTCACCGTGTCTCTATCAAAGTGATGGAGACAGTAGTCAAAGATGAAAGTCAGAGTTAATGGGGGGTTTGTGAAGTTAATGGTATCTATTCAAGTCCAACTTCCAGATAAGACAAAACATAACCACAACCCTATATCATTTTGATAATTTAGATGCCAACTCCCAGCAGAACCAGAGAGACAGTCCCAACTTCCCATCTCATTTTATCCAGTGTTGCAGTGGGTCAAATGCCCAGGATGAAATAATTTTCTTCAGCCATATTCAGTTCTTTTCAGACCTAGTATTTTTATTTTTTACTATATGTAGCCAGGAACCAGTTTCTTCACCTAATCCTATGTTGAGTCAACCAGTCTGAACTAAGATTGTTTTCCTGAAAATATTTTACTACATGTATATTTGCAGATTGTAAAAATAGAATTAGGTAACATTTAAAGAAAGAAAGATTTTTTGCTTATTATTCAGATTAGAAAGTAAAACTATCTCTATTTGCAAATGACTATATCTTATGAAAAATCCTAATACAATAAAAATCATAATAAATTGAACAAAGTTGCAGGACACCAGATCAATTTACAAAAATCAACTGTATTTCTATGTAGTTGCAAAGAACAATTCAGCAATAAAAACAATTCCATTTAAAACAGAATCAAAACAATGAAATACTTAGGAATACTTGACTTATCCAAGTAAGAAACACAAAACTTGTACTATGAAAACTACGAAACAGTGTTTAAAGAAATTCATAATAAATGAATAAAAGGAGCGACATCTAATGTTGATGGATTAAAAAACTTAACGTTAAGATGCCAATACTCTCTCACAAGTCCCTATTATCATACAAAATTAATACCAAATGAACCACAGGGTTAAATGTAAAAGCTAAATACAGAAACTCAGAAGAAAATCCATGTTCATGAATATTTTGTTAGAAGTGAAAAAGATCCGAGTTACCCGGAGTTACCTGTGGCAAATCCGTACGCACTCACAGCAACTTCAGTCCTTGCCTTCTCAGAGGAAAGAATTTGACTGAAAGGCATAAAGCAAAAAAAAAAAAAAGAAAGAAAGAAAGAGAGAGACTGAGGCAAGTTACAGAGCAGGAGTGGAAGTTTATTTTTAAAACCCTTAGAAAAAAAGGAAAGAAAAGAAGGTGCACTTGGAAGAGAACCAAGCGAGCACATAAGGTTAGAGAGAGGTCAAGTGCCCCATTTAACTGTGATCCCAGGACTTTTATAAGCTCACCTCTTTCCCATGATTCTTCCCTTAGGGTGGGCTGCCTACATGCGCAGAGCCCTCCTTACCCTTTGGAAGTGAGCACACACAGTGTGTTTAGGGAGTTATATGTATGACCATCAGAGGCTTTCTTCCTTTTTCCAGTGGTATGAACCCGGAAGATCATTCTTTGCCATTTTTGTCTCTTAATATGCAAGCTCAGGAATTTGCTTCTCCCTGGGGCCTGCATTCAATTATCATTTTGGTGTTAACAGGTGTGGACCATCAGGAAATGGCCTCTCCCTGGTGTTGCTAAATTTTCATTTTTAGAGAGGCAATCTGATAATTGCTGAAACATCACCCCACATTCTAGTGGGTTGGGGGAGAGCCCTCTCCTGCCCCTGCTCATGCCTAACTACCTGTAACAATTTGATCTTAAATTTTCTTCTATGAGTTTTATACTTTTATACTTTCGTCCTTAGTTTTGGACCCAAGATCCACTTGGAGTTAATGAAACTATCTTTACAAGGTTAACAAGAATTACATGCCAGGTTCTGGGCAGAAATATAGTTATAATTAAGCATTAATTAGGTATGGATGAAAAGAGTCCAAATCTTTAAAATATTTGAAGAGATTTATTCTGAGCCAAATATGAGTGACCAATGGCCTAAGGCACAGTTTCAAGAGTTTCCCCAGAAGGTCATACTTCACTATTTTGTTTCTTAATGTGCATGGCCAGGTTGCTCCCCGCTGGCGTCTACATTCAATTAACACTTTGATGTTAACAGCTGCGGGTCATCAGGAGATTGGCTCTTCCTGGAGCCCTGGCTCTGGCTGTATGATAATTGTTGAACCATCATCTGACATTCCTAGTGGGTAAGGGAGAAGAGCCTTCTCCTGTTCAGCTCATGCCCATCTAACTACCTGTAACATACCGAATTTATCTTTTAATCATTATACACTCACTTTCTTTGTCTTTATTGTTTTTAAGTTTGTTTTGTCTAAGTCTTGCTACTCCTCCTCACTTTTGGTTTTCATTTGTGTGGAATGCCTTTTTCCATGCCTTTACTGTGATTCTCTATGTAGCTTGGTTGCTGATATTGGCAACAGTGCATCAAGCATGTGGGTAGGTGGGTTTTCTGGCTCCTGGAAGTGGGTGTGATGTGGACAATGGCTGTAGCAGTGGTGAGGCAACCCACCAGACCCAAAGCAATTCATGCTGGTGTTGGCAGTGGCTGTGAAAGGCTGGGTGAGCCATTCTTCTGGCTCACAGGTGGCTTATGTGGGTGGGCACTAGCTGTTGTGGTATTGGCAGTTTTGGTAGGCCTGACCTCAGACCTTTGAAGGAATGTTCAGATGTCAATGGTGGTGGGCTTGGCTGTGTGATCCCCAGGTTCCTGCCCAGAGTCCACAAATGCTGAGGGAATGTGTTTGGGCTGGTAGACTTATGCTCAGCTCATCTGGTAGTGTGTTCATGTGCTGGCTATGATAGGCAGAGGTGAAGATGTCCCCAGGTCACTGGCAGAATGCTCAGGTGGGGCCAGTGGTGACTACACTGTGAGCCTGCCTCCAGGGAGTATGAGGTCACTATCAGTGGGAGCAGCATAGGCAGGCAGCTATGGAGCTCAGTTTGCTCATGTCTTGTTTCTGCAGGTGCTTGAAGCCACTGGCAGCAGCAGAAGCAGGGGCATATTTGTCTTTAAGGCATGTGAAAGTGTTCAGCCTCCCCTTTTCCTCCTTGGCCTAGTGGCATCTGTGGCATTGGCCCCAGGTCAGGACATAGTCCTTTGGGGCTATGCTTTCAGACTGGCACTGGCTGCAGGCCACTCAACAGAGAGGGTGGGACCATTCTCAGTGCAAGCTTCATAGACAGGCAGCTGTGAGATATGCGGGTTTCTCACATCTCAGTCCCACAATAGCCTGCCTATCATCTTTCTCCTTTTTTGCTTTTGGTGCCTTCTATCACTTCTCTATTGAATTTCAGTGTTCTCTCTTACATGACCGATTAGAAGTGTGAATAATTGCTTGCTGTGTTGGTTCCTCTCTATAGAAGGGTCACATACTAGCTGCATTTAGTTAACTATCTTGCCTTTTCCTCAAAATAAAGCACCTGCTAATCTTATTAAGTATCCCTTTTATGTCATAGTTTTTCTATTTTTGCTTTCAAGATTTTCTCTTTATTTATCTATTACATTAATGTGGCTGTGGTATGTCTAGATGGGGAAGTCTTTGAGTTTCTTCTACTTGGAGATCTTTAAGCTTCTTGCATGTGTAATAAAATGTCTCATAAAATTTGGAGAGTTTTCATACAATATTTATTTAACTATTTTTTTCTTCCCTTTTCATTTTTTTTCTCTTCTGGGATTCCTCTTAAACATTTGTATGCTTTATGGTATCACACAGATCTCTCAGGATCTGCCTATTTCTCTTCATTTTTTCACTTCGCTTTTCAGACTACATAATCTTAATTTTCATTTTTTTATTCTTTATTTGCTAGCTAATACCTGTTTCTGAGCCCTTCTAGTGAATTTTTTATTTCAATCCCCTTCAAAGAATTTCTATTTGATTATTTCAAATAGAAATAATCAATTTCAAATAGAAATAGTCTCTACCTGTTTATTGAAATTTTCTGTTTGGTAACACTTTGGTCTCATACTTTTTAGGCACAATTTTCTTTACTCTTTTGTTGGGAAAAAGCTGAGTGTTGGGAGGGAAACTGAGACAGGGCTTGCATGATGTCCTCTGCAATGTGTCTAGACTTGCTGGCTCCATGCTTCTAGCCCTCCTAGGCTCCCAGATCAATTGTATTCCCAGTATCTCAAGTAGCAGAACACGTTCCTTATAAATGCTAAACTGTCACAGCTGTAGATCATGCACCTGCCCTTTTGACCTCCACATTCTCACCACCTGTTTCTTTGCTGGATTACCAATAAATAGCGTGGGCTCCCAGAGCTCGGGGCCTTCACAGCCTCCATGATTGTGATGGCTCCCTGCTTCCCACTTCTCTCTCTCAGACTGTCTTTTTCTCAATCCTTTGACTCTGCCAGAATTTGTCAATCCCACGACCTGGTGTTGGGTCTCATCACCCCAACACTCTTTAAAAAATATTTTTAATAGCCTACATAGTCTTTTGCCTACTCAGTCCACCATCTGGACCCCTAAGGGACTTTTGCTTTTGATTATCTTTTCTTCTTTATATGTAGCATACTACCCTGTTTTTTCCCCATCTTTCTTAATTTTTGGTTGAAAACTTGACATTTTACTAATTAGATGAAATATTTTCGTAAGTCTGCTATCAGCTTCTTTTTCACCCACATGATTTGTGGTTGTTGCTGGTTTGTTCTCATTATTGCCATCTTTCTTATTAGCACTTATTGGCAGCCTTAGTGAACTAAGTAGTTTATCCCTGATTGTGGAGCCACTGAGTACTCTGCTAGCTGTTTTCTTCTTGTTTTATTTTTAAGCCTGTCTTTCTTGGTGTCACACCTGAGTCAATATAGTTTATTGCTCAGCCGAGAATTTGTCAGATTTTCTTAAATACCTTGCTTTTATATCCTCCACTTTTTTCTCCCCTAAAGGGATATATGTAAGAAAGAACACTTTAAAACTTCAAGCAGTTTCCCAGACTGCCTTAGGATTCCCTTTTTCTTGTACCCAATCTCAAAGTCATCCACAGGTGAGTAATTGGAGCCTTCTCCTTTCACAAATATTTTCTGGAAATATGCATAACCGTCTACATGAGTGAATCCTATTATATTGCCTGTATCATGTCAGAGCTTTCCAAATTATTTTTTTATTATCATTTAGCTTTCCAGTATATTCTTTTACATTCCTGGCCAGGCTCTAGTTTGCCACATCTTAAATCAGTCTTAGGCAGCTGAGATGTTGCTTGAGTTTGCTATTATTTGAATAACTGTCAAATAAGACAATATATTCACTTTGAGAATAGTGATTTTTTGGGAACACACAGGTTTTGATGAAATATTAACTATATTACAGGGGTGACGCTTTTAACAGAAATACAAAAGATATCAAATTTCTCCAATGTCAGCAATGCCATCAGATTTTGGCCACTGCACTACTAAGCATGGGCGTGAAGGGTTGTAGGATAAGCACAAATTAAAATGTTATAAATTCAACTATCTTACTGCGTGGGGTTCAGTAGTTTTCTCTGGGTTAGATCATTTGCAGTTTGTTCTATGACTTTCATTAATTGCTAGAGTTCTGTAATGGTTTGTTTCATTTGTTTTACCACATTTTAACAGTTTTGCGAGGACAGCAAGTGAACCAAGGTCCCCACTCTACTATTCTGGAAGTCGATCAATCAAGAGAGTTTTTTTTAAGCTGGATAAGATGTTTGAGTAGATGACTACTCTCTTGCTTTGAACTCTGAGATTCCATGCTTTTGTAACTTAAAATGTGCCCCTGTGAAAATAAAATATGTATTCTAAAGCAAGCCTTCACATATAAATGAAGCTGGGGATTTGTTAATATTACCTTATAAAAGAATGAGTATGAATTGTTTCCATTTCTGGATGAAGTTATTTAAGGGCTTTGGGAACAGAATAATCCACTCATTTAATTTAATTTTTTATTACTATTACGATTCTTCCAACATGGTGTCTATTACTTCGAAGAGAATAATTAGTCAATGCACATGATACCAGATTTAGAATCCCAGAAATAAAACATTCTACCACATCTCTGTGTTTGGATAGATAAAAAGGAAGCTGACACACAACAACCCACTGAAGGTTTGACAGCTGGTCACATCCAAACCTTGGTTTCAAAACCCTCTTTAGTTCCACAAACAATGTGGAGAAAAGGGTGGTTTCCATTTAGTGATAAAGTAGCATTTGCATTTATTGGAAATACACTAGGTTTATATGGCCAAAACATAAAAGTAAAAGTAAAACAAAAAAACAAAACAGTGGTAAAGTTAATCTTTTTGCAGTCAATATTAGGCATAAAATGCAGTAGTGAGCTTTTTAAAATTAAATATAACAAATCAGTAATTTGGTCCCACCACCTGACAATTAGGCATGCTACACCTTGTGTTTTGTCTGTCTAAAATTACATGAAGCCCATGTATTTAAAAATGTGATCTGAGAGGCAGTTTGTTTACATCTCTACCCTTTTTAAAGTCACAAGTACAATTAGGCTCTCTAGTTAGCTGACTGGAATTCATAGATGAGTGAACAACAATTAAAAACCAAGATTAATCAAATTACCATAAGTATATCATCACGAACAAATAATCATGTAAATATTGACTGAATTTTGAGCAAATCATGACACATTTTATTTTTCACATTGCTGGGGGATTGGAAAAAATATTCCACAAATAGGACTAAATATCCTCAAAACCTCTACAATCAGCTTTCCCCAACACCATCTGGACATTATATAATACATTCACAGTCCTTTGATGCATCATGGACATTTCATTGGAAAAGTTGTATGTGCATCTGTGTATATATGTGTGACTATGTATAATAGTCCTTGTAATATAGTGATTTTAGTCCAGTCAGCTAATAATCCACTCAGTGATTCCACTCCACTGAACTACGTAACCAACTTTAGAGCTTGGCTAGCAACTCAGCTACTTTCTGGAAATGCAGAGAATTCACACAGCCCTGCACTCAAACAGGAAAGCTTCCTTTCCCTTGGAATCTTTGTAAAGTAAATATGTAGTAGTTCTATACCTACCTTTTTTGCCCAATGATAACACCGAAAGGGGAGAGAACAGAATATATCTTCTCACACTCCAAGATTAGATGTCATACAGTTATATAATTATGACCATATATGTCAGCATAAGAACAAACTATTTTTCTCCCTTTAAACTTTTAAATTATCTCATATATGCATGCCTAATCTGTTTTGAGTCCACCTATGTTACCAGCATATCATATAGAAAATGATTAGTATATCAGGCCACTGTTGTTATAGTTGAGACAGGAAAAAGATAATTTTGCTTTGACAAACCAGTAATTTATTTCTGCAAAATTAATGAGGGATGATCTCACTGAGCACTGTATTTTGCAATTAAAGGAATTTGAAAAATGATCACAACAATCCTAGGATCACTAAATTAAAACTAGTGGCAATGTCCTCTGGCACACAGAGAGGCATGCAACTTATGTAATCTTTTATTTTTTTATTGTGACAAAATATATATGATATCATTTTATAAACTTAAAAGCTTACAATTAAATGATATTAAATATACCCATAATGTTGTATAACCATCATCACTATCTATTCCCAAAACTATTTTAGTATTCTTATAAAAACCTTATACACATTAGACAATTACTCCTTATTCTTCCCATGCCCCAAACTCTAGTCAACCCTATGCTACTTTATGTCTTTATGTATTTACCTATACCTTCTATAAGTGGAATCGTACAATATTTATTCTTCTGTATCTGGCTTATTTTACTTGGCATAATATTTTCAAGGTCCACTAATGCTGTAGCATGTATAAAAATTACATTATTTTCTTTGGGTGAATAATATTCCATTGTATGAATATACAATGTTGGTTTAACTCTTCATTTACGGATGAACATGGGTTTTTTACATCTTTTGGCCAATCTGAGTAAAGCTACTGTAAACATTGTTGTACAAATATTTGTTTGAGTTTATGTTTTCAATTATTTTGTATACATACCTAGCAGTGAAATTGCCAGGTCTTAAGGTGGTTCTAGGTTTAATATTTTGAGAAAATACCAAACTGTTTTCTACAGATGTTGCACTACTTTACATTTCCGACCAGCAATGCATGAGGGTTTCAATTTCTTCACATCCTTTACAACACTTGTTATTTTGTTTTATTTTATATTAGCAATTCTAATTGGTGTAAAATGGTATTGTATTGAGATTTTAATTTGCATTTCCCTAATTACTAATGATGTTGGGCTTATTTTTATTTGTTTACTGGCCATTGGTATATCTCCTTTGGAGAAATATCTATCCAAGTCATTTGCCCATTTTTTGCATTGGGTTGTTTTGTTTATGTTGAGCTATAGATATTCTTTATATATTCTGGACATTAATCCCTTACCAGACATTTTATTTGCAGATGTTGTCTCCTATTCTCTACATTGTGTTTTCAGTTTATTGATAACGACCTTTGATGCATAAACTTTAATTGTGAAAACGTCCACTCTATGTTTCTGTTGCTTGTACTTTTTGTGTTATATACATAAAATCTTCACATCTGTGTATATCCATATCCATAATGTCATATCCAATCCAATCCAATGTAGTAAACATTTTCCTGATGTTTATGTCTACGAGTTTTATAATTTTATATCTCCAGTTTAGGTACTTGAGCCATTTTGAAATAATTTTGTATATACTTTAAGGTCACAGTTCAAAGTCATCCTTTTTCATCGGATATTCAACTTTTGTAGCACCATTCATTTAAAAGACTGTCCTTTCTTCATTGAAGGCTCTTGACTTTGTTGTTGAAAATCAATTCACTATATATGTGAAGGTTTATTTCTGAGCTCTCTATTCCATCTTATTGATGTTTATCTGTCCACATGCTGGCACCACCTTGGTTTTTTAATAAACTTTCCTTTTGTGTGTGTGTGTACATATACTTTATCTTTGTAATATGTCACAGACAATTAGAATTTAAGTTAACCTAGTGATTCCTTGCGCATTCTTTTATAAATACTTTTATTGGTACATAATAATTGTACATATTTTTGAGGTACTTATGATATTTTGATACATGCATTCAATGTGTAATCATCAAATAAGGATCTTTAGCATATTGATCACTTAAAACACATATCACTTTTTATGTTGGGAACATTTCAAATCTTCTCTTTCTAGCTATTTTGAAATATACAACAAATGATTGTTAATTGTAGACACCCTACTGTAATATCAAACACTAGAATTTACTCTTTCTGTTTAACTGTATGTTTGTGCCCATTAGCCAACCTCTCTTTATCCCCCTAACCTTCCCAGATTTTTGAATAAATATTTAATTGACAAAAATAATTGTTTATACATCTGGAGGACAATGTGATGTTTCAATACACATATATTATAGAAGGATTTAATCAAGCTAATTGACATATTTGTCACTTCACGAATTTCATTTTTGTGTGTGTGGTAAGAACATCAAAAATCTGTTTTGCAATTTTGAAATAATACATTTTTATTAATTATGGTCATCACACTCCTTGGTATTTACCCATATGGTTTGTAAACTTATGTCAAAAACGAAAACCTGCACGTGGATGTTTATAGCACTTGTGTTTGTAATTGTCAAAACTTGGAAGCAACCAAGATGCTATTCAATAGGTGAATAAACATACAAAGGTAAAACCAGACAATGGAATATTATTCAGAAATAAAAGGAAATGAGCCACAGAAAGACATGAAAGAAGCTTAAATAACTATTAAGTAAAATAAGCAAATCTGGAAAAGGTGCATACTCTGTGATTTCAACTATATGGCACTCTGGAAAAGGCAAAATTGTGGAGACAGTAAAATTCAGTGGTTACCAGGGGTTCTAGTGGGGAAATGAATTTAAGTACAGTATAGGTAATCTTTAAGGCAGTAAAACTATTCTGTATGATACTATAATTATGGAAATGTATCATTTACATTTGTCAAAACCCATAGAATGTGCAGCACCAAGAGTGAACTCTAATCTAAGAATGAAAGGGTATACACTAGTCTTATTCCTGATCATGGTGGAAAACATTCTATTTCTTCACTACTGAGTATATTAGGTGTATGGCTTTTGTAGTTGCTCTTTATCAAAGTGAGGAAGTTCCTCTCTATTTGTAGTTTGCTGAGGGTTTATGATGATGATGATGATGATGAATGGGTGTTGGATTTTGACAAATCCTTTTTTTTTTTACTCTATTCATGTGATCATGCCATTTTTCTATTTTAGGCTTTTGATGTCATGAATTACATTACTCGATTTTTTTAATGTTGAACCAGCCTTTCAGCCTGGAATAAATCCCATTTGGTCATGGTGGATAGTTTTTTATATATTGTTAGATTTTATTTGCTAGTGTTTTGTTGAGGATTTTGGCACCTGTGTTAATGAAAGTTATTAGAGTGTAATTTTTCTATCATATCTTTTTGAATGGTTTGGTATCAGGATAATACTAACCTTATACAATTAGTTAGGAGGTGTTCTTGTTTCTATTTTTATGGAAGAGATTGTAGAAAATTGGTATACTTTGTTCCTTAAATGTTTGGTAAAATGCATCAGTGAACCCACCTGGGCTTGGCGATTTCTGTTTTGGAAAGTTATTATTAATTCAATATGTTTAATAGATACAGACCTATTCATATTGTCTATTTCTCTTTGTATGAGTTTCAGCATATTGCATCTTTCAAGTAATTAAACCATTTCATTTCTTCTAGATTATTAAATTTGTGGACATACAGCTGTTCATAATATTCCTTTATAATACTTTGAATGTCAATAGAATTTGTAGTGATTGTCCCTTTTTTATTTCTGATATTAATTTTTGTCTTCTTTTTTTCTTAGTTAACATGGGTGGAGGCGAATCACTTTTATTAATCTGTAAAAGCAACCAGCTTTTGGTTTTATTGATTTTCTTTATTGAATACCTGTTTTCAGTTTTATTAATCTGTGCTCTAATTTCTATTATTTCAATTCTTCTGCTTACTGAGATTTTAACTTCCTCTTCTTTTTTTAACTTCCTAAAGTGGAAACTGAGATTGATTTTAAATCTTTCCTCTTTTCTAATATATGGACTCAAGGCTGTAATTTTCCTTGAAGAAATACTTTCATTTTTTGTCTCATATTTTAATAAGTTGTTTTATTATTTTCATTTAGTTCAGTATTAAAAATTTTTCGTGAGACTTTTTTGACCCATGTGTTATTTACAAATGTGTTGTTTAATCTTCAAGTACTTTAAGATACTCCATCTCTCTTTCTTGTATGTATTTCTTATTTAATTTCATTGTGGTCTGAGACCATACACTGTTTTAAGTTTTTATTTTTAAAAATTTGTTAAGGTGTGTTTTATGACCCTGGTTGTGATATATTTTAATGAGTTTTTTATATATACTTCAGAATAATGTGTACTCTACTCTTGTTAGATGAAATACTTTGTAGATGTCAATTACATTTAGCTGATTGATGGTGCTATTGAGTTTAACAACGCCTTACTGATTTTCTGCCTGCTGTATCTGTCCATTGCTGATTGAGGGTTGTTGAAGTCTCCAGCTATAATAGTGAATTTATATGTTTCTCCATGCAGTTCCATCGGTTTTTGCCTCACATATTTTGATGCTTTCACCACATTGTTTTAATTATGGTTGCTTTGTAACTAGTTTTATAGTCAAGAAACATTAGCCATCTAACTTTATTATTTTTCGTGATTCCTTTGCTAGTCAAGGTTCTTTGTAATTCTATATAAATGTTCAGATCTGCCTATTTCTGGAGAAATAAAAGTTGAAATTTTGATAGGGATTTTATTGAATCTGTAGATTGCTTTGGGTAATATTGACATCTTAACAATATTAAGTGGTCTTATCAATGAGCATCCCATATTTTCAATTTATTTAGATCCTTAATTTTGTTCAACCATATGTTTTAGTTTTCAGCATGTCTTTTATATCATTGGTTAGATCTCTTCTTAAATATTTAATATTTTAGATGTTATTGTAAATTTAAGTGGTTTTTCACATTCTTTTCAGATTGCTTATTACTAATGCATAGAAATGTAACTCAAATGTTGATTTTGGACCCTACAACTTTTCTAAATTTGGTTATTAGTTCTGGTACCTTTCTTGTGAATGATTTGGTAGAATTTGATCCAGAAATTCAAGAATGTTCCAACATAAGAAAATCAACCAATGTAATACAGTTCAGTAATAGAATGAGACAAAAATTATATAAATTTATTCAAAAGGAGTATTTGAAAAAATTCCACACCCTTTTATAATAGAAACTCTCATAGATCTAGGAACAGAGGCAAAAATTTCAACATGATTAAGTGAATGTATTAAAAAACATTCAAGTAACATCATCCTTGATGGGGAAACACAGTGGTGAAAGACAAAACATTTCCCCTAAGATCAGAAACAAGACAAGGATGACCACTTTCCCTCCTGCTATTTAATATTTTAATAGAAAATTATTGCCATAGCTATCAGACAACAAAAATAAATGAAAACTTCAAAATAAGAAAGAAGTAAAACTATCTCTATTCACAGATGACATGATCCTGTATATAAAGAGCACAATTTGAATAGACATTAAATCAGTTCCCTAAGCCTCTTTGTTCCTCACTTGAGAAGTGAAAATCATTTCTTATCATGCTTACCTCACTGGATATTTGAGATGATTAAACATTATGAAAAATGTGAATGTACTTCAAAACAATTAGGTTCTCTTTAAGTCAATCGTGTTTGTTTTGGGGTGGATCAAGAGGTCAGGAGATGGAGACCATCCTGGCCAACACGGTGAAACCCTGTCTCTACTAAAATACAAAAAATTAGCCAAGTGTGGTGGCGCGCACCTGTAGTCCCAGCTACTCAGGAGACTGAGGCAGGGGAATCCCTTGAACCCGGGAGGCGGAGGTTGCAGTGAGCTGAGATTGCACCACTGCACTCCAGCCTGGTGACAGAATGAGACTCTGTCTCAAAAACAAACAAAAAAAAACAAAAAACAGAGGAAAAGCTTCATGACATTGAATTTGGCAATGATTTCTTGACTATGACTTCTAAAGCACAGACAATAAAATAAAAAATAGATTAATTGGACTTAATAACAATTAAGCACTTTTGTGTATCAAAGGATACGATTAATAGAGAGAAAAGGCTACCTACAAAGTGGAACAATACATTTAGTATTCATATATCTGATAAGGAATTAATATTCAGATAATATTTTCATGTGATTCAGCTATTCCAGCTTCTAGGTACACACCCAAAATAATTTAAAGTAAGGGCTCAAACAGATATTTGTACACTCATGCTCATAACCCCATTATTTATAATAGCCAAAAAATGGAAAACAATGCATATGTTTAAAGATAGATTAATGGATAAGCAAACTATGTTATAAATACACTGGAATATTATTCCATCTTAACAAGTAATTAAATTCTGATACATGCTACAGTGTTGATGAGCCTTGAAGACATTATGCCAAATAAAATAAAACACAAAAGGACAAATATTGTATAATGCCTTATATCAGATACCTAGATTAGTCAAATTCATAGGGACAGAAAGTAAAATGGTGGTTTTCAGCAACTGAAAGGAAAGTTGTATGAGGAGCTATTGTTTAGTGGGTATAGAGTTTCAGTGTGGGAAAGATAAAAACATTTAACAATGATGGTTGCAAAATAATATACCACTAACTTATAAACTTAAAAATAATTAAAACAGTACACTACAAAGTTTGTAGTGTAGATGTCGCAGCACAGCTTGGTGTGTATAAATTCAGCCTTTTCAGGTCATCAGAATTTCAACTGAAAATGTTAGTATTTGAGAAAAAGTAGGCCGGACATGGTGGCTCATACCTATAATCTCAACACTTTGAGGTATAATCTCAACAATTGAGGCCAAGGCAGGCTGATTGCTTGAGCCCAGGGGTTTGAGACCAGCCTAGGCAACATGGTGAAACCCATCTCTACAAAAAGTACACAAATTAACCAGGTGTGGTTGCACATGACTGTAGTCCCTGCTACTCAGGAGACTGAGAAGCAGGAGGATCACTTGAGCCCTGGAGTTTGAGGCTGCAGTGAGCCCTGATCATGGCACTGCACTCTAGCCTGGGTGACAGAGAATGACCCCATTTCAAAAATGTAAAATAAAGGAAAAGATAAAAGAAAAGAAAGAAAAACAAGAAAAAGTAGCCAGGTATGGTGGCTCATCCCCATAATCCCAGCACTTTGGAAGGCTGAGGTGGAAAGATCATTTGAGACCAGGAGCTCAAGTTTGCAGTGAGCCATGAGCCATGATTGTAACACTCCATTCCAGCCTGGCAACAGAGTGAGACTCTGTCTCAAAAAACAAAACTAAACAGAAAAAGTACATGTTGGGGATTAAAGGATTCAGTACTTTATAGGTGCAGAAGTAGTTATTCTCTCTCCAAAATTGAATCTACAATATCTTGTGGGCAATACAATTTGAAATGACACAGCAGAGACTGAAACCCCAAGTATTAGACTGAGTTATAGGTTTCTTTTAATATCTCCCTGCCTCAGATCAGATTTGGTCTAGAAACTTCTGAATTAGTTAAATTTATAAGAGTTTTAGGGTTGGTTCCCCCTGAAACAGGGACAGAAACTGACATTAATGCAGGGCATACCCTGTAAATCCTGGTAAGTTGATTTGTTCCTGAATTAGGCTAGAATACAGCTAGAGAAGAATCCAAGAAAGAGAACAAAACATAATAATAAAACAGTGGTTATATTAAAGTATGAAAAATAGTATGTAATAAAGATATCACTTTTGTGTCTGAATCAAACTTTCCTAAATTTGATTAAATATTAATTATTGATGTGCTATATGGATGTTTCAAATGTGCACCTGACAAAAGAGAGGTTTGTTTTGTTGAAGCATAATTAAATCCAAAGAAAAAGGCATTTGGCTAATTAGAAAGCTGAAGGGCCATCAAAAATAATCAAAGTAAATGTTCAAAAATCAACTGCAGAACTCAAACATGAAAAACATACCTTAGAAGTATATATAAAGGTTTCAACTGCCACATTTTATTTCAATAGATTTTGGGAAACAAGTGGTGTTTGGTTACATGAATAATAATGAATTCTTATACTGGGAATTGCTGAGATTTGGTGCACCTCTCACCCAAGCAGTGTATACAGTACCCAATGTGTTGTCTTTTATCCCTTGCCACCCTCCCACCCTTATCCCCTGAATTCCCAAAGTCCATTATATCATTCTTATGCCTATGCATCCTCACAGCTTAGCTCCCAATTACAAGTGAGAGCACACATCATTCGGTTTTCCCATCCTGAATTACTTAGAATAATGGTCTCCAACTCCATCCAGGTTGCAGTGAATGCCATTATTTCATTCCTTTTTATGGCTGAGTAGTAGTCCATGGTGTATATATATACTACATTTTCTTTATCTACTTATTGGTTGATGGACATTTAGGTTGGTTCCTTATCTTTCCAATTGTGAATTGTGATGCTATAACCGTGTGTGTGTAAGTGTCTTTTTCATATAATGACTTCTTTACCTTTGGGTACATACCCAGTAGTGGGATTCCTAGATCGAATGGTAGTTCTACCTTTAGTTCTTTAAGGAAACTTTATACTGTTTTTCATAATGGTTGTACTAGTTTATATTCCCACCAGCAGTGTAAAAGTGTTCCCTTTTCACCACATCCATGCCAGCATCTATTATTTTTTGATTTTTAAATTATGGCCATTCTTGCTAAAGTAAGGTGGTATATCAGGTACATCATTGTGGTTTTCATTTGCATTTCTCTGATAATTAGTGATTTTGAGCATTTTTTATATGACTTTTGGCCATGTGTATATCTTCATTTGATAATTGTCTATTCATGTCATTTGCCCACTTTTTAAATGTGATTATTGGTTTTTTTTCTTGCTGATTTTTATGAGTTCCTTGTATATTCTGGCTACTTGTCCTTTGTCAGATGCATAGTTTGCAAATATTTTCTCCCATCCTGTGGTTTGTCTATTTAGTCTGCTGATTATTTCTTTTGCTGTGCAGCAGCTTTTTAGTTTAATTAGGTCCAATCTATTTTTTTTTGTTTTTGTTGCATTTGCTTTTGGTTTCTTGACCTTGAACTTTTTGCCTAAGCCAATGTCTAGAAGAGTTTTTCCAATGCTATCTTCTAGAATTTTTATGGTTTCAGTTCTTATATTTAAGTCTTTGATCCATGCTGGGTTGATTTTTTTATAAGGTAAGAGATGAGAATCCAGGTGAATTCTTCTATATGTGGCCTGCCAATTATCCCAGTACCACTTGTTAAATAGGGTGTCCTTTTCCCACTTTATGTTTTTGTTTGCTTTGTCAAGGATCAGTAGACTGTAAGTATTGGGCTTTATTTCCAGGGTCTCTATTCTGTTCCATTGGTTTACATGCCTGTTTTTAACCAGTACCATTTGCAGTTTGGATAGTTATTGTATTATAGTATAGAAGTGGTGTAATGTGATGCTTCCAGATTTGTTCTTTTTGCTTAGTATTGCTTTGGCTAGGCAGGCTCTTTTTTGGTTCCATGATGGTTTATTCTAGTTCCATGAAGAATGATGATTGTACTTTGATAGGAATTGCATTGAATCTGTAGACTGCTGTGGGCAGTATGGTCATTTTCACAATATTGATTCTATCCATCCATGAGTATGGGATATGTTTCCACTTGTTTTTGTCATTGATGATTTATTTCAGCAGTGTTTTGTAGTTTTCCTTGTAGAGATCTTTCACTTCCTTGGTTAGGTGTATTCCTAAGTTATTTTATTTTATTTTATTTATTTATTTATTTATTTTTGCAGCTGTTGTAAAAGGGATCAAGTTCTTGATTTGAGTCTCAGCTTGGTCATTGTGAGTGTATAGCAGTGCTACTCATTTGTGTACATTGATTTTGTAGCCTGAAACTTTACTGAATTCATTTATCAGATCTAGCAGTTTTTAGATGACTCTTTGGGGTTTTCTAGGAATCCAGTCATATAATCAGTGAACAAAGACAGTTTGGCTTCCTCTTTACCAATTTGGATGCCCTTTATTTCCTTCTCTTCTCTGATTTCTCTGGCTAGGACTTCCAGTACTATGTTGAATAGAAGCTGTGAAAGTAGGCATCCTTGTCTTGTACCATATTCAGGGTAACGCTTTCAACTTTTTCCCAGTTAGTATAATATTGGTCATGGGTTTGTCATAGATGACTTTTATTACCTTGAGTTATGTCCCTTCTTTGCCAATTTTGCTGAGGATTTTATTCATAAAGTGATGCTGGATTTTGTCAGTTGCTTTTTCTGCGTCTTATCATATGATTTTTGTTTATAATACTGTTTGTGTAATGTATCAGCTTTATTGACTTGCATACATTAAATCATCCCTGCATCCCAGGGATGAAACCCACTTGATCATGGTGTATTTTAATTTTGGTATGCTATTGGATTTGGTTAGCCAGTATCTTGCTGAGAATTTCTGCATCTATCTTCATCAGAGTTATTGGTATGTCACTTTCTTTTTTTGTTATGTCCTTTCCTGGTTTAGTTATTAGGGTGATACTGGCTTCATAGAATGATTTAGGGAGGATTCCGTCTTTCTCTATCTTTTGTAATAATTTCAATAGAATTTGGACCAATTCTTCTTTGAATGTCTGATAGAATTCAGGTGTGAATCCACCTGATCCTGGACTTTATTTATTGGCAACTATTTATTACTCTTTCAATCTTGCTACTTGTTATTGGTCTGTTCAGAGTTTCTATTTCTTTCTGATTTAATTTAAGAGGGTTTTATATTTCCAGGAATATATCCATCTTCTCTATAATTTCTAGTTTTTGAGCATATAGGTGTTCATAGTAGCCTTGAATGATCTTTTTTGTTTCTGTGGTATTGGTTGTAATATCTCACATTTCATTTATAATTGAGCTTTTTTGAAGCTTCTCTCTTCTTGGTTAATCTTGCTAATAGTCTATCAATATTGTTGCTCTTTTCAAATAACCAGCTTTTTGTTTCTTTTATCTATTGTGTTTTTTTGTTTCAATTTCATTTAGTTCTATTCTGATTGTTACT
This sequence comes from Pan paniscus, assembly GCF_029289425.2. Classification (NCBI taxonomy): domain Eukaryota; kingdom Metazoa; phylum Chordata; class Mammalia; order Primates; family Hominidae; genus Pan; species Pan paniscus. Next base: position 127,404,920 of record NC_073272.2, read on the forward strand.
TCTTTTCTTCTGCTGGGTTTGGGTTTGGTTTGTTCTTGTTTCTGTAGTTCTTTAAGGTGTGACTTTAGATTGTCTATTTGTGCTCTTTCAGACTTTTTGATGTAAACATTTAATGCTATGAACTTTTCTCTTAACACCACTTTTGCTGTATCCCAAAAGTTTCGATAAGTTGTGTCACTGTTATACTTCAGCTCAAAGGCTTGTTTAATTTCCATGTTGATTTCATTTTTCACCCAAAGATCATTGAAGAGCAAACTATTTAATTTCCATGTATTTGTATAGTTTTGAGAATTCCTGTACAATGTGCACATGTACCCTAAAACTTAAAGTATAATAATAAAAAAAAAGAGAATTCCTTTTGAGGTTAATTTTCAGTTTTATTCCACTGTGGTCTGAGAGGGTACTTGATATAATTTTAGTTTTCTTAATTTTATTGAGACTGATTTTGTGATCTTTCCTATGGTCTGTCTTGGAGAATGCTCCATGTGCTAATGGAAAGAATGTAGATTCTGAAGTTGTTAGGTAGAATGTTCTGTAAATATCTGTTAAGTCCATTTGTTCTAGGGTATAGTTTAAGTCCATTGTTTCTTCGTTGACATTCTGTCTTGAGGACCTGTCCAGTGTTGTCAGTGGAGGATTGAAGTTTCCCACTATTATTCTGTTGCTGTCTAGCTAATTTCTTAGGTCTAGTAGTAATTGTTTTATAAATGAGGGAGCTCCATTTTTAGATGCATATATATTTAAGATTGTGATATTTTTCTGTTGGCTTAATCTTTTTATCATTATATAATGTCCCTGTTTGTCTTTTTTTTTTTTTTTTAACCATCATTTCTTTAAAGTTTGTATTCTGTGTTATAAGCGTAGCTGCTCCTGCTCACTTTTGGTCTCCATTTGTGTGGAATGTCTTTTTTTCACCCCTTTATATTAAGTTTATGTGCATCCTTATGTATTAGGTGAATCATTTGGAGACAGCAGATACTTGGTTGGTGGACTTTTATCCATTTTGCAGTTGTGTATCTTTCAATTGGTGCATTTAGGCCATTTACATTCAACATTAGTATTGAGATGTGAGGTACTGTTCTATTCATTATGCTAGTTGTTGCCTTAATACCATTTTTTATTATTATGTTATTGTTTTATAGGCTCTGTGAGACTTATGCTTTAAGGAGGTTTTAGTTTGGTGTATTTTGAGGTTTTTTGTCAAGATTTAGAAATCCTTTCACCATTTCTTTTAGGGCTGACTTAGTAGCGGCAAATCCTCTATTTGTTTGTTTGAAAAATACTTTATCACCCCTTCCATTATGAAGCTCAGTTTTTGCTGGATATAAAAGTCTTGGCTGACAATTATTTTCTTTCAGGAGGCTAAAGATGGGACCCCAGTCCCTTCTGGCTTGTAAGGTTTCTGAATTTTTTATCTGGCAATTCAGAGATTTCTTCTTGGTTTGGATCCATTTTTGGGAAGCTGGTCTGATTTTTTAGGAGTGTTATAGAACCCTGTTTTTTCATGTTACCAGAATTACTTTTCTGGTTCCTTCTCATTTGGGTACACTATTTCAGTGGAAAGGTCTGAAACTCAAGTCTTGCCATTCAGATTCTCTTGTCCCACAGGGTAATCCCTTGATGTGGTGCTCTCCATATTCCTCTAGGGGTGGGGCTTCCTGAGAGCTGAATTGTAGTGATTGTTATTGATCTTCTTGGTCTAACAACTGGAGCTACAGGACTCCAGGCTGGTGCCAGGGAATGTCTGCAAAGAGTCCTCTGATGTGATCTGTCTTCAGGTCTGTTAGCTATGGATAGCAGTACCTGTTCTTGTGGAGGTGGCAGGGAAGTGAAGCAGACTCTGTGAAAGTCCTTGGTCATAGATATGTTTAGTGTGTTGGCTTTCTCAAGTGCTAGTTATGCTAGCAGTGAAGTTGTCATGTGGACACACTCAGGACCTCTGGTTAGCCAGGATGTTGCATGCAGTGCAATTAGGTGTTGTCTTCTCTTTCCTGGGATCAGGGTTATTCAGTCATGAGTTGCTGTAATGGCCTGCATTAGTTGGGCAGGAGGTGGCTTTTTCAAGAAAGGACCAGCTGTGGTAGTAGTAGGGGGATATAAGCTTGTCCTAAGTTGACTAGGGTAAGTATTTCAGTTTCTCAGGTGATGGGTGGGGCCTTAAAGCTCCCAAGAGTTTCTATCTTTTGTGTTCAGCTACCTGGGTGGTTAGGGAAATACCATCAGATGGGGGCAGGGTTAGGTGGGTTTGGACTCAAACTCCTTGGGCAGGACTTGCTGTGGGAGAATGAGGATGGGAGGGTGGCTCTCAGAAATTTTTATTCTCACCCTAAGGAAGTTCTCAGAAGGATACCAGCTCCAAAATAGACCTAAGTTCAACTTTCATGAAACATTTATAAACGTTGCAGATCTTGAGTCTAGACTCTTTCGTTGGGGGTAGGGACATCAAAGTAATTTATAGTGTATAACATATGATGATCATTATTAATATATCTAAGTATCTATTCCATCCCTTCCCAAATCCAACAGTCAAGCCATATCCCCTTAAGGCACCTGCCTTTACTCATGCTCTCTCTCTCTCTTTCTCTCTTTTCCCTCTCTTCTTCCTTCCTCCTTACTCCTCAGTTCTCCTCCACCCCATTTCAAGTAATTATGGAGACAAATTTGACATATATCAAATACTGTTATTCCCCATCATTCTCCTTTCCACTCCTCACTCTCTTGAATCTAACAGTGGCTTTTGGTAATTACCATAGCAAATAAAGTTTCGTTTCTTTTGAAGACAAAAGAAGAGGACCATTATTAAAATTTATAATATATTATTTTCTTTCATTCACATTTGACTATGTACTATAGAATGTTTTATTGGTTAAAGTTCCATGGCTTCGAATTTCTACACTTTTTACACCAACATAGGTGACGCTTAGGGAATCTAAGAGAGCAAACAGAAACAATTTTTCTAACACTACTAAATTAGTTATTTTTGTTATGAAGAGCCAAGTAGAGAATACAGCTAATCTTTGAGTCTTCTTCTGATGATTATTTAGCATAGGAAGAGGTCTATGAATCTATGCTGAAGGGATCCTGGAAAAACTTTTGAAAATAAATAAATATACAAAAACAAATATCTCTAACTCTCACCCTAATCTGTTAGTGGCTGCTAAGAAAGATATAGGGATACTCTGAAGTTCTACCACAGAGAAGGTGAAACTAAGCAAATATAAAGATAATGACAAAAAATGAGTTTTTGCCATTATTAGCTAAAGATAAGTGCTCTCATTTTGACATCACTAATTCTAACTTTGCATCTGCAAAGAGGAACATCAACTTGGAATTTAAGTCAATACTTTAACTAATTTTCTAAAAATACTTTTTTTTTAATCTAAAGGGTGCAATTAACTGTAATGAGAGAAAATTCACTCCAAAGGACACAACTGTTTTCTCCAAAAGTAAATTGGAGAGGCAAGAATCACGTGATTCCTTTAAGGTTTATTCTATCTGATTTTTGCATATTACAGTTAATCATTCTATTCCACTCACTTTACTGATGACCTGATTTCCAGGCACTTTTAATGATGAAATCACAAATACTTATTAATGAGTTAAACACTGGCAGGAAAAGCAGAATAAAATTACTTGTCTGCTTTTTCAGAGTATAAGTTTATTAACTCTTTGGGAAATAATGTATTTTGCTAATGCAGAAACTATCTAAGTCATGTATGTCCAAAATTGCAATGTAAATACTTGACTCTTGAATAGAATTTAATGAATGGTCTATGATCAATTTACTAGATATGAAACAATAACAATAGTAAGTTCTGAAAGATGAAATGGCATTGACAGAAAACATGAAGTAGCAACAAAAATGTCTTACAAAATATGTATTTAAATTGTGTGTAAGATAACATATGACCTTTCTAGAATAGATGTAGACAGGAGTTCATAATTTTCATACACCACATTGGATTTTACCTCCATATCCCTTGCTATGCTGTTCTTCCCCCACAAGAAAGAATTTTCTTCTCTTCTTTTGGTTACAAATCAGATTTACCCTTTTTGAAGCATCTCATGGTCTATCTTGCTCTCATTTCCTTTTATTGTACACTCATAGCAGTTAAAAGAATGAAAAATCAATGAAATGTTAATCTTAAAGAAAAAAATTATAACAGAAAGCCTTTTAAAAGATGTTTTGCACATATTGATGATCCCCAATTTATAATAGTTCAACTTATAATATTTTTTACTTTATAGTGGGTTTATCAGGATGTAACCCCATCATAAGTAAAACAGCACTAGTATTTTAAAATTATTTTAAATGCATAACTTTAAATACTAGATAATCTTAATGAAGAAACAGGTGCTATTGGAATTAGTTGTAGCCACTATGGACAATGTGTCCATTAAAATTCACATGATTGTAAATAATACTGTCTAATGATACCTGAAAATTATAAGGAAACAAGGGGAAGAGAAATATTGCTAACTAGCATTGATAATAAACCTTCACAGTTAGAGAAAGCCTGAGAATAGAGTAAGTCTCAGGAGTAAGAACAACTTGAACAAGATCTTTCTGCTAGTATATATCTCCCTAGAAATAATTACGTGTTTTTCTTACTTTTTTTTTTTTTTTTTTTGAGAAGGAGTTTTGTTCTTGTTGCCCAAGCTGGAGTGCAATGGTGTGGTCTCAGCTCACTGCAATCTCTGCCTCCTGGGTTCAAGCGATCCTCCTGCCTCAGCCTCCTGAGTAGCTGGGATTACAGATGCACTCCACCACGCCTGGGCTAATTTTTTGTATTTTTAGTAGAAACGGGGTTTCACCATGTTAGCCAGGCTGGTCTCGAACTTCTGACTTCAGGTGATCCACCTGCCTCGGCCTCTCAAAGTACTGTGATTACAGGCGTGAGCCACCGTACCCAGCCATGTGTTTTTCAAAAGCAAATAAACATGCTAGGAAACTCTTCAATAAATTAAATGGGACATTAGTTGATACTCATTAGGGCCTAATTCCTAGGGAGTTACTTGTACCTATTGAGGAAATGTATTTAACAAAAGCTTGAAACTGTTATGCTATTGAGATTGTAGCAAGTCTGGTGTTAGGGTTCTTTGAACTTTGACTAATAAACTTAGAAAAAATTGGACCATAAATAAGATGCATTAATTTAAATCCTAAATGAACCTAAATTCAAAGGTACTAATTTATAAGGAGACAAGTTATTAATCAGTTGCTTTAAATAAAAACTAACTCCTGCCACTCAAGACTCTGCCCCAAGTTTTAAAGAAGACACATTTCAGATAAGTAAATGAGTAATTTATTATTATCGTATGATAGCTACTTAAAGAATTATGTACTGTTTTAATAGTAATTTTTAAGGTAATATTTATGCTTATTTCTGAAATTCAGAGGGTTCAAGTCTATCGGGGGAACCAGCCCCCAATATTTCAACGTAGGTTCTTTCTATTTTCCCTAAGTGTCAGCCGGTCTGAGAAATAAAGAGAAAGAGTACAAAGAGAGAAATTTTACAGCTAGGCCTCTGGGGGTGTCATCACATATTGGTAGGACCATGATGACGACCCTGAGCTGCAAAACTAGCAAGTTTTTATTAGGGATTTTAGAAGGGGAGGGGGTGTACAAACAGGGAGTAGGTCACAAGGATCACATGCTTCAAAGGGCAATAAAGACCACAAGGGAAGGCAAAATTAGAATTACTGATGAGGGTCTATGTCCTGCTGTGCATGCATTGTCTTGATAAACGTCTTAACAGGAAACAGGGTTTGAGAACAGACAACCAGTCTGACTAGAATTTACCAGGCTGGAATTTCCCAATCCTAGTAAGCCTGAGGGTACTGCAGGAGACCAGGGCTTATTTCAGTCCTTATCTCAACTGCATAAGACAGACACTCCCAGAGTGGCCATCTATCGACCTACTCCCAGGAATGCATTCCTTCCCCAGGGTTATTCCTTGCTGGGAAAAGAATTCAGTGATATTTCTCCTACTCGCTTTCTGCAAGAAGAAAAATATGGCTCTATTCTGCCTGACCCCGCAGGCAGTCAGACCTTATGGTTATCTTCCCTTGTTCCCTGAAAATCGCTGTTATTCTGTTCTTTTTCAGGGTGCACTGATTTCATATTGCTCAAACACACATGTTTTACAATCCATTTGTACAATAGTGGTCCTGAGGTGACATACATTCTCAGCTTACGAAGATAACAGGATTAAGAGATTAAAGTAAAGACAGGCATAAGAAATTATAAGAGTATTGATTGGGGAAGTGATAAATGTCCATGAAATCTTCACAATTTATGTTCAGAGATTGCAGTAAAGACAGGTGTAAGAAATTATACAAGTATTAATTTTGGGAACTGATAAATGTCCATTAAATCTTCACAATTTATGTTCAGAGATTGCAGTAAAGACAGGCGTAAGAAATTATACAAGTATTAATTTTGGGAACTGATAAATGTCCATTAAATCTTCACAATTTATGTTCTTCTTCCTCGGCTCCAGCCGGTCCCTCCATTCAGAGTCCCTGACTTCCCGCAACACAAGTCCTTGATAGAAAACTCAGAGTAAGGTTATTCTCATAAAAAGTTCAAGAATAAGAAAAACACATTTATTTTAAAAACAAAACAATTATCATTTCAAAGTCACATATAACTCTCTGAGTAGTGGGAAAATAATCTTCATATTAGCAAACAACCAGACAAAACAACACAGATTATTTTACTTCTTTGAAAATGTAAAAAGAAATCTGTAAATAATTTTTGGCTGAATAGTACAGGCAGCTCTTTTAGTGTCATATAACTCAGATTATTACTTGTATTTGAAAAACTTAGAATGGAGTTCTTTAAAATAGTAAGAACAGTTATTTGCCTTATCTGCCACTGCACAGGATTATACAAAATGTCTTAAGCTGTATTTCAAACCAATTTTTACTATGTTCAATGGCTATATAGGCATACCTCGAAAATACTGTGAATTTTATTCCAGACCACCACAATAAGGCAAATATTGCAATAAAGTGAATCACACAAATTTTCTGGTTTCCCAGCGCATATAAAAGTTGTATTTACCCAATACTGTAGTCTATTACTTGTGCAATAGTGTTATGTCTTAAAAACCGATGCATATACCTTAATCAAAATACTTTATTGCTAAAAATGTTAACAATTATTTGAGCCTTCAGCCAGACATAACATTATTCCTGGTGGAGGGTCTTTTCTCAATGTTGATGGCTGCTGACTAATCAGGGTGGTGGTTGCTGAAGGTGGAGGTGGCTGTGGCTTATTCTTAAAATAAGGCAATGATGAGGTTTGCCACATTGATGGACTGTTTCTTTCAAGAAAGATTCTGTAGAATATGATGCAATTTGAGAGCATTTTACCCACAGTAGAACTTCTTTCAAAATTGAAGTCAATTCTCTCATACCCCAAGACTGTTTTACCAACTAAATTTACGTATATAGTATAAATCTATTGTTCTTATTTCAACAATGTTCACAGCATTTTCATTGGGAGGAGATTCCACCTTAAGAAACCACTTTCTTTTTTCACACATAAGAAGCAACTCCTCATTCACCAAAATTTTACCATGAGATTGTAGCACCTCCATCACATCTTCAGGATCCACTTCTAATTCTGTTTATCTTTCTGTTTCATCTCTATCTCTGGCTTCCTCCATTGAAATCTTGAACCTCTCAAAGTCAGCTATGAAGGTTAGAATCAACTTCTTCTAAACTCCTGTTAATGTTATTTTTGGGGTTTTTTTTTGGTTTGTTTTTCTTTTTTCTTTTTCTTTTTTTTTTTTTTTGGAGACAGAGTCTTGCCCTGTCACCCAGGCTGGAGTGCAGTGGCACGATCTCAGCTCACTGCAACCTCCGCCTCCTGGGTTGGGTTCCAGCAATTCTCCTGCCTCAGCCTCCCAAGTAGTTGGGATTACAGGTGCCCACCAACATGCCCGGCTAATTTTTGTATTTTTAGTAGAGCTGGGGTTTCACCATGTTGGGCAGGCTGGTCTCGAACTCCTGATATGAAGTGATCCAGCTGCCTTGGCCTCCCAAAGTGCTGGGATTACAGGCATGAGCCACCATACCCGGCCTCCTGTTAATGTTGATAGTTTGAACGCCTCCTCCCATGAAGCACAAATGTTCTTAATTCCATCCAAAAAGATAAATTCTTTCCAGAGGTTTTCCATGTACTTTGCCCAGATCCATCAGAGGAATCACTATCTATGGCTGCTATACTCTTGGAAAATGTATTACCTAAATAATAAAACATAAAAGTTGAAATGACTCTTTGATACATGACTAAGGAAGAGATGTTGTGTTAACAGGCATAAAAACAATGCCAATCTCATCTCCATCAGAGCTCTTGGGTGACTAGGTGCTGTAATATTTCAAAAGAAATCTTGTTTTTTTCTGAGCAGTATGTCTTAACAGTAAGCTTAAAATATTCAGTAAGCCATGCTATAAAAAGATGTGCTGTTATTCAGGCTTTGTTGTTCTATTTATAGAGCAGAGGCCCCAAAGATTTAGGATAATTATTAGGGCTTTAGGATTTTCAGAATGGTAAATGACCATTAGCTTCAACTTAAACTCACCAACTGAATTAGCCTAACAAGAATGTCAGCCTGTCCTTTGAAGCTTTGAAGCCAGGCATTAATGTCTCTCTAACTATAAAAGTCCTAGATGGCATCCTCTTCTAATATCAAGTTGTTTCACATATACTGAAATTCTGTTGTTTAGTGCACCCACCTTCATTAATTACCTTAGCTAAATCATCTGGATTTCTTGCTGCAGCTTTATATGAGCACTTGCTGTTTCACCTTACACTTTTATGTTATGGAGACAGTATCTTTTCTTAAACCTCATGAACTCACCTCCGATACCTTTAAAGTTTTCTTTGTGAGCTTTTTCACCTCCAGAGAATTGAAGACAGTTAGGACCTTACTCTGGATTAGGCTTTGGCTTAAGGCATGTTGTGGCTGGTTTGATCTTCTATCCAGATCATTAAAACTTTCTCATTATCAGCAATAGGCTGTTTTGCTTTCTCCTTATTCTCATTTTCTGAAATAGCACTTTTAATTTTCTTTAAGACCCTTTTCTTTTCATTCACAAAGAATTGTTTGTTTGGTTCAGGAGGCCTAGCTTTCCACCTATCGTGGCTTTCAACATGCTTTCCTCACTAAGCTTAATCATTCCTAGCTTTTGATTTAAAGTGAAAAACAGATGACTCTTCCTTTCACTTGAACACTTAGGAGTCATTTTAGGGTTACTAATTGACCTAATTTTAATATTGTTTTTTTCTCTGGAAATAGGGAGGCTCCAGCAGAGAGAGAGAGAGATGGAAGAACGGCCGGTTGGTGGAGCAGTCTGAATATACACAACATTTATTAAGTTTGCTGTCTTATGTCAGCATGATTCATGGTGCCCCCAAATAAACACAATAATATCAAAGATCACAGATCAGAGATCCCCCTATAAGATATACTATAATAAAATAATTTGAAATACTGTGGGAATTACCAAAATGTGACAGAGACATGAAGTGAATACATGTTGGAAAAAAATGGCATCGCTGATAGATTTGCTTGATGTAGAGTTACCAAAACCTTTAATTTGTAAAAAAATACAATATCTGTGAAGTACAATAAAGCGAACACAATAAAATGAGGTATGCCTGTAATCATCACTTGAGTGGCTTAAGATGGGTTAACCTGTTTTATTTATCAGTTACTCACATGTAAATTATTAATTTTAATAGCCATTTATTTCTCACTTAGCTTCCAAAAGCATTTTACAGTGATCACATCTTCAACACAACTGTGAGGTAAATAGATGGCAATTATCATTAACCTTATCTCTATTGGGATATCAGGAATGAAGAGAGGTAAATTACCTATTTAGGGTCACCTAGGGAATCAGTGGCAGAGTCAAAATATTTTTTAAACTGCAATTCTAAGTTTCATAAAGACACGCAGATGAGCTTCTATGAAACTAATAGTTGTTGCAGTTAATCTGAGAAATTAAATATGATCAAGTTTCAAAAGAAATCAATACAATGAATAGAATATTGCATAAATATGATTTTTTCTCTTTGCCTCCTTAGCTAAACTGTTTAAAAGAATGAAACATTTCCCTGAACTATACATTATATAAAAATTTTCACATGATCCTTGTCTCCTGAACTGTGTCAATGTAAATAAAATTGCCAATTATATAAAGCATACACCCATGTACACACATGTAACAAAGGTAGCAAAATGGCATTTAATAAAATCTTCACCAATATCAACAGTTTTTGGCAAGAATTTGAATAATTCATTTTTATAAAATTAATTTCTTTTTAGTATATAAAGAAAATCAGTTTAATAATATAAACTCCAGGATAGAGTCTTAGTTTTAATAAGATGATAAGAAGTTTAAATTTAGCATAATTAGCTGAGATTTTAGATGAAATCCTGTCAAATTCTATTAAATTCTGAAGTATGGGAGTTTATACTAATGAAGCTTGGGTGTATTGAATGCCAAGCAAAATGCTACTCAAGGTTTAAAGAAGCTGCAGTCTCTGGATTTAATAACTTTTTGGTCCCTTTAAAATATTATTGATGTTTACTGTTCTTTGTCAAGAGCTATTACAGCTTGACTAGAAAGGCATCTGCAGATATGTGGTGTTATCTCTATTGTGTAATGTTCAGATTTTTCAAATGGAAAAATGGCTTTCCCTCTGTATGCTCAGCATTCAGGTACCAGTTCAACCAGAAAATGCCTCAGATCAGTGGAATAGATGATACAGTATTTGGGAATATGTAAGTCCTTCCAATTGTCAGTGTTCTTCCATGTTTGTTACAGAAAATCAAAGCTTGGTGGACACACATGCTGATCTCACATAAGAGGAATGAGGCTTAAAAAAGCAAATGCAAATGGTGACCTTTAAAAGTAATTCAAGTTGTTTCATAAAGTGTTTTAAAAACTAAAAAAAAAAGGCACTAGTTCTGGGAAATAAATATGACAGAATCAAAACTGCCTTTATTAGTTTATATTATTGTTTTTTACAAGACTCTCATTGCTTTGTGTAAAAGCACCAGTTCCCTTTTTTAAAAAAAATATTGGTTTGGTCCTTAGAAAGGTTAGGTAAACTTTCTAATTCTAGCAAGTGAAAAGTAGTCCACATTTTCTTTTGCCTTATCATGTGAAATTTTCAATGTTTTGATGAGACATGTCAAAAATCACAATTGCACAGAAAGGAAAAACAATATAACATTGCTTGATTTTTTTTTTTAATTCAGTACTATGAGGCCATAGTCAGTTCTGAAATGATAAAATGACAGCTCTCAGTGGGGATGGATTCATCAAAGGAATATTCAGCAGTTTAGGAAATCACTAAAAGGCTTTACTTTTAGTAAAGGGGGGATAAAAAGACTTTAATAATTGAAGAAACATACTATGGACAAATTGATAACTTAAAAATGTATACATATACACATTTCCCCAATAATTACATATATTCCAAGAATTTTTTTAATACTCAAAAATATTAGTTTTGCAAAATACATGGAAAATGCATACTATGATACCCATCTGAACATGGCAATATAAGGTAAGAATTTTCTATTTACCTCAGAAATCACTAAAAAATAGAGAACAAGGAAACATGACACAAACACAAAAGGTCTAAAGTGCTGCTAAAAATGGTAAAGTTTAAGCTGAAGTACTAAAAGAGCTAGATAGAAAAAATTCCCTTGGCTGCTGATGTCAGAAATAATAGTGTATTTTTCTTTAAGTTTACATGTGAGCTGTAAAACCAAAATGTCTTTTATAGAACAATGGAAATAGGCACCAGTTGATGATGGGCTTTTCTAGTCATACACTTTGGTTCCACAAAAGGGAATCAGGTTTAAATGCATAAAAGAGACAAATTATTTTCTTGTGAGAGAGGTCTTGTTCTGTCACCCAGGCTGGAGTGCAGTGGCATGGTGTCAGCTCACAGCAACCTCTGCCTCCCAGGCTTGAGACATCCTCCTCATCCGCTCGAGTAGCTGGGACCACTGGCATGTGCAGCTATGCTGGCCTGTTTTTTTTTCTTTTGTTTTGTCAGAGATGGGGTTTTGCCTGGTACACTAATTGGTCTAGCAAAAGTACCCAACACCAATGTTCAGTGGTTGTCATGAAAATGGATTCTGGTACTGTATTGGTAGAATGGGAATTAGGACAAAGCAGTCAATGGGCCAAACTACAGGCAGTTTGGATTCTCATCACCCCAAAGCTCTGGCTGCTACTCACTTGCACAGATATTTGGACTGCACACAGAGGTTTTACCATGTAGATCAATCAATGGACCACAGATAGTCAGCAAGCTTTGGGCAGACCCCTTTTGGGAATGTTCATGTGCCAGGAAATCCACATCAGGTTACAAGAGAAGATGCCTATCTTACGGTGTAGCATGTAGATGTATGCAGCCCCAAGTCACCTCCAAGAAGTCAGGAGACAGGCATACTTTGTTTGAGCAATTTGCCAGAGCCCATTGGAGGAAACTGCCATGTGAGTACGTAGTGGGAACAGCCACCTTGGGAGCACCATGGAGTGGACCATAGCAAAGGCAGCAGGTAATCCCATCCTGCAGATGTTTTGGCAGCTGTTCAGAACTGTGAGATCTATTCATGGCTGTGACCTAGAAAAGTTCCCTCTGCACCAGGTAACTGACATCAAGCATACAACCTTTTTGAGACTAGCAAGTCAATCATATGGACCCGTGGGCTGTGATATCCAACACTGGGCATCAGAACAAAATATGGACTGGGGGTTCCACTTACCCTATAATCCAGCGGGGGCAGGCTTCATAGAAAAAGCAGGGACTGTTAAAATCCAATTATATGCGTTGTCTCAGTAGAGTTCTCTAAGGTCCTGGACTAAGACTTTCCCTGAAGCTATACAAATTTTAAATGAGCGTCCCACTACTACACATGGCATCTCTCTCTATGAATGGTTGGCAAGGCCTGTAAAACAGGCCCCACAAACTTTCATGGTTATCTCTGAGACTCTGAGTCATGCTCCTGAAGCAGCTGATCAGACTGTGCTTCTGAGAGCACCAGGATCTGCCAAGTGGCAATGGCTACATGGACCTGAAATTGAGCTGGAAAGTGCCCGCATATTGGATCAGTTTTATGGTACCAGAGAGCACCAGGAAGACTGCCAGAGGGGAGGTGATTCCAGCTATGCTTCTTGATGGAGGTCTGAGAGCCTTACAATATCAACATGCAGCAGCACCATACCTGCTGGAGGAGTCATAATGCAGATATGTGGGCAAGGCTGGAAACTCACTAGTTGACTATTACATCCTCTCCTAGGGAGGGAAGCCATGTGTGGTGCTATAAGCCAGGCCTGAAGCCCATAGTGTCCTCCTTAATAGGGCCAATAGAAGAAAATACAGCAGTAGTAATATTACAAGGAGTGGATACACTCATGAGGGTTCCCACTAAACACCTGTGTTTATACACATAGGCTGTTGTTTCTGCTAAGCATGGCAGCTGGTAATGTCTTTCTGGACTGGGATGTGACTTCAGCAGCAGTCAGCAGCCAGTCCATTTGTTGGGTATATGGATACCTCTCCCTATCAAATGATAATAATATGCCTCCGAATAGTCTGCCTTTCTCCTTACATAGCTGGGGTAACTGCTTCTACAGCACCAATAATGCAACCCAGGTTCACTGGGGATTGCCTCTCTCTAGAAGCCCAATCATAAACTCCATGGAGACTCAACATCATGTGCTCTTATAGGTGCTACCTACTGCACCTATATCCCTAATAAAGAAAATAACATCACAGATGCTTTAAATCATTTGTTAACTCAGATCCATAATATAGCCCAGTTAGTTTTCTTTGACTAATTCTCAAATTGGCTGCATACTTTACCTACTCATTGGAGTTATGTTTTGCTAATAGGCATCATAATTATAGTTAGCTTCTGATTTTTATGCTGTTATGTATACTGTGGATGTGCTCTATAAACAGAAGCTATGGCCATACATTATGGACCCGTATAGTTCTTCCCCTTGTGCCCTGCTCTGGGATTCTCATGAAAAATTTGTGGAGAGAAGGTAAGAGCTGGGGAATGGGGTAGATTGTAGTATGATGGGTCTCCCACCAGGTTACTTAATGGTGGATGCCCACTGCCCGAACCCTGAAGGCCAGGTGATAAGTCAAGGCCATTGTGCCCAGCTGAAGAAGAGGTGTCCCTGAGAATCTAGACATCTCAGAGAGAATCTGAGAATCTATCAAGAACTGTCCCATCACATACACACACAGTAGGCAAAGAGCCAGAAAATTAGTTTCTAAGCAGCTTATGGATGGGAAAAGGCATGCATCTCTAAAGCTGTCCTGTTGCCATCCAGGGGTGCCTCATATGTAAGTCCTAATAAACTCATCTACTCACCAAGATGGACTTGTCCGAGTCATTCGTTGGTCTCTCAGCTCCCTCTTGGTTTGGGAGAAGGATTTTTAAATATGATTCAGGGTTTTTCTTACCGCATAAAATATGAAAGAATGTTCAAGTAAGTCACAATGAATAGTGCTTCTGAACGATATTCATGTCCTAATTCCCAGAACCTATGAATATTTTACTTTGCAGGAATAAAACGGATTTAGCAGATGTATGTTAAGAATATTGACATGGAGCAATTATCCTGGACTACTTGATTGGGCGTAATACAAAGATTCTTAAAATATATATTTGAGCATTTTCATAAAATATTTGAAGAAATAGGTTAAAAGAACAAGCCAAGAAAATGTAGAAGAAAGGAAATAATACATAGCAGAAATGAAATTGAAAACAAAAAATACTATGGAGATGAAAAATTGAACTAAAATAACAAAGAATTAAATGATAAGGAATAAAAAATAATATTAAAAATGGGATATAACAACAGATGGAGTAAAAACAACCAAGAATATATCAAATTATCTTGGAAAATTTTATGTTAAATATTTGACAACTTGTATGATACAATGGTATTTTCTAGAAAAATGGTAAAATTATCTCAGAGATAGAATATTATGAGTTTTCCAGTAATCACAAAAGATATTCAATCAGAAGTTACAATCTAGAACAAAAATATAACAAAATAAAAACAAAAACAGAGAAGCTGACAAACCTCAATATGATATGACACATTAACAGAATAAAGAATAAAATCATATAATTTTCACAATGGATACAGAAAAGTTATTTGACAAAATTTAACTGTTTCATGATAATGATGATCAACAAACTATGTATAGCAGAAATATATCTCAACATAAAAAGGCAATATATGTTAACTCCACAGCTAACATTACACTCAATGATAAATGAAACCTTTTTCTCTAAGATCAGAAACAAGACAAGGATGCCCAACTGCATCGAAAAAGCAAAGTCAAAGTGTTTTCTTCTATTTTCTCACTCAACAATAATCTACACAGAAGAGTTCTGTGACAAAGTGTTTGGGATTTCTTTTCCCACACACCAAGCAAGAAATCAGTTCTGCAGGGGACACCAGGTAGATGTCCACCAATTTAATTCTGATGCTATCTACCTGGGAATGGCATCAGATTCCACGGGTTGAGGGCTCAGTCCTACAAGACTGCTGCCCCTTTAAACACTAATCAGAAGTCCAGGCTTCTGGAGCTTCTGACCAACCACCTTCAAGTTGGAGTGTCCACAAACCTCTCTTTGGGTTTTATTAATTTGCTAGAGTGACTTACAAAACTCAGGGAAACACATTTAGCAGTTTATTATAAAAAATATAAAGAATACAGATGAAGAGATGCATAGTGAGAGGAAATAGGAAAGGGGCATGGAGCTTACATGCCCTCCTTGGGTATGCCACCCTCCAGGAACTTTTAAGTGTTCAGCTCTCCAGAAGCTCTCAAATTCAGTCTTCTTAGGTTTTTATGAAAGCTTCATTATCTAGGCATGATTGATTAAATCACTGGCCATTGGTGATCTGTGTAACCTTCGGCCCTTCTCCCCTTCCTCATGATAGAGGGGTCGGACTGAAAATGTATCCCTCTGCCCACACACCTGGTTCTCCTGGCTAGTCCCCTCATCCTGTGCTTTCTAGAGTCTTTCCAAAAATTGCCTGGTAAGCTCAGGTGTGGTGGAAAGGGTTTGTTATAAAAGACTGTCTTTCACCTTTATCTTTCAGGAGATACTTCAGGAATCAAGGACAAAAGGTCAAATACTTTAACAAAAGATACCCTTATTGTTCTAGTCACTCAGCAAACAACAAGGCTAACAGGAGCTGAGAACTAGGAATCTTGGATGAAAAACAAATTTATCCATTATATTATCACAGCATTCTTACCACTTCCATTCAACATTGTACTGGAAGTCTTAGAGGATTTAGGCAAAGAAAAAAAATAAAATTAATCCAAACCAGAAAGGAAGAAGTAAAAATATCTCTGTATGCAGATGACATATGTAGAAAACTCTAAACACTCCAGAAAAATACTATTAAAACTCATAAACTAATTCAGCAAAATTATAAGATAAAATCAACACACAAAAATCAGTTGTGTTTCTGTAAACTATTAACAAACCTTTTGAGAAGAAAATTTTTTAATAAACAAAGCCATTTATAACAACTCTCCCAAAAATATTACTTAAAAATAAACTTAACCAAGGAGGTGAACAATATTTATCCTTAAAACTGTAAAACCTTGATGAAAGAAATTAAAGTAGATAAGACAGAAATAATACAGAAAACACATTTGACAAAATTTAACTTTTTTATGATAATGATAACCAACAAACTAGGTATAGCAGGAATATATCTCAACATAAAAAGGCAATATATGTTAACTCCACAGCTAACATTATACTCAATGATAAAAATTGAAACCTGTTTCTCTAAGATCAGAAACAAGACAAGGATGCCAAACTGTGTGGAAAAAACAAAGTCAAATAAAAATCCTGTGTTCATGGATTGGAAGACTTAATGTTGCTAAAATGTCCATCCTACCCAGAAAGCTCTACAGAATCGATGCAGTTCCCATCAAAATCTCAATGGTATTTTTTACAAAAATAGAAAAACAATTCTAAAACTCATATGAAATCACAAAAGACCACCAATACCAAAATCACTCCTGAGAAAGAATAAAATTGAAGGCATCACATTTCCTGATTCCAAGATATGTTACAGAGCTACAGCAACTAAAACAGTAAAGAATTGACATAAAGACAAAGATATAGATCAATGCAACATAATAGAAAGTCCAGAAATAAATTTACATGTATATGTTCGACTGATCTTTGACAAGAGTCTCTAAAATACAAAATAGACAAGGGTAATCTCTTCAATAAATAATGCCAGATAAAATGGATTTCCACATGAAAATAAAATAATAAGATTAGACCCCTACATTACATTATATACAAAAATCAACTCAAAGTGAATTAAAGGCCTAGAAGAAAACATAGGAAGAACTTCTTGACATTTGTCTTGACAATGATTTCTTGAATATGACACCAAGAGCACAGGCAACAGAAGCAAAAATAATTAAATGTGGCTATTACAAACTAATAAGCTTCTGCAAGCAAATAAAACAATCAACCGAATAAAAAGTCAACCTATGGAATGGGAAAAAAATTTGAAAACTATATTATCTGATAAAAGGTTAATTTCCAAAATATGTAAATAGCTTATACAACTCAATAGCAAATAATCATAATAATAGCCTAATTAAAAAATGGGGAAAGTATTGGAACAGACATTTCCTCAAAGTGGACATACAAATGGCCAATATGTATATGGAAAATTGCTCAAATTATTAATTATTTTAGGGCATAATTATTAAAGGAAAAATTATATTTTTGGTGATATTACAAATCACATTTTCAATTTTTTTATTGAATATTGATTGTATTTTATTAAAAAGACAAATTCTCTGATTCGTCAGACTTTAATAATTAATATAATTTTTGAATGCCATAGAAAATATATGAAGAACTTTACTGAAGAGGAAGGATTTTCAATATACATTGTTAAGAACACAAACCGTAGTACATTTTGAATTGGATAAAATGTGTACATAATTAAGTATAAACACTGTCAATGAACACACACAATGATATACACAAGACTATATATTACGTATGTAAACACATCTATTGACATGCCCCAAATGCATGATAAATCATCAGACAAACCCAAATTGAGGAAATGTCTTCAATATGACTGATAAGGATGGCAGGGGTGGGGAAGAGATAAGCAGAAATTAAGGAAACACGGCAAAATATTTAATACAGTATACCTGAAGGAATCATGGACCAGGAAAAATGCACATGAATTGGGAATTTGAGTAAGGTTTATAGCTTAGTTATTAGTACTACAGCAATGTTTCCTAGTTTGATCATAGTTTTTCCTTACATAAAAACTATTTCTGTAAGATACTTACATTTGTTTAAACAGGTTAAGGGTTCATTGGGAATCTAATAGTACTTTTTTTTTTTTTTACCTTTTCTGTAAGTCTCTGTGTAATCCAAATAAAAAGGTGACAAATAAAAACTTACGTTCTTCTTCACTTATATTTCTTTTCTATATTTTCTTCAGCTTAAGAGTAATTTTCTACAGTTATTTTAACAGAGGAGACAATAAAAATCAAATTCAAGTAAAGAGTTAAGTGTACACATGAATTGTTAAGACACCTTTAGAAATTGAATTAACTTAGTAGCTCTTTTATATATGTTGTATTTTTGGTTGTCCATCTCTTTGGAAATAATATTTAATAAATGATTTAAAAATGTATTCATTTTTAAAAGTGCTATCAAAGCAATAAGTATCAATTTTGCTTATCTCATACAAAGAAAGCATTATTTATAATGAAGAAGGTAATTTTATTCCTGTCTTATACCTAGCACACAGTACTAAATACTACAACATTTAATATCCAAACACTGGTTTTAAATAAGCAGTACATTTTTCTTGTTGGATGCTAAATCATGTTATCAGCTCATGTTCAACTTTAGCAATAAATAATTCTTTTTAGTAAAAGTCTCATTGTGTAGATTTTCCAGATCATATAAATATTTCTTAAGCCACATAAAATTCAGTGCATGAGATTAGGTTCTAAAGCATATCGAATATGTATAAGCCATCAACCAACTTTTAAAATAGCTTACTTATTTTAAAAAGAGTTTATACTAGAATCAGACTATTGAAGAATGAAAATACTGCATCACAGAGAGCATATAATTGAATTAAATTTGTTTCCTAGATTGTATGATACGCAGTGTAAACGTTATGCTGATCAAGAAATCAATGTTGGATAGTATTATCTTGGGAAGTATACTAGAACCATGGAGACATAGATTAGCCTAAAAGGTCAATATAATTCAGACACTATTGAAAAGATATTTAACAACATGTCTGTCCTGTATTAGTGGTGAGCAGGGACTTTGAGGACAGTAAATAGTAAAGTTTCTATTCAATAATTTGTCTTTAGTTACTTGTCCATCCTTGGGCAAGTCGCCTAGCACTTTACAGTCCACTTCCTCTCCTCTAAATGTGAGGAGTAACTTACAAATATTTTAAGTTCTAATATTTTCTGCTTTTTAAAATAGAATTTATTTTTATAGATATTTTAGGTTCAAAGCAAGATTGAATAGAAAGTATAAGGAGTTCCCATATACTCTCTGCCCACCTGTACCCCCATATGCACAGTCTCTGTCACTATAGACCTCCCCCACCAAAATGGTGTATTTCTTACAATTGATGAAACTACATTGATACATCAGTATCCCAAAAGTCCATAGTTTACATCAGGTTCAGTCTTAGTGTTGTATATTATATGGGTTTTGGCAAATGTATAATACAGGTGTCTACCATTTTAGTATCATACAGAATATTTTCACTGCCCTAATATTCTGTTCATTTCTTCCTCCCAACCCCTAGCAACCACTGATCTTTTTACTGCCTTTATAGTTTTGCCTTTTCCAGAATGTCATAAAGTTGAAATCATACAAGGGGTAGCCTTTTCAGATTTAGTTGATTCACTTAGTAATACGTATTTAAGGTTCCTTCATGTCTTTTTATGACTTGATAGCTCATTTCTTTATAGCTCTGAATAATATTCTTTTGTCTGGATGTAGCAAGGTTTATCTATCTATTCACCTGCCAAAATATATCTTGGTTGCCTTCAAGTTTTGATAATCATGAAAAAGTCTGCTATAAACATCCTTGTCCAGGTTCTTATGTGGACATAAGAATGTTTTTCTTTTGGATAAATGTCAAGGAATGTAATTCTGGGTTATTAAAAATATATTTAGCTTTGTAAAAAAAAATCCAAATTATCTTTCAGAACGACTGTACTATTTTGCATTCCCACCTGGAATGCGAGTTTCTGTTGCTCCACATCTTTGCCAGAATGTGGTGTTGTCAGTATTTTTTGTTTTGGACATCCCTTTAGTTCAAACGGTACCTCGTTGTGTGTAGTGGTATCTTATTGTTTTATATTGCAATTCCCTAATAAATGGATATTGAGCATTTTTATACACTTATTTGCCATCTGTATGTCTTCTTCAGTTAAATGCCTATACATCTTTTGCCCATTTTTTAATCAAGTTGTTTGTTTGCTTATTGTTGAGTTTCAAGTTTTCTTTGTGTATTTTGGATAGCAGTCCTTTATCAGATGTGTCTATTGCAAATAGTTTCTTCCAGTCTTTGGCTTGTCTTTGCATTTTCTTGATGGTGTTTTTCACAGAGCAGTGTTTTTGTTTTCTTTTTTTTTTTAATGTTGATGTAGTTCCACTTATCAATTATTTCTTTCATGGATCATGCCTTTGGTGTTGTATCTAAAAATTCATGGTCAAAACCAAGGTCAGGCCGGGTGTGGTGACTCCTTTCTGTAATCCCAGCATTTGGAGGGCCTCAGGCAGGAGGATCACTTGAGCTCAGGAGTTTGAGACCATCCTGGACAACATAAGTAGACACCCCCATGTAGTTCTGCATGGCTAGGGAGGCCTCAGGAAACTTCCAATCATGGCAGAAGGCAAAGGGGAAGCAAGCACCTTTCTCGTAAGGCAGCAAGCCAAATCACATTTTCAATTAATCCAGATACATTCTTAAAATTTAAAGACATGGGTCATAAAAGGGGAGAAAATATTTAGAATACATGTAAGATAATATTTTTCTTTTGCAGATATATTTTATGATCATAATAGACTTTTTTAGTATTAAAATAGTAGAAACATTTCATATTCATGACATAACTTTTTTGGAGGTAAACAATATTTTGTTGAAGGTAGTACATTTATATAACTACTTTTGAAATTGAGACAGAATACACATAACATAAAATTTACCATCTTAACCATCTTTAGTGTTCAGTATTTTCAATTACAGTATGTTCATATTGTGTGAAAAATCTCAAAAAAATTATATTGCAAAACTGAATCTCTGTAGCCATTTAAGAGCAAATATCAAATTCCTCCTCCCCCAGCTACTATCAACCCCCATTGTATCTTCTGTTTCTATGAATTAGACTACTCTTGATACTTTATATAAGTGTAATCATACAGTAGATGTCTTTTTGTGACTGGCTTATTTCATTTAGAATAATGCACTCAAGGTTCATTCATGTTGCAGAGTGAGTCAAAATTTCCCTCTCTTTAAATGCTGAATAAAATTCCATTATATAGATATACCCCATTTGCTTATCCATTCGTCAATGGACACTTGATAATTCCCATCATTTGTCTATTACAAGTAATGCTGCTATGCATATGAATCTGTCCATATCTCTGAGACCCTGTATTCAATTATTTTGAACACATACCAAGAAATGGAATTGCTAAATTATATGGTAATTTCAATTTTAATTAATTGAGAAACCACCATATTGTTCTTCACAGTCCTGCACCATTTTACATTCCAACCAACAGGGCACAAGATTTCCAATTTTGCCACACCCTCACCAATACTTGCTATTTACTTTTTTGTTTATTTTGATATACACATTTTGATGGGTGTGTGTGTATGATATCTCATTGATGTTTTGATTTGCAGTTTTAAATTATTATTGATGTTGAGCATCTTTTCATATGCTTGCTAGCCATTCATATGTCTTTTTTGAAGAAATGTCTTTTCAGATACTTTACCTTTAAAAATATTGCATGATATTTTCTTGTTGAGTTGTAAGAGTTCTTTATAAATTCTAGATTTTAACCCCTTAGCAGATAAATGATTTACAAATATACTCTGTCATCTTATATGTTGCTTTGTCACTCAATTGTGTCTTTTCATGAACTAAAGCTTTTATTTTTCATCTCGTCCAATTTACCTATTCTCACTTTTGTTGCTGGTGCATTTGGTGTCTTATTCAAGAAATCATTGCCAAATCCAACATCGTGAAGTTTTTTCTTGTATTTTATTCTCACACTTTTATTATTTTAGTTCTTATGTTTAGGTATTTGATCTATTTGAGTTTATTTTTATATATTGTTTGAAGTAAGGATCCAACTTTATTATTTCGTATGTGGACATCCAGTTTTCCCAACTCCATTTGGTGAAGACTGTCCTTTCCCTATTGAGTGGATTTGGCATCTTTGTAAAAATTATTTGAACACATATGCAAGGATTTATTTTTATGATTTATATGCTTTTTCATTAGTCTATATATGTCTTTATGCCAGCACCACACTCTTAATTACTGTGCCCTTGTAATAAGTTTTGAAATCAGAAAGTGTGACACCTTCAACTTTGTTATTTATCATGAGTGTTTTGGCTATTCAGGGACCGTTGACATTTCATATGGATTTTAGGATAAATTTTTCTATATCTTCAAATAATGCCATTGGAATTTTGATATGAATTGCATTACACCCGTAGATAGTTTTGTCAGTATTTTCATTTTAATAATATTAAGTCTTTCAACCTATGAACAAGGAATATCTTTCCATTTTTTGTGTCTTCATTTTTTCAGACAGGTTTTGTAGTCTTCAGTGTACAAGTATTTCATCTACATGGATAATTTATTCTTAAGTATTCTATTATGTCTATGCAATTTTACATCATTGTTTCTTAATTTTATTTTCAATTGTCCATTGTTTATGGTAATGCAATTTATTTTTGCTCATTGATTTTGTATCTTACAATGTCACTGAATGTGTTTAATTGGTGTGTGTGTGTGTGTGTGTGTGTGTGTGAAGTTTTTCAGGTTTCTTAAATACAGGATAATATCATTTGCAAACAAATATTTTTAATTCTTTCTTTCTAATTTGGATGTTGTTTATTTCTTCTCTTTTGTAATTGTTCTGGCTAAGTCTTCCAGTACTATCTTGAAGTGACAAAGGAGGGCATTTTTATTTTGTTTTTGTTTTTAAAGGAAAAGTCTTTCACTATTGGCTAAAAGGCTAGCTGAGGAGGCCGGGCACGGTGGCTCACGCTTGTAATCCCGGCACTTTGTGAGGCTTAGACGGGCAGGTCACCTGAGGTCAGGAATTCGAGACCAGCCTGGCCAATATGGCGAAACCCCGTCTCTACTAAAAATACAAAAATTAGCTGGGCGTGGTGGCATGTGCCTGTAGTCCCAGCTGCTCAGGAGGTTGAGGCAGGAGAATCGCTTGAACCTGGGAGGCTGAGGTTGCAGTGAGCCGAGATCGCGCCATTGCACTCCAGCCTGGACAACAAGAGCGAAACTCCGTCTCAAAAAAACAAAAGGTTAGCTGAGGACTTTCATACATAGCCTTATAATGTTCAGATAGTTTCTCCTTATTTCTAGTTTTTTAAGTTGTTTTTATTATGAGAGGTTGGTGAATTTTATCAATATTTTCTGCAACAATTGAGATGATCATGACCTTTTTCATCATTTTGTTAATGTAGTGTAATACATTTATTAATTTTTACATGTCGAACAACCTTGCATACCAGGGTAATTCCCACTTGGTCATGATGTACAATATTTTTAATGAACTGTTGAACTCTATTTATAGTACACATGCTCCTAGACTAATGATGAAGTTACTTTCTGATAAACTCATCATAAGTTGAAAATATTGTAAGTCAAATACATTCAACCTACCAGACAAAATAGTTTAACTTAGCCCACCTTAGACGTGCTCAAATCACTTACATTAGCCTTCAGTTGAGCAAAATCATCTAACACAAATCCTATTTTATAATAAAGTGTTGAATATCTCACATAATTTATTGTATAGTATCCTGAAAGTGAAAAACAGAATGATTATATGGGCACTTGAAGTATAGTTTTTACTGAATGTCTATAACTTTCACACTATCATAAAGTGAAAAAATCATAAATTGAACCATCATAAGTCAGGAACTGTCTGTATCATGTATGTGCTTGCATCAATATTCATCATGAACAGTGGTCTGTATTTTTTTATGTAGTGTCTGTGTCTGGCTTTGTTATCAGGGTAATGCTGACCTCCTAGAATGAGATTGAATATCTTCTTTCTTTTCTATTTTTTTGTAAAAGTTTGAGGTACATTGGTGTTTATTATTTTTTAAATGTGTGAGAAATTTACCACTGAAGCCATTGGCTCTGAGTTTTTCTTTTTTGAGAGGTATTTGATTAGTAAATCTCCTTACTAGTTATAAGTCTGTTCAGACTCTATTTCTTCATGATTTAGTTTAAGTGGTTTGTTGTGTTTCTGGGAACTTATTAATTTAATCTAGGTTATAAAATTTGTTGGTGTACAAGCATTCATAGTATTCTCTTGTAAATTTTTATTTCTATAAAATTGTGTGATTCCTTTTTCATATCTGATTTTAGTTATTTCAGTATTCTCTCTCTCTTCTGATAATCCACCTATGGTTTTGTTAATTTTGTTCATTTTTTCAAAAATCCAACTCTTGGTTTTATTTACTTTTTCTATGATTTTGGATTATTATTTTTGGTAAGCAGAATAAGCTTAAAAATCAATACAAATAGAAAAAAACTACCCAGTAGAGTAATAGTCAAATATAAGAACAAGAAATTCATATCAGAGGAAATCTAAATAGAGAAATAACATACAAAATAATTTAAAGTAGCTATAAGAGAAGTGCAAATTAAAATTGCACTTAGAGTTATACTTTTTTCCCTGTCATTCCACTCCCAAACAATTAAGCTATGAAGGCATTTCATAGGACAGAGCAAGGTAGTGGTTGCAGTGGGTGGAGTGCAGTGGAAAGTCATGATGTCTCAGAGTAGAGTATCAGAGAATGATTAAGACAAGAAGGACATCCATGTGATGTTGAGGGTGGGGATGAGGCCATCATAGAAATCCAGAACCTGAATGGAGTCAGGAGCACCTCCATGCACAGGGGAAACTAATGTCGGGTATCAGAGCCAAAGCAGGGTTAGAAGGGAGTCCATGCTGATTAAAAACTAAGGATCAGATCCTTAGTGGATTATAGGCAGTATTATGTAGGAAGTATCTCCTGGCATAGTAGTTTAGACTCCAAGAAGGATAAGGAAAATGTCCACGTGGGAAGTGTGTGTTAGATGGAGTGTTAGAGCCTGAGCTGAGTGAGTAACTTATACATTCAAGGAAGGTACCAGGCATGGGGAGTCAGAGCTCAAATTAAGGTGAGGAAGACTTCCATGCGATCTCAAGCGAGAATAAAATAGATCCATAAGGTAAAATCTTAGAGTCTGAGTGCAGTAAGGAGGATAAATTCACAGCGGTAGGTTAAATTTTTACCTAGTCATTCGTATATGAATTAAAATCTAGTTCTATTTAATCATCTCCTATGTCAAATAGTGTTATGAGGAACACTGGACAAGAAAAATGATGTTGAACAAATATTTGTCAGCTAGATTTTCTCTAAAAACTTTTATTAGATTTTTTTAAAAGCCTGTCTTATTTTATAAAGGATAAATTAAAAGCTATTAGCGTGTCAAAATTCTTAACATGGCATACAATTCCATATTTATTTCAAGTTCAATTCCAAGTTATTTTAAATTTAATTCCAAAATAAATTTCATAATTCTTTTAAATTCCAGTCTTGCATTCTATTTTTTTCCTAGACACAGTTGGCTGTAGCCCCACTGAATTTCTCAGGTATTTCTTTAATATTCTCTCTGACTCTGTTTTCTCTATCCCTCTGTCTGCTTTGTTGATAGTCATTCTTTAAGATCTAGTATTATAAGTACATTTCTTCAAGATCTAGTATTATAAGTACATTTCCTTTAATATTACAGGAAGATTAATTGTTCAATATGACACCTTATTTTCTGCATTATTCCCTCCCTATTTCATTATGCTCTTGCTTACCTCATACCAGTGCCATTTTTACTCTGTGTCCATTTAGTTGTAAACTCCTTCCCATGATAGAAAGTCACTTAATCTACCCAAACCAACCATATCAAAATATTTTTGCCACTTTTTTCTGCATTATTGTTCTTCCAATTAAATCACCATCACCACCACCACCACCATTACCATCATCATCATCATTCAAGAAAATATTTAAAATCACAATTTTTCTAAAACCCCTCTAAGGTAATATTTTAGCCTGATGTTGGAAGATCTATTTTATATCCAGGAATTAATTCACCATTGCAGATCATCTACTTTATCTAACATAATCTCATCCATGCACATAGTACTGAAACCTGGTTGAAGAAATGAAATATAATAATTCAGCTTTATAATAACAGATGTTTAGCATTTATAATACAAAGTGTAGAGAAATTTGTGAAATTTGTCATTTCATATTTACAAGATTTAATAACCTACTGATATTTTATACGTTATATAATTATTTGACATCTATTTTCTGGTTCAAACTAGTAAAGTCGAAAAGTAAAGTAAAACAATTTATCATGATAAAAATCTGGCTAAAAATTCCAATAGTTTATTAGGCTTTGTGAGTCATCCAAAAATGTTTTTAAAATAGTAATATGATTTATAGAATAATATTGAAGTAATTTGGAATTAAATATGAATGAATTAATTATCATTTCAAGTGAACACACTAATAGTTATCAAAACAATTTAATGCTTTGTTTTTAATGGTTCAAAGAATCCATTCCACCAGTTATCAAGAAATGTTAGAATGCTTTTATGTGTGAAATGTAATACTTTGATCACGGCATAATATTCCTACATAAAAAGGGAAAATAAATTTTGAAAAACAACCTTCCACATAAATAAATTGATTATCATTAGAAACACATCTCTCAATCTTACTTGACTATTCTTCAATAGAGAATGTTTCCTTTCTTTATTGCTGCATAACAAAATATCTCAAAACTTAGTGTTTAAAATATAAATAATTTTTTCTCACGATTTTCTAGGTTCCTTAGCATCATCTGGGCATTTGTCTGCCACCTGTTTTCAGCTGAAGCTTCATTACCTTTCAGCTGAGTAGAGCTTGGGATGTGTAAGTTAGTTTCATGCACCCATTTTGGGTCTCAACAAGACTAGTTGAAACAGTCAGCAGCAGACTGGCCCCCTGTTTCTCCAAGTAGTCTTTCATCATTTAGTAGTCTGACTTGAGCTTTTTAAAGTGGTGTTCCTATATCAAGGAACAGAAAGAAGAAGTTACAAAACCTTTCATAAGGTGAGGGTTTTGAACTCTCATATAATTGTTATAACATTTTATTAACCAAAGAAAGCCATTAACACCAGCCAAGGCTTTTTAAAAGAGTAGAAAACTCACCTCTTGAGAGAGAAAGGACAAGAATGTACAAACATAAGAAAAATTGCTAGTAACAGTTTTGGAAAAAATCTGCTATGGTTCATATGTTTGTTGCTGCTGAACCTGTTAAAATTTTATCCCTATTGTTGGAGGTGGGGCCTAATGGGAGGTGTTTGGTCATGGGGGTGGATTTTTTGTAAACAGATTAATACGCTACATTGAGGGTGAATGAGTTCTTACTCTATTATTCCCCAGGATAGCTGGTTGTTAAAAAAAAAAAGCCTGGCAAGTTCACACCATTGCATCCATTCTTGCCATGTGATCTCTGTACACACTGGCTCTACTTCACTTTGTGCCATGAGTGGAAGCAGCCTGAGACCCTCTCAAGTTGCAAATGTTCAATCTTGCACTTTCCAGCCATTGAGCATAGTGAGCCAAAAACGAACAAACAAACAAACAACAACAAAAAAACCCATTTTCTTTATAAATTACCCAACTCAGGTATTTCTTTCTAGCAACACAAGACAAACTTAAACAGAAAATTCATACTGGGAACAGAGAATTGCTGTAAACATACCTGAAAATGTGGAAGTGGGTTTGGAACTGGGTAATGAGCAGGGATTGGAAGAGTTTAAATAGAAAAAGATAGACAAGGGGAAATTTGGAGCTTCATAGAGATTGTTTAAGTGGTTGTGACAAAAATGCTGATTGAAATATAGACAGTAATGGTTATGTTGCCCAGGACTCAGATGGAAATGTATTTATTGGGAACTAGAACGAAGGTCACCCACGTAATACCATAGCAAAGAACTTGGCTGCATTGTGTCGATAGGCTTTGTGGAAGGATGAACTTAATAGTGGTGATCTAGGTGGAAAAAATTTCAAAGCAATAAAGTGCTCAAAAAGTGGTGTGTTTACATTTAACAGCTTGTGCTGAATTATGGCAGCAACGAAATGGTCTAAAGGTGGAATTTACCATTAAAAGGAGAGAGAAGCAGAGTAAGATGGCTGAATAGAAGGCTCCACTAATTTACTGATCATTACCTCCTTCAGTAAAATCAATTTTTACAACTATCAACACAAAAAAGTACCTTCTTAAGAACCAAAAATAAGGTAAGAACTCACAGTCCCTGGTTTTAACTTCCTATTGCTGAATGAGGCACTGAATAGGTGTATTAGTCCATTCTCACACTGCTATAAAGAAATACCTGAGACTGGGTAATTTATAAAGAGGCTCATAGATTCATGGTTACACAGGCTATACAGAAAGCATAGTGGCTTCTGCTTCTGGGGGTGCCTTGGGGAGCTTTTACTCATGGCAGAAGGCAAAGCAGGAGCAGGTAAGTCTCATATGGTAGGAGCAGGAGCAAGAGAGAGAGGGAGGAGGTGCTACACACTTGTAAACAACCAGATCTCATGAGCACTCACTATATATTACCAAGGGTAGATGGTGCTAAACCATTCATGAGAAACTGCCGCCATGATCCAATTAACTCCCACCATGCCCCACCTCTAACACTGGGGATAAAATTTGACTTGATATTTGGCGAGGACACAGATCCAAACCATATTAACAGGGTAGGAAAGACAGTCTTGAATTGCTGATGCCATGCTTTGCCCATTCCCTGACAGCAGTTGGTCAGTGCATAGAGATAATGTACAGCTAAGGAGAAGGAGAGTACAGCGATTGTGAGACTTCGCATAGAAATAAGTGCTGCCCTGTCACAGCAGAGAGCAAAACCACGCTGAACTCAGCTAACACCCACTCATGAAGGGAGCACTTACATGAGCCCTAACCAGAGGAGACTCTCCCATCCCAGTGGCAGATCTTGAGTTTTGGCAAACCTTGCTACTGCAGACTAAAGTTCACTGGGGCTCTAAATAAACTTGAAAGGCAGTCTAGGCCACAATGAGTTAAATTCCTAGATGAATCCCAGTGCTGAACTGGGCTCAGAACCAGTGGACTTGGGGAACACATGACCTACTGAGACACCAGCCTGGGCAACTAGGGAGTGCTTGTGCTGCTCCTCCCCCAATCCCAGACAGCACAGCTTGCAGTTCCAAAAGAGACCCTTTCATTCCACTTGAGAGGAGAGGTAAGAGTAAAGAGGACTTGGTCTTGCATCTTGGATATCAGCTCAGCCACAGTAGGATAGGGCTCCAATCAGAGCTGTGAAGCCCTTATTCCAGCCCTCACTTCTGGATGGCATGTCATGGACACATCATGGACCAGAGAGGACCCTGCTGCCCTAAAGGGAAGGATGCAGTTCTGGCAGAATACATCACCTGATGACTAAAGAGACCTTGGGCCCTGAATAACCAGCAGTCATAGTCAGGTAGTAGGCCATAGGTCTTGGGTGAGATTTTGAGATGTGCTGCCTTCAGGTGAGACCCAGCATATTCCCAACTGTGGTGATTATAATGAGACTCATTCTGCTTGAGAAAAGCAAAGGGAAAAGTAAAGGGGACTTTGTTTTGCACTTTAGGTACCAGGTATGCCACAGAGAGGTAGAGCATCAAGTGGAATGTTGGAGTCCCCAGTTCCAGGATTTGGCTATTGGATGGCATTTCTGCACCTTCTGCGGGCAAGAGGGGAGCCCACTTCCCTTAAGGGCAAGTCCCACGTCTGGCAGCATTCACTACAAGCTGATTGAAGAGTTCTTGGGCCTTAAGTGAGCATCGGTGGTATCCTGGCAGTATTCCCTCTGGGCCTGTTGTGTTGGTGGAAATGAGATGAGAATCTACTGCCTGTAGAAAGGGGAGAGAACAGTGGGAAAAAAAACTGCATCCTTTGGTTTGAGCACCAGCTCAGCCACACTTCAATAGAACACCAGGTAGCTTTCTAAGCTTTTTGACTCTAGTCCTTGGGTCATGGATGGTACCTCTGGACCTGGACAAGGCCTGGGGAAACTTGGTGTCTTGAAGGGAAGGACACAAACCTGGCTGGCTTCATGCCCTGCTAATCATAGAGCCCTAGATCCTTGAGTGAACATAAGCAATAGTCAGGTAGTGGTTACAGTGGGCTTTGGGTGAGACCCAGTGTTGTGCTGGCTTCAGGTATGACCCAGCACAATTACAGTGCTGGTGGCCACTGGGGTGCTTGTGTCACAACAACTGTAGCTCCTGGTAGTTCAGAATGGACAGAGAGACTTCATTTATTGGGGATAAGGAAAGGGAAGAAAACAAGTGTCTCTGCCTTGTAGTCTAGAGAATTCTTCCAGAACTTATCGAAGACAACCAAGGTGGTACCTTTACAAGTGTGCAAGAACCACAGTGTTCTTGGGCTTGGAGTGCCCTCTATTGCAGATATGGCTTACATTAAAATCCTCTCTCTCTCTATATATATATATATGGAAAGCTTTTTCAAAATGGATGGGCACAAACAAGCCCAGAATGTGAAGATTTCAATAAATACCAAACTCTTCCATGCCCAGACATGGGTGGACATCCACAAACATTAAGAGGATTAATGAAAACATGACCTCACCAAGCAAACTAAATAAGGCAACATGGACCAATCATGGAAAAACAGTGATATGTGTGACCTTTCAAAACAGCTGTTTTAAGGAAACTCAAGATAACCTAAGGAAGGAATTAAGAATTCTAACAGATAAATTTAACAAAGAGACTGAAATAATAAAAAATAATCAGCCGGGTGCAGTGGCTCACACCTGTAATCCCAGCATTTTGGGAGGCCGAGGCGGGCAGATCACGAGGTCAGGAGATCGAGACCATCCTGGCTAACACGGTGAAACCCCATCTCTACTAAAAATACAAAAAATTAGCTGGGCATGGTGGCGGGCACCTGTGGTCCCAGCTACTCGGGAGGCTGAGGCAGGAGAATGGCGTGAACCCAGGAGGCAGAGCTTGCAGTGAGCCGAGATCGCGCCACTGCACTCCAGCCTGGGCGACAGAGCGAGACTCCATCTAAAAAAAATAAAAAAAATAAAGTAAAAATTATGGAATTAAAAATGTGACTGACATAGTAAAGAGTGTATCACAGTCTTATAATAGCAGAATTCATCAAGCATAAGAAATAATTATAGTGAGTTTGAAGACAGGCTATTTGAAAATAGAGTAGACAAAAAAGGGAAGAATAAAAAAGAATGAAGCATGCATACAAAATCCAGAAAATAGCCTCAAACAGGAACATCTAAAAGTTTTGGCATTAAAGGAGGAGGTTGAGAAAGACATAGGGGGAGACAGTTTATTGAAAATAATCATAACAGGAAATTTCTCACACCAAGAGAATAATATCAACATTAAAGTACTAGAAGGTTATAGAATACCAAGCAAATTTAACCCAAAGAAGACTAACCCAAGGCATTTAATAATCAGACTCCCAAACATCAAGGTTAAACAACAGATCCTAAAAACAGCAAGAGAAAATAAACAAATAACATACAATAAAGCTCCAATAGGTCTGGCAGTACACTTGTCAGTAAAAACCTTACAGGTCAGGAGAGAGGGGCAAGAAATTTAAAGTGCTGAAGGAAAAATAAAAAAACATTTACCCTAGATTAGTATAAGTGGAGAAAATATCCTTCAAGCATGAAGGAGAGAAAATATCTTCCAAGACAGACAAAACCTAAGGGATATCATCAACACAAGACCTGTCCTATGAGAAATGCTAAAGGGAATCCTTATATCTGAAAGTAAAGGAAGTAAATAATCAAGAAGAAATGATCTGAAGATAAAACTCACTGGTAATAGTAAGCACATAGAAAAAGAATATTATTAACACTGTAACTATGGTGTGTAAACTTATGAAGAGAGAACAAATAATGAATCAATCAAAAATAATGAACACAGACACTTTTAAGACAAAGACAGTACAATTAGAAATACAGGAAAACAGCAAAAAGCTAAAAATTCAGGGTACAAAGTTAAGGTTTAGTTTTTATTAGTAGAGTTTTTATTAGTTTTTTTTTTACTTGTTTGTTTATGAAAACAGTGTTAAGTTGTTATCAGTTTAAAACAATGGGTTATAAAGTTGTATTTTCAAGCCTTATGGTAATTTCAAACTAAATATTAGACAATGAATACACACAAAAAAACAAGGAATTAAATTGTACCAACAGAGAAAACCACTTTCATTAAAAGAAAGAAAGACAAGAAGAAAGTAAAGAATAAAGAGAAGACTACAAAACCACCATAAAACAAGTAACAAAATGGCAAGAGTAAATTCATACTTATCAATGATAACACAGAATATAAATGGACTAAACTCTACAATCAAAAGACACAGAATCACTGAATGCATAATGAAACAAGAACCAATGATTTGTTGCCAACAAGAAACGCACTTCACCTATGAACTCACACATAGATGGAAAGTAAGGAATGGGAAAAGTTATTTCATGTCAATTAAAACCAAAAAAAGAGTAGAAGTAGCTATATTTATATCAGAAAAAAATAGATTTCAGGATAAAATCTGTAAGAAGACACAAAGAAGGTCACTGTATAGTGATAAAGGGGTCAGTTCAACAAGTTGATATAACAATTGTAAATACATATGCATCCAACAGTGTATCACCCAGATATATAAAGCAAATATTATTATGCTTACAAAAGAAACAGACTCCAAAAAATAAAAGCTGAAGGCTTGAACACGCCATTTTCAATAGTTTCAGAATTGGGCATATCTTCCAGACAGAAAAAAAATATATAAGACTTAGTCTGCACTATTAACCAAATAGATCTAATAGATATTTACAGGACATTTCATCCAATGGCTATGGAATACACATTTTTTTCTTCAGGACATGGATCATTCTCATGGATAGACTATGTTTGGTCACAAAGCATGTCTTGAAACATTCAAAAAATAGAAATAATACCAAGCATCTTCTCTGAACATGATGGAATAAGACTGAAAATCAATAACAAGAGTAATTTCAGAAACAATACAAACACATGGAAGTTAAAAAATATGCTCCTGAATGGCCAGTGGGTCAGAGAAAAAAGGAAGATTAAAAAAATTGTCGAAACCGATGATAATGAAATCACAATATGCCAAATCCTATAGGATATAATGAAAGTATTACTAACAGGGAAGCATACAGCTATAAGTGCCTACAAGAAAACAGAATAAAAATTTTAAATAAACAACCTAATGATGCCTATTAAAGAACTAGAAAGGCAAGAGCAAATCAAAACCCAAATTAATAGAAACAAATAATAAGAGAGCAGAAATAAATAAATTTGAAATGAAAAAAGCAGTACTAAAGATCAATGAAACAAAGTTTATTTACTGAAAAGATAAAATTAACTAACCATTAGTCACACTAACAAAGAGAACATCTAAGTCAATAATAATCAGTGATAAAGAAGGAGACACGACAACCGATACTGTCTACTATGAGCAATTACATGCCAATAAATTGAAAAATCAAGAAGACATGTACTAATTCTTATGATCATTTCCATTGATGTTGAAAAATTATTTGATAATATTTAGCATCTCTTCATGAAAAAAATTAAGAAACTGGGTACAAAAGGAACATATCTCAACATAATAGAAACCATATACAAAAAATCCATAGCTAGTATCATACCAAATGTGGAAAAACTGTAAGCCTTTCTGCTATTATTTGCAACACAAGGATGCTCACTTTCACCACTGTTATTCAATATAGTACTATAATTCCTAGCACAGCAATCCGACAAAAGAAAGTAATAAAAGGCATCCAAATTTGGAAAGAAATAAGTCAAATTAACCTTCTTTGCAGATGATATGATCTTATATTTGGAGAACCCTCATGACTTCACCAAAAAAACAGTATTAGAACTGATAAACAATTTCAGTAAAGTTGCAGGATACAAAATCAACATACAAAAGTCAGTGCATTTCTATATGTAACAGGGCACAAACTGAAAAAGAAATAAAAAACATAATCTCATTTACAATAGCTACAAATAAAATACCCAGGAATTAATGAAAGAAGTAAAAAATTCTGTAATAAAACCTATAAAGCACTAATGAAAAAAATGGAGAGAACACCTAAAAAAGGAAAAATATTCTATGTTCATAGATTGGAAGAACTGATATTGTTAAAATGTTCATACTACTGAAAGTAACCTACAATTTCTATTCAATTCCTAACAAAATGCCAATGACATTTTTCACTAAAATAGAAAAAAAAATCCTCAAATTTATATGGAACCACAAAATATCCAGAATAGCCAAAGCCATCTTAAGCAAAAAGAGCAAAACTAGAGATATCACATTATCTTACTTCAAATAATACCACAGAGCTATAGTAACCAAAACAGCATGGTACTGACATAAAAACAGACACATAGAGCAATGGAACAGAATAGATAAACTAGAAACAAATTCACACACCTACAGTGAACTCACTTGTGACAAAAGTGCCAAGAACATACACTGGGGAAAAGACTGTCTCCTCAATAATTTTGCTGGAGAAACTGGATATCCATATGCAAAAGAATAAAACTAGACTCCTATTTCCTGCCATATACAAAAAACAAATCAATAATGATTTAATAATTAAATCTGAGACCTCAAACTATGAAACTGCTATAAGAAAACCTTAAATACACTGTCCAGGCAATTGGACTGGGCAATGACTTTTTTGAGTAATACCCACAAGCACAGGCATCTAAAGAAAAAAAATGGACAAATGGGATACCATCAAGTTTAAAAGCTTCTGCACAGCAATACAGTCTAGAAAGTGATGAGATAACCCACGGAATGGGAAAAAAATATTTGCAAACTACCAATCTGACAAAGGATTGATAACTAGAATATATAAGGAGCTCAAAAACATTGTAGGAAACAATCTAATAATCCAATTTAAAAATGGGCAAAATATTTGAATAGACATTTCTCAAAAGAACACATACAAATGACAAAGAGGTATGTGAAAAGGTGCTCAACATCATTGATCATCAGTTAAATACAAATCATGCTTACAATGAGATATCATCTCATCCCAGTTAAAATTGCTTTTATCCAGAAGTCAGGTAATAATAAATTCTGGCAAGGATGTGGAGAACAGTTTCCCACTGTTGGTGGGAATGTAATTTAGTACAACTACTAATGGAGAAGAGTTTAGAAGTTTTTCAAAAAACTCAAAATAGAGTTACTGTAGGATCCAGCAATCTCACTGCTGGGTATATATCCAAGAAAAAAGAAATTAGTATACTGAAGAGATATCTGCATTCCTGTGTTTATTGCAGCACTAATCACAATAGCCAATTTTTTAAGCACTCTAAATGTGCCTCAACAGATGAATGGATAAAGAAAATTTCTTACCCATAGAAATGAATGAGATCCTGTCATTTGCAACAACATGGATGAAACTGGAGGCTATTATGGTAAGTGAAATAAACCAGGCACAGAAAGACAGCATCACATGTTCTCACTTATTTGTGTGAGCTAAAAATTAAAACAATTGAATTCATGGAGACAGAGAATAAAAGAATAATTTGCAGAGGTTGGGAAGGGGAATGGGGCATGGCAGGGAAGTGGGGGCTCTTAATGGGTACAAATAAATAGTTAGAAGAGTGAATAGGACATAGTATTTGCTACCCAAAGAGGGTGACTGTAGAAAAAATATTTTAATTATGTATTTAAAAATAAGTAAAAGAACATAATTAAGTTATTTGTAACACAAACAATAAATGCTTGAGGTGATGAATACCTTATTTACCCTAATGTGATGATTACACATAGCATGTTTGTTTCAAAATATCTCATGTAACCCATAAATATGTACACATACTATGAACCCACATAATTTAAAAATAAAAAAGCAGAGCATAAAAATTTGGCAAATTTATGACCTGCCAATTTTTTTAGAGAAGAAATGTTATTTTCAGGAGAGAAATTTAAGGGTACAGAGAGAGGCCACTTGCTAAAGAGATTGGCACAGATAAAAGGGAGCCAGAGGCCAACAGTAAAGGTAATGAAAAAAGGCCCAAAGGCATTTAAAAGATGATTAAGGTCTCTGCTCCCATCACAGACCCCAAGGCTCAGAGAGATAGAATGATTTTGGTTGATAGGCCTGTGAAACCACTGCCCTGGGCCAACCAAAAACATCGTTCCCCCTATTCCAGCTGCAGATGAAGCTCAAATACACCCAGGTGTTGTTAGGGTAGTCACTCTGAAGAGCGGAATTGTTAGCCTTGGTGGCTTCCATGTGGTGTTAATTCTGCAGGCTTCCAGAATGTAAGAGCCACGAAGGGTTGGTGGTTTCCACCAAGGTTTCAGAGAATGTGTCAGAAAGCCTGGGAGCCCTGATGGAACCCTGCCAAAGTGTTGGGGCTGCCACAGATTATACCCACTTGAGCAATGCTTAGTGGAGCTACAGGGGTGAGGCCACTGCTCTACAGTCCCCAGAATTTTAGAGTCACTGGTAGTGTGCACCCTCAGCCTTGAAAATCCTGGGGACTCCATTCCTTGCACCACTGTGCCTCAGATGCAGAATATGTAGTAAAAGGAGACTATTTGGGAGCTTTAAGATTTAATATCTACATTGCTGAATTTAAAACTTGTGTAAGGCCTGTCATTCTTTTATTTTGGTGGATTTTTTTCTTTTAGAATTGAAATGATTGTTCAATGTCTGTATAACCATTGAACCTTGCAAGTAAATAACTTGTTTTGTTTTGTTTTACAGGATTATAGCTGGAAATAACTTACCTTGAGTCTCATCTGAGACTTTTTACTTTGGATTTTTGAGTTGATGTGAAGACTTTTGGGACAATTTGCATGAAATGGTTACACGCTGCATGTGAGAAAATGTAAGTTTTAGGGAGCCAGGGGTGGAATGCCATGGTTTGAATATGGTTTGATTGTCCCCACCAAAACTCATATTGAAATTTGATCCCCAGTGTTATAGTGTTGGAAGGTAGGTCCTAGTGGGAGATGTTTTGTTCAAGGGAGTGGATATGTCACTAGGGGTTTGGGACCTTTCTCACAATAATGAGTTCTTGCTCTTGTAAGAGTTGATGGGTTCCCAGGGAAATGTATTAGTTCTCAACAGAGTAAGTTGTTATAAAGCCAGGATACCCCTCATGTTTGGTCCCATTTCACATGCACCTATTTTCTCTTTGACATTCTCTGCTTTATTATTTATTTATTTATTTATTTATTTATTTATTTATTTATTTTGAGACGGAATCTCACTCTGTCACCTAGGCTGCAGTTCAGCGGCGCGATCTCGGTTCACTGCAAGCTCTGACTCCCGGGTTCACGCCATTCTCCTGCCTCAGCCTCCAGAGTAGCTGGGACTACAGGCACCCACTACCACACCCGGCTAATTTTTTGTATTTTTAGTAGAGATGGGGTTTCACTGTGTTAGCAAGAGTGGTCTCCATCTCCTGACCTTGCGATCCACCCGCCTTGGCCTCCCAAAGTGCTGGGATTACAGGTGTGAGCCACCGTGCCCGGCCCTCTGCTTTATTTTGATACAGCACAAAAGCCCTCTTTGGAAACTGAGCAAATGCTGGTGCCATGTTTCTGGTACAGACTAAGGAACTGGGAGCTAAATAAACCTTTCTTCTCTATGAATAACTCAGCTTCAGGTATTCCTCTGTAGCAACAAAAAACAGACACAGACACAGTCTATCATAATACACTCTCCGGCTACCACAATCTACATATTTCTTAAAGGCAAATTACACTAATTCTCACAGTCTTATCCAATTGTGGCATAAACTCAAAGTCAAGGATCTCATTATCAGCATTATGTTGAAAAGCAGAAATACCTCAAGCATACAATTGTTCTAAAAACTCTTGAACTAAAATAAGTTCTCTGTCTTTAGACCCCAAACTTACCATTGTTACATGGGGCTTAAATAACTATCATAGTTACTACCATTGAAAAGGTGCAGAAAGAAAGGCACCTTGGAAAACTGGTTCATTAAAAACTGTGCTAGAAACATGTAATGGCTTGCCACTGCTTAGGAGAGAGAAGATGTTCCTTGAATAGTTTTTAATTATGCTTTTGGGAATAGTTCTATAATCTGTTTTTCTTAGTGGCATTTGGCTCCACCTACTAAGTCTTCCATATTTTTCATAAAATATGTCTTATGTTTGCTATTGAATAATTCCCTTATGCCACTGACTGCCAATAGAAAAATGATAGCCAGAAGCTTCTTTTCATTATGAATAATCTATATGACTATTAGCCCAGGCTGCTTTTGTAAATATAATTAAAAATTAAAATACTTTCTGGTTTTTAGTGAAACTTATTTGAAACCTTTTCATACCACATTCATAATTGTTTCTTAGATGTACCTCTCTCTTCTGTGGGAGTGTCAGGCTGCTGTAAGCCAACATTAAAAAAAAAAATCTTAATAGTCATTTTATCTAGTGGAGGGGATCTTCTAGGAATGAATTTAAAGATTTTTGAGGTATTTACAAAGGTTTTACAGTTGCAACTTTTATTTTATCTTGATCCTTAGACTATGATTCACTGGCTTTACTATGGTCTTTGCCCTTTAGTGTTTTTTACTTTCAAAACATTTTGTCAACTGAAGAGACTGTCCTGGGTCCCAATTTTTCTTGAAAATACTTTTCCTACTTACCTTTCTTTTGCAATTCCTTATCATAGTCTTCTAAAGTATGTTATTTGATATTTCCAAACATTCTGCCCAGAGTTCTTCTCTAGCCAGATTCCCAAATTTATTAGGTACCTTAAATCTCTTCCATAGTACCTCATCTCTCTTCCATAGTACCTCAGGTGACAGTGCTAGCCAACTTTTGCCAATATATAATAGGGTTTACATTTTTTTCCCATCTATCAGTCATGTTTTGTTCACTATTCTTCTGATGTTTACTAACAGTCTCCTCATAACTTTTCCAGCCTCCAGCTAACATTTTATCTCAAAAGCAGAATACATTTTAGCTTTTCATTAAGGGCAACATTCCACTTACAGATATTAATTTCTGTGTCTGGTATCAATTGCAGAATATCAAAGCACCCAACACATGATAGTGTTAAAATACCATGAATATGATTTCTAATGATTTTATGAGTTGTCTTCCCTTTTTTGTGCACTTCTTCAACAACGTGTGTTCTGCTGTCACTCCTGAAGTTACATGAATCAACAAGTTTCACTGGGGCCGAAACATCCAAGATCATTGGTTTTACTGAAAGCATTGGCACCTTAGATGATATGACTGGAAAAGCTGCAGGCAGAATAGTCATTTTTTTCTACATATATTTTCTCCAGTAGGATATCCAGACTTCTGGTCTCCAAAATAACGAAGTTAAAATTGCTTTGCCTCTTAAGGCCTAGGACCAGATAGAGCACAGCATTAATAAATTCTGTCATATTATATTTATAGTAGTAAGACACAAAACCATCTCAAATCCACGTGGAAGGGAAATAGACCACCTTTTCAGGAGAAAAGTGGCATGCACTTACAGGAATGGGAAGCATTGTTGAAGGTCACATTTGCATGTGTTCCACCAGAGGTAGTGCATTATTATACTATGAAACACAGAAGAACAATTAATGGGTTAGGACTTTGATGCTGTGGTTTCGGTTACATTAAAAACATCTTGGGTATGTTTAACTATAAAATGTTAACTAGAATTCAATTCACAAGAACTCTCAAATAATGGGTGTTTGTGAGACTTCAATCAATTTGGATAAGGCTAATAGAAAAATATGTTAATTCCAGAAAAAATATAATCCATAGGCTTCAGTTAATAGAGTGGCCAAAAAATAATTTAAAAATAAAAAAAATCCATAGGCTACTTTAGAAATAATCCAGATTTAGTACATAAGCCATTTAGTCTTCTACACCTATAACACATAAACCTTACATGCAGTATGAACTGCTTAGTGATGGATGACCCTGCAGGTCTATAGGGTTTTCAAAGAGGCATTTCATTAAGCTCATCTTATATGAGTTTGTATGTGATATAAACAAAGTAGACAGAGGAATTTTAGACAACTATTAAACAACCCAAGTTGAAACAAAGTGTTTTTTGCTTAAGTGTCACTTAAGCACAACATTTAAACAATGTCTACCTACTTCTTAGGCATTCTTGTTAATCAGAGTTTTAATATATTTTGTGAACTCCACATTTTAAAATTAGTTTTATTCAAAGTACTTTATGTATTCTGAAATCTCAAATATGAATTAGAGATAAAATAAACCAAATGATTTTAAAGGCGTATTTCTAAAACTTAGAGAGACAAGCTAGATAAAATCATAATTGAATTCAATTGAAGGTAAATTAAATTGATCAGAGCAGAGGAACAATTCTTATATGCTGAAAAGAAGCCTTTATTCAGGATGGAATACTAAAATGAAGTAATCTATTCAAATACCTTGAAATAAGCAACATTTCCCCCATCAAATTTAAACTAATTTACAGTACATCTATCTTTCTCTTGATACTTTTTCAAATATTTAAATAGCATTCAAAGTTGGGAGATAAATTTCTTCATTTCACTTTCAGAGTTTGAGAAGAGTTTAACATTTTCTACTCTAATTCTTCATCCTGACATTTAAACATTGATTGATAGAAAAAATATATAAATTATGGAATTTATGTGTTTGTGATAGAATATCA
The DNA here is from genome assembly GCF_029289425.2 of Pan paniscus. NCBI lineage: Eukaryota > Metazoa > Chordata > Mammalia > Primates > Hominidae > Pan > Pan paniscus. Next base: position 127,446,097 of record NC_073272.2, read on the forward strand.
CAAATAAGTTGCTAAAGTAAGGAAGTATATATGGCATTCCATGAAGAATTTTTTATATTTTCATTTTATTTTAAAATTATAACTATCACAATATTATGGGTGTAAGAATGCATAGGAAAGAAAAAATAGTGAAATCATAGCTGAATATACAGATATAACAAGTATGTGTCATGCAGTGGAAATAAAATTTTAGTTTCTGAAATTTTGATTGCATGTTAGCTATTTCTAACTTGGAATACATATCTTTCATAGAATCAATACTATAACTGAAGGTAAATATCTCAGATAATGCAATATTTAAAACAAATTCTGCACAAAATTTGCTATCCCACTCCTAGACTTTAAGGATATGTTCACATTCTCCTGATTTTGGTATCCCATTTAAAATGTCATTATTCTGATTTCTGATATTAAGATGTAGAAAGACATCTGTGTCTTACTTGCTCTCAGCCATCACTACATACCATAATGTAAACTTTCATGTTTTTCTCCCCTATATTTTGTTCTACTTTTTATTGTTATTTAATTCATTTATATTATAATTTTATACATACACACGTGTGTGTACATATGTGTGTGTGTGTTATAACCTGTGCCTTTTTTCACATCTACCAGTTGCTGTTCTAGAAGTTCTAGTAGAGGAACTAGTCAAAAGGGAACCTATAAGCATAATGGAAATATTATATATCTTGATTTTGGTGATGGTTACAATGGTTACACATAGAATTGTACACCTAAAACCAGTGAATTTTGTGATATGTAAAATATTCCTTAATATAGCTGAATCTAACTTATAACTGGAATTAATTTTTACCATTGTTAAGTTTAATTTTGAATTAATTAAATCTAACATTAATTGTCATTATTAACTAAATAGAAAACTAATGGTAGTTATTTCTTTGGTAATACTAAGAAAGGTGTGAATGTTTTCTACCAGATAATCCAATATGGTTCTCTTATAATGATAATTCAATTATTCTGTATACTTCTCATTATTTTCTGTACCACATTTTAATTATTCACATTAGTGAAATTAAGTTCAAACACTTTATTATAAACAATGTCAAAATTATTCTTTGATTTAGCTGCTACTTTCAACAATCAAAAAACTTTTCAAATCTTTCCTGACATATATATGTATATATATATGTATGTGTGTATATATATGTGTATATATATGTATGTGTATATATATGTGTATATATGTGTATATATATATGCATGTATATATATATATACAGGTTCTTTATGGTTTTACTATATGTAATAAGGATTAGTTAGTTAAATAATGATAGGAAACTAAGAATGCTTTCTTTACTGAAAGATTACAGCAATCATAATTAAAACAGAATAATGCAGGCAGGACACAATGTGTTTCCTGGCATTAGAAAACACAAGCACAGACTGATTGAATAAAAATTGAGTAGCAATATAAGTTCAACTTGATGGTATTGAGGGTCCCTGCTTCAAATATTGAGATATTTAAATGTAATTGGCCTAGATTTGTGTTATGTGAAAATTTGATTAGCATGCTATATAATTGTGTTTTGATCATTAATAAGATATAGAATCAAATAAAACAGCCATTTGTCTCATAAATCACTTTATCAAGAATTAAATCAATATATTAATAATTACTCTTTGGATACATTTAAATATTTCTTCATCTGCTACCGTAATAGCTCACATTATACTTAGTGGTCCTAAAGACACCTATTCTCACAGGTAACTAGATGTTTAATAATCCAGTTTAGACATTTTACTGGATATTTATCACAAAGTATACATAGCAATAATTGAGTATTATTTGGAATTAGACAGACAGATGCTTCAATTCTGTCTGCCATTTATAAGCTCTATAATGCAGGGCAAGGTACTTGTCTGAATAGTTCACCTGTAAAAAGCTGGAATTTATTTCTGCCAGTCTATGCTAATGTGAATGAATTCCCTATCTGTATTAGTGTCTTTTGGTTAGAAGTAAAAGAGGGCCTTGCTATATTGTCAGTAAGTCGTAATTTTAGAAACCATCTTGTTTGTTGAAGTTTTGAATTTTTGTATGTAATTTTTCACAGAACCACTCTCCTTCTCCATTGAATGTTCAAAGATTGTCAACAATGCTTCTCTTTATATTCTGAGATATTAATATTTTCAGATATCGTATGTATAATCAATGAGACTTTAATTCACTTGGAATGTGTAATTTCTCACATAGAATCTCTTGAATTACCTCATTTACCTATTCCAATTTTTGCCTCAATGTCTGTTTCACCTTCACTATATTGAAGTTGATCTCGCTTGATAGAGAAAATGGAAGACAATTAAGAGGTGAATAAGTTTTCTTTATAGTTTTCAGCCCTTAATAAATGTGTCCCAAAGAGTGGACTAATATTTTCTTATTATTCTTGTATATACTGGTTTCACATTAAGTTTTATTTTACTGACAAGAAAGAAATGTTGCTAATATTCTTCTTTGCATGAATATATCATTAATAGAACTACTTTTTATTTTTATATATTTAGGGGATACAAGTGCTTTTTCATTATACACACACACACATACACACGCATGCACACAGACACACACCCACGCGTGCGCGTGCACACACACACACACGTATATAATGTTAATGTGGTGGTCAATCGGGGCTTTTAGTGTAACCATGACCTGAACAGTGTATATTGTATCCATTAAGTAATTTCTCATCCCAAACCACCCTCCCACCCTTCTGAGATTCCAACGTCTATTATTGCACTATGTCCGCGGGTACATATTATTTATTTCTCACTTATAAGTGTGAAGATGTGGTATTTGACTTTCTTTTTCTGAGGTATTTCACCAAAGATAATGTCATTAATTCCATACATGTTGCTACAATGTGATATAAATATATATACCTGCATATATATACACATATATGTGCATATATATACACACATGCACATAAATACACACATACATATCACGTTTTCTTTATCCAATCATATATTTATATCACATTTTCTTTGTTCAATCATCAATTGATGGACACTTAGGTTCATTCCATATCTTTGGTATTGTGAATAGTACAGCAATAAATCTACAGTTGGAGTTGGGTTTTTTTTTTACATAATAATTAATTTTCCTTTGGACATATATACCCAGTAGTGGGATTGCTGGATCAAATGAGAGATCCATATTTAGTTTTTTTAGAAATCACCATAATGTTTTCCAAAGAAGTTGTACTAGCTTATATTTGGACCAAGAGTGTATAAGTGTTCCCTTTAATCCACATTATTGCCAACATCTGCTATTTTTGTCTTTTTAATATTAGCCATTCTGACTGCTCTAAGATCATATCTCATTGTGGTTTTATTTGCATTTCTCTGATGATTAATGACTTTAAGCATTTTTTTTCATATCATTGCTGGCCATTTGTCTTCTTTCACAAAACGTCTGTTCAGTTCTATTGTACAATATTTTCCAAATTTTTAATTGTTGTAGGAACATCGTTGGTGTATATATTTATGAGGTACATGAGATGTCTTGATACTGGCATGTAATACATAATAATCATATTATGGAAGACAGAGTGTCCATCCTTTCAAGTATTTATCTTTTGTGTTACAAACAATCCAATTATACTCTTTTAGTTATTTTTAAATGTACAGTTGCATTATTATTGACTATAGTCACTCTATTGTACTATCAATTACTAGGCCTTAGTCATTCATTCTAAGTATTTTTGTACCCATCAAACATTCACAGCTCTCTCTGAACCCCCACTACACTTCCCAACTTCTGGTAACCATTCCTCTGCTCTCTATATACATGGGTTCAATTGTTTTTATTTTTAGATTCCAAAAATAAGTGAGAACTTACGTGGTTTGCTTTGTGTCCGTCGCTTATTTCACTCAACTTAATGACCTCCAGTTCCATCCATTTTGTTGCAAATAACTGAATCTCATTCTTTTTATGATTGAAGAGTACTCCATTGTGTATATGTACCACATTTTTTATCCTTACATCTGTTAAGGGACATTTAGGTTGATTCCAAATCTTGGCTATTGTGAATAGAGCTGTAAAAAACATGGGAGTACAGATATCTCTTCAATATATTGATTTCCTTTCTTTCAGGTATATACTCAGTTTTGAAATTTCTGGATCTTATGGTAGCTCTATAGAGCTACCAAATTGTTCTCCATAGTGGTTGTACTAATTTACATTCCCACCAACAGTGTATGAGAGTTCCCTTTTCTTCACATCTTTGTCAACATTTGTTGTTGCCTGTTAATTGGATATAAGCCATTTTTACTGGGGTGAGATGATATGTCTTGTAGTTTTGATTTGCATTTCTCTGATGATCAATAATGCTGACCACTGTTTTATTTGCCTGTTTGGCATTTTTATGTGTTCTTCTGAGAAATGTCTATTCCTAGTCTTTGCCCATTTTTTATTGGATTATACAATTTTTTGCTATATAGTTGTTTGAGCTCCTTATGTATTCTGGTTATTAATCCATTGCCAGATGGGTAGTTTGCAAATATTTTCTCCCATTCTGTGAATTGTCTTTTCACTTCGTTGATTGTTTCCCTTGCTGTGCAGAAGCTTCTTAACTTGACATGATCCTGTTTGTCCATGTTTGCTTTGGCTGTCTGTGCTTGTAGTGTGTTACTCAGGAAGTCTTTGTGCAGAACAATGTTATGGAGAGGTTTTCAGGTTTTTTTGTAGTAATTTCATAGTTTGAGACATTAGCTTTATGTATTTAATACATTTTTATTTGATTTTCATATATGGTGAGAAGTAGGGGTCTAGTTTTATTTTTCTGCACATGAATATAGATTTCCTAGCACCAGTTACTGTGAAAAGACTGTCTGTTCCCCAGTATACACTCTTAGCACCTTTGTCTAAAATGAGTTCACTGTAGGGATGTGGATTTTTTTTTTTTGAGTTCTCTATTCTATTCTATTGGTCTATGCGCCTGTTTTTATGGCAGTACCAGTGTGTTCACTGTGTTTCAGGGTTCTCTATGCTGCTACATTTGTCTATGTGTCTGTTTTTATGCCAGTATCATGCTGCTTTGTTTACTACAGCTCTGTGGCATAATTTGAAGTCAGGTAATGTGATTCTTCAAGTTTTGTTCTTTTTGCTTAGGGTAGCTTTAGCTATTTTGAGTCTTTTGTGGCCCCTTGTAATGAACATATTTTTTTTTACTTTTTTGTGTCCTCTTTAATTTCTTTCATCAGTGTTTTATAGCTTTACTTCTAGAGATCTTTCACTTCTTTAAGTTAATTTCTATGTATTTAATTTTATGTATGGCTGTTGTAAATAAGATTAATTTTTTTATTGTTTTTCAGATTGTACACTGTTGTCATATAGAAATGCTATAGATATTTGTATAGTTACAGATATTGTTTCTTAGATATAATGCTATCATATACACAATAATGTACAGTATAGTGTTAACATAGCTTTTATATTCACTGAGAAACCAAAAACTTTGTTTGACTCACTTTATTGTGATATTTACTTTAATGCGGTGGTCTGGAACTGAATCCACAATATCTCTGGAGATTTGTCTGTACTGATGTCTTATAATGTCAATAAAACAGAGTATGGGAAGATTACGCAAGCATGGTTTGTAAAGAACATCATTATACATTTAGTTTTTCAGTAAGACTTCTCTGGATGAGTCGATCTTTGAGCTGAGATGAGAATTATAAGGAGAGAAATGTATAAAAAAAAAGATATTCAAAAATGGTGCTCCAAGCAGAAGAAATAGGAATAATGAAGTCCTCAAAACAAAAATAAGTTAATATGAGTAACAGAAAAAAACAAGACCAGCGTCCTAGAGTTCACTTAGATAGTTATTAAGTTTGAGATACCTACCACACATCCACTGTGGAGACATATATTAGACAGTTGCATATACAAGGATGAAGGCTCTGAGTATGTCCAAAGATAAGGGCTAAACCAGAAGTTTTGACTTTATTTAGAACAAAAAACACCTCTTCCATCATAAAAAGACAGTAGGGAGTATACATGAGTATAGATACTGGTAAGTTTATGAGATTTAAGGCAACAAAATAAAGTATTTCTCTGATTGCATAGTTTATTTATGATGTGTGTATGGAGGTTATTAGCTAAGGTAGAAGTAAAAATTGTAGGAGACATAAGTTATTAACTGGACATCTTACACAGTGGAAAAGTGAATATAGTAGGAAAATATGATGGAATTGTCTGGCAAAATCCTATAGTCATTGATAACTTTTGATTATATATTTAAAGTGAGTTTATTTAGAACAATCATAATTTTCTCTGTCAATATTCAGGTTCATATTAAATGAAGGAATATTATGCCAGAAATAATCTGGATGAGTATAGACTGTTTTCCACAGAAAAGTATATGCACCAGATGGTGGAAGAAAATGAATTCTTAATCCACCTCAGTATACATGTTTTTCCAAGTGTTATAAAAATTTTCCAAACCTTACTGGCTAAATATTATGCCCAATAACTCACAAGATGATACATTTTCTAACTTCAACTCTTGGTGGATTAATGTTCAAAAGCCTCTTATTTGGACTCTATTATCCACTAATCTTTTTAAGCCTTACACATGCATGAGAATAAATTTCAACTATGTATTTTATTGCCCTGGTGAGAATGGAAGAGAAAAGTAAGAAGGGCTAATTTAGCCTACTTTACTTAAAATATTGCCTTTTAGAAAAGATAAAGAGTAATTGAAAAATGAAAGCTTTGAAAAGCTTCACTACATTCAGAAGATGTTTTCAATGGAAAAAGGTTGTAATGTCAATATTGTACTAAATAGATTACCCATCTGTGGTGAGAAGCAAAAGAGTATATTATTTGTGACTCAGAGATACGTTAATTGATATTAGACCCTTACAATAGTAAGTATTTCTGGGTTTGTGCCACTACTGGAATTAGTTTGAGAATCTGTAAGGTAGATATGGCTACTTCAACAACCCCCACATCTCAGTGGGTTGGCACAATGAAGGCTTTTACTCACTTATGAAAGTTAGCATAGATCCAGGAACCTGTACCAAACGCCTGCCCTCTGTCTAGGGATTCAGTAATTTTGGATGTGGGAGGCTTTAAAACACTCTGTAGTTGCACTATGTGATATATACAGCTTTCTTGGTTAGAGAGGCATTAAAAAAGATAACATGAGGAAAAGTATTCGACCTTGAGTTATCCCACACAAAAGTGAGGTATACAAAGGCTTCAAGATGGGTAACTAGAGGCATCTTATACTTGCCTCCTCCCAAATAAAGAACCAAAATAGTAAGAAGATCATCCCAGGGAGAACACTGGAATTCAATAGAGAAGTGACAGGAAACACCTAAACCAAGGAAGAAGCAGAAAGTGAGGTAGCTTGCTTAGCCAGGCTTTACTTGGAGCTGGGAGTACCTCCCAAATGAAGAGAAGATGTGAGAGACCCCACGAAGCCCACCGTTCCCACCATGGACTGCTGTGATCCTAGCCATAAGAGGAGAGGCTCTCAACACTCATGGACCTTGAAACTAACATAAGAAGATGCTGGGACATTGTAAAAGGGGAGTGTTCCAGGGGAAAGTGCACACTGAATCCCACACACTCCCAGACCTAAGCATCTTGAACAACATGCCATTTTAGAGCATAGCCCCCAGTAATTTGAAAATCATCATGGGGCCCAGTGGTTCAGGGTCTGAGGCATGAAAAAAGCATAAACTACCATTGCCAAGGCTGAAGGGTGAGGAGCAAGTTACACACAGCAGGGCTGAGGCCTGGGAGCCACCAGAGCTGAGGAGCAAGCAGGGCCCATGTTTGCCTAGGTTTTCATTACTGAAAGTGTCCTCACCATCCCCACCATCCCCAGTTGAAGGGCCACAGTGAGGCTGCTGTAGTCCTTCACACAAGCATTTCACTGGGGGCTGGGAATCACTGTTTCTGACTACTACAACTGGTGCTTGCACACATCATCATGAGACCTGAGGACTAACTGCCTGGACTGTCTTTGTACCCCTTCCCTTGCCAAAGCACACAGTCTAGGGACCTTGATATTGACCAGCCCAGAATACAACCATTGACACCTGAGCACTCCTCCTAGGAGGCTGAGGTTAGGCCTACTCACACTGCTGTTATCACCACAGCTGGCACCTACACGAATGTGCCACTTTCAGGCTCAGAGACTGGCCCATCCAGTCTCACATTATTAACACCAGCACACATCATGTGAGACTCAGAGAGTTTTCATGTCATTGCTACTGTCATCACACATGTTATGCTGTCATTCCTGGGGCCCAAGAACCCAACAACCTGCTTGACTCAACACTACCACTACCAGCAGATCACCTGGAAGGCCAAGAATTGACAAACCTAGAATTGCTTCTGAATTGCGGACTGGTTCTTTTTTAATTTCATTTGGTGAGTTCATGTTTTCCTGGATGTTCCTGATGCTTGTGAATGCTCATAAGTTTCTGGGCATTAAAGAATTATGTATTTAATGTATCCTGGCTTTATCTTTTATTTTCTAGGTTGTGCAATTTAAACAATAGTTGTACAACAAAAATAGAAGATTTGGATAAAGTGTACATGTGTATTTATATATTTATCTATATCTACACACACATACCTTTATATATTAACATACCCATTTATTTGAAGATATGTAAAAGCTAAGAAGACAAAAATGTTTTTTGTCATCAGGATCTAGCAAAAAGAAACCTGAGATGTCACCCTGGAATTTGGTCCACTAGGATAATCTGCTAACTGCATAACACATCTGAATAGCTGTAACTATACAGAGAGATTATAAAGGACTCAGGGCAATGGGCAACAAATGGAAGTTAAGGGATAGTTAAAGAATAAATACATTTAAAAAGCACAACCCTTCCCATGTCTTGAAATCTTATTAAAATCATTCTGTTTAATTGTGTATAATTATAACATCATTTAGAACACCAAATTATATCTACAACTTCTTTGTTCAACATCCACTTCACAATAAAAAGCATTAAAACATGTCAGGAAAGAAGATATATGATCAAATCTAAAAGATTGCTGAAGAAAATTAAAACATTCAAATACTATTGTAAATGTATTGCAACTACAGGATATAATTAACAAGATAAGGAGAAAACTGGGAGATTTACAGAGGAAAATTTAACCTTTTTAAAAGGACAAATTGGGAATTACAGAAATAAACATAAAATATTTGGAATAAAACATTTATTATATAGACTTAACAGCATACAGAACATCATAGAAGAAGCAGTTCTTTAACTTAATAACTGGATAGTATAGACAACATTGAAACTAAATCACAGGGGAATAAAGAAGAGAAATGAAATGTACAAGTGATACCAGTATGAGTAATATCAAATAATTTAATACTGTATATGCATAAATAGATTATCAGCAGGAAAGGGGAGCAGCAATAAAAAAGTTTGAAGACAAATGTTTGAAGACATGATAGCTATGTTTTTTCTACAATTGGAGGGACACAACATACAAATGTATAAAGCTCAGCAATTCAAAGAATAATAAATATGGTGAAGACAATACCTAGGTATAGCATTGTCAAACTGCAGAAAACTAAAGATGAAAGACAATCTTAATGAAAGACAAACAACACTGGATGCAGGGAATTAATAATAAAAAACATTGTTAAGTTCTTGTGAGAGAGAATAACAACCAGAAGAAAGTATAATATAAATTTTATAAATGTTCAAGTAGGTCAGAGTGGAGGGAGCATCAACTAAGAATTCAATATCCAGGAAAAGTACTCTTGAAAATTAAAAAAATAAAGACATACAAATAAAACCCGAGAGAACTAATTCCTAAATTGTCGCAACTAAAAGATAATTATGAAAGGCAGTCTTCAGTTTGTAAGAAAATGATCCACATATTAACTTGTATCTAGAACAATTAATAAAGAGAACTGGAAATGTTATTTATGTGAGTAAATATAAAATAATATCTAAATGACATTTAAAGTGTTGTGAATGTGAAACAAAGAATATTGTGGAGATTACAACTTGCATATTTGAATATAAATATAACTATGGTACATTTTTAGTAAGAGCAAGAAATACTATAGTTATCTAAGTTTCTTACATTGAATGCTATATTAGTCTGTTCCATGCTACTGATAAAGACATACCTGAGACTGAGTAATTTATAAAGAAAAGATATTTAATTGACTCACAGTTCCACATGGCTGAGGCAGCCTCACAATCATGGCAGAAGGTGAAGAAAGAGGAAAGTCACATCTTACATGGCAGCAGGCAAGAGAGCATATGCAGGGGAACTCCCCTTTATAAATCCATCAGATCTTGTGAGACTTATTCACTATCACAAGAACAGCATGGGAAAGACCCACCCCCATGATCCAATAGCCTCCCACCAGGTTCCTTCCATGACATGTGGGGATTGTGGGAGCTATGATTCAAGGTGAGATTTGGGTGGGGACATAGCCCAACCATATTATTCTGCTCCAACCCCTCCCAAATCTCATGTCTTCACATTTCAAACCCAATCATGCCTTCCCAACAGTTCCCCGGAGTCTTAACTCATTTCAGCATAAACTCAAAAGTCCATAGTCCAAAGTCTCATCTGAAACAAGGCAAGTCCCTTCTACTTATAAGCCTATAAACTCAGAAGCAAATTAGTTACTTCCTAGATAAAATGGAGGTACAGGCATTGGGTAAATACAGGCATTCCAAATGGTAGAAATTGGCTAAAACAATGGGGCCATAGTCCCCATTCAAGTCCAAAATCCAGTGGGGCAGTCAAATATTAAAGCTAGCTCAAAAGGAACTAATTTGACTCCATGTGTCACATTCAAGTCATGCTGATGCAAGATATGGGTTCCCATGATTTGGGGCAGCTCTGCCCCTGTGGCTTTTCAGGTACAGCCCCCTTCCTTGCTGCTTTCACCAGCCAGTGTTGAATGTTTGCAGCTTTTCCAGGTGCATGGTGCAAGCTTTCGGTGGATCCACTATTCTGTGGTCTGGAGTATAGTGGCCCTCTTCTCACAGGTCCACTAAGTGGGGCCCCCGTGGAGCCTCTGCATAGGGGCTCCAACCCCACACTGCCCTAGCAGAGGTTCTCTATGAGGGTCTTGCACCTGCAGCAAACTTCTGCCTGGACATACAGGCATTTACATACATCCTTTGAAATCTAGGTGGAGGTTCCTAAACCTCAATTCTTGACTTCTGTCCACCCACAGGCTCAACACCACGTGAAAACTGCCAAGGCTTGGGGCTTGTACCCTCTGAAGCCATGGCCTGAGCTGTACCTTGGCTTTTTAGCCACGGCTGGAGCAACTGAGATGCAGGGTACCCAGTCCTGAGACTGCATAGAGCAGGGGGACCCTGGGCCTGGCCCATGAAACCATTTTTCCTCCTAGGCCTCCAGTCCTGTGATGGGAGGAACTGGCACACAGGTCTCTGACATGCCCTGGAGACATTTTTATCATTGTCTTGGAGATTAACACTTGGCTCCTCGTTATTTATGCAAATTTCTGCAGCCAGCTTGAATTTCTCCTTGAAAAATGGGTTTTCCTTTTCTATCACATTGTCAGGCTGCAAATTTTCCAAACTTTTATGCTCTGCTTCCCTTTTAAATATAAGTTCCAATTCCAAACTGTATCTTCCTAAATATATAAGACTGAATGCTTTTAAAAGCACTCTAGTCACCTCTTGAATGATTTGCTCCTTAAAAATTTCTTCTGCCAAATGCCTGAAATCATCTCTCTCATGTTCAAAGTTCCACAAATCTCTAGGGCAGGGGCAAAATGCCACCAGTCTCTGCTAACAACAGTCACCTTTGCTCCAGTTCCCAACAAGTTCCTCATTTCTATCTGAGACCACCTCACCCTGGACTTCATTGTTCATATCACTATCAGCATTTTGGTCAAAGCCATTCAACACTTGTCTAGGAAGTTCCAAACTTTCCCACATTTTCTATCTTCTTCTGAGCCGGCCTAACTGTTCCAACCTCTGTCTGTTACCCAGTTCCAAAGTCATTTTCACATTTTCTGGTATCTTTACAGCAGCCCCCTACTACCTTTTACCAATTTACTGTGTTAGTCTGTTCTCACATTGCTAATAAAGACATACTCGAGACTGGGTAATTTGTAAAGGAAAGAGGTTTAATTGACTCACAGTTCTACATGGCTCGGGAGGCCTCACATTCATAGCAGAAGGTGAAGGAAGAGCAAACTCATGTCTTACATGGCAGCAGGCAAGAGAGCATGTGCAGGGGAACTCCCCTGTATACAATTATCATATCTCATGAGACTTATTCACTATAAGAACAGCACAGGAAATACTCACCCATCTGATTCAATTACCTCCCACCGGTTCCCTACAATTCAAGATGAGATTTGGGTGTGGATACAGCCAACCCATATCAAATGTAAAATTGAATAATATTAATTAATGACATATTTTAAGTTAGGGCTAAGGGTGTATATTTTAAACCATAGAGCCACCAGTAAAAATAAAGAGTTGAAAATAAAAAAAGCAATTGAGGAAATAAAATGGAATATCAAATCTTAATTATTGAGAATAACAGGAACCAGATCTTTCAGTCTTGCCTTAAACAGCTAAAACACAGGGTAAACTATAAAACACAATCATTTTCAGATCTTGAAGAATAGGCAACTCAAGATAGTGATTCCTGGATGAAGGAAAAGAAACAAGGTAAATGCTACAATTAGCATAGCTTATTGCTTGAAGAGAGTTTCAAAGCCAAATTGCAAATAGGGAAAACACAGAAGGGTTCAGCACTCTCACTGAAGTGAAAAGACATTTGTGAGTCTGGGGAGGTCAAAGTAGCTAAAATTTTGGTTTGGAGTACTGAAGAGTAGAAAGCTATCCACAGAAGAAGCTTAGGAGATCTGCAGAAGGTTCATTTCAGGTCTTCAGCTAAGTACTAATCATGTGAGTAAATTACCTTAGGTCAGAGAAAGAACCACTGAAAACGCTCAGGCAAAAAACTGGCAGAGCTTTCTGTGTGACAGATTGATTGTGTTCCATTAAAGTGGAATAGTTTCCTGGGTTTAGTCCTCAGAAGGGTATCACATCACTAGTGTGGTCAAAGGAAACCTAAAGTAAGTGCTTTCCTGAGACTTCCCTAAAAAATCATAAAAAGAAGCCACAAAAGCATAAAAATGTTTACAAAAAACCTTAATTGCATCCTGGCCTGGGAAGGGCAATTGTATTAACAAGGGTGCAATAAAATTCAGTACTGTAAGCTTGGAAGCTGAGGTGGAAGAATTGCTTGAGCCCTAGAGATTGAGGCCAGCTTGAGCAACATAGCTAGATTTTATCTCTTAAAAAATGTCAGCACTAAAATTTGTATAAAACATAGAGTTGATTTCTAGGGATTAACAAAAAGGCAGCATCTGAAAAGGAATGCAGTTAGCTGGATGGGATTTACACAGATCAGGTCTTGTAGAACTAAATATTTGTGAACTTGAAGAAAGCTATCCAGAATGAAACAGAAAGAAAAAAAAGACGAGAAATAAATACATACAGCATCTGTGAGATATGAGCCAATTTCAAAGAGCATTACGTTTGTAATAGTAATTTCAGAAAAAAATCATTAAAGATAAAAATGTTTGTGAGAAGAAGAAAAATATTTCCAGATTTGATAAAAACGAAAACCTACAGAGCCAAGAACTCAACAAAATGCAAGCATAATGAACATAAAGAAAACCATATCAAAGCAAACAATAATCAAGTTGCTGAAGAATGGTAATAAAAATAAAATCTCAAAAGCAATCAGAGTAGAAAAGTTGCATTATGTATAGAATAGTAAATACAATAATGGCAGTTGATTTCCTGTAAGAGTAAGATGTAATCCAGTGGACAACACAGTGATGTGTCTAAAGTACTGAAATAAAAAAAAAATTATCAACACGGAATTTTATACCTTGAAAATATATGTCAAAAATAGAGACTTAATTATTTTTCAGGAATATCAAGGTTGAGAGAATTTATGGGCAGGACATCGATTGTACAAGAGTTTTCAGGCAGACTAAAAATAATACCAAATGGAAATTTGGATGAACACAAATAAATGAAGGGCTTTGGAAATTGGAAATATGTAAAGGAATATAAAAAGTTTGTTCTTAACTTTTGAATCTCTTGAGAAGGTATACACTGTTTAAACCAAAAATATTGTGTTTTGGAGTTTATTGTATTGTATACTTCAAAGTACCACAAGGCAAAAATACTGCATAGGTAGGAGGAGAAATAGAAATATATATAGTAATGTTCTTACAGTACCCATGAAGTGATGTAATAGTATTTTAAACTAGGCTGAAATAAGTCAAAAGTGTATTTTTAAACTCCAGAAAAATCATTTACAAAAAAAACTGTTATATGTAAAGTTAGTAATAGATAAAAATAACATAATAAATTAATCTTAAAGAATAGTGCCACAAATATATGGTCAATTTTAACTAGTGTTGATAATTAAAATATATACAATTAAACTGTAGAGACTGTCAGATTGGCTATACAATTGGTATTCAATTTTTTGCTAATTATAATAAATATATTTTAAATAGGAAGACACAGACAGGTAAAACATAAAAATACCATGATATGATAGCACTATTAAAAGAAATTTGGAGTAAGTATATTCAAATCAGGTGACATAGATGTCAGAGTTGGCTATATAACAAGAGACAGAGAAAGTCATTTCATAATGATAAATGGGTTAATTAATTGAGAGTGCAAAAAAACTTACGTCTATGCACCTAATAACGAAGTTTCAATATTCATAAAGCAAACATTAATAGAACTGAAAAAATGAACAAATCTAGAGGAACAGAGATTGCAACATCCCTCTCTAACCTAATTGATAGTAATATTAGACATAAAATCAGTAAATATATAGTTGACTTAAAAACTGTTACCAAATAAGTTAGCCTATATATGATTTTGTATAAAGGTCTTATCCCAAAAAGGCAGAATACAATTTTTTTTTCAAGCACAAATGCAACATTATCCAACACAAGCTATGTTTGGAGTCATAAAACATGCCTCAATAAATTTGCAG
Organism: Pan paniscus; assembly: GCF_029289425.2. Taxonomy (NCBI): domain Eukaryota; kingdom Metazoa; phylum Chordata; class Mammalia; order Primates; family Hominidae; genus Pan; species Pan paniscus. Next base: position 127,461,155 of record NC_073272.2, read on the forward strand.
GAATTGAAATTATGTGACATAAAGTCTCTGTCCACACGAATATAAATTAGAAATTAACAACAGCGTGTTATGAAGAAATCCATGTGTTTAGAAATTGAACACACCTCTAAATAATCCATGGGTGGAAAAGGAAATCACAAGGGAAGCTAGGGATATTCTCAACTGAATAAAAATAAAATCCCAACATCTAAAAATTTGTAGGATGCCGCCCCAAAGTCCGTAGAGAAAAATTTACAATGTCAAACACATATATTTAAATAAAATGTCTCAAATGAGTGATGTAGGCTTCCACCTTAAGAAAACTAGCAAAAGAAAAACAACTGAATTCTAAAGTTAACAAATGGAAATAAATAATACCAATAATAGCAGAAATCAGTGACATGGAAAACATAACGCACTAGGCAAAATCAATGAAAACAACAGCATATGATTTGAGAAGATCAAGAAAATCAGCCAACTATCCATAGTAGTCTTGGAAAAACAGTCTGAGGGACAAAAGGGGAAAGGTATATATTACCCATATCAAGAAAGAAAAAGTAAGTATCAGCATATATATTAAAGGTATAAAAACGGAATGTTATTTTATGTCAATAAATTTACCAGCATAGATAAAATAAAAATTCCTCAAAAGATCAAAAATGCCAATGCCCACTAAGCAGAAATAGATAAAATAAATAGCCATACATATATTTAAAAATTTGAATTTACAGTTAAAAAAAACCTTCTCAGAAAGGAAAAATGGAGGCCTAGTTGACTTGACTTGTAAAATATGTGTGCTAAACATTTGAAAGATAAATAATACACATTTTATGTAAAGTCAACCAGAATATAGGAGAGGTGACAATTCCCAACTCATTCCATAGAACTATTACCATTATATCAAAGGGGAAAAAAGACATGAAAGAAAACTGCAACCAGTCATGAACATGGATGCAATTTCTTAACAATACACTTGGAATTTGAATTAGCTATATATGAAGGAAAATACGTTATAACCAAGTTGGGTTTATTCCCAGAATGCAAGTTGGTTTTAGGTTTAAAGTTTCAACCAAAGCAAAACAGCATATAAACTAAAAAGTAAAATTATGATATTATTTCAAATGATGCAGAAAAGCATTGCAAATAATAATATTTACTCACAATAAAAAACTCTCAGCAGTCTAGAAATATAATAAAATCTATTTAAACTGACAAAGGGCATCTGTGAAAAGCTAAAACTGGGATGAGATTTAATATCAAAACATTGAACAAATTCTACCTAAGATAAGAAGCAAGACAAAGACGTCTGCTGTCACCATTTCTATTCAGCATTGTTTTGGAGATTCTGGCCAGTGCAAAAGGCAAGAAGAAAAATGCATAAGATTATAAGGAGAAAGAATTATATTGCCTTTATTTTCAGATGACACAATTGTATACGCAAAAATTCTGAAAACTAAAATTTACAAAACAAAAACTCTAGAACTAGAAACTGAGATATGCACGATCATAGGATAGAGGATCAATATACAAAATCGATTTACTTTTATATGCTATTGGTGAATGATAAGAAATTGAAATTTAAAATTCAAAAATATTGTTTATATTACTATAAAAGTCTATGGAATACTTAGTAATATATTTAAAATATTTGTATGGTTTGTAGACTGAAAAACACAAAGCATTGTTGAGATAAATTAAGTATTTGGAGAGACAAAAACTAAAAGAAAACCAAACTCTGTAAAGTATTTCAAAGAAGTTTATTCTGAGCCAATATGAGTGACCATGGTCCAGGGAGAAAACAAACCCAAAAAGCCTAGAGTAGTGGTCTTGAAGTGGTCAGACTGCAATTCTGTTTTATACATTCTAGGGAAGGGAAGCAGAAGTTACAGACAAAGTCATAAATCCGTACATGGAGGTTATATATAGGTGAGTTCACAGATTTCTTAATTCACAATTGGTTAAAGGAACAAAGCTTTGTCTAAAAACTTGAAGTCAGCAGAAAGGAATGTTTGAGTAAAGATAAGGAAATCTATTAGTCATCCTATGATATTATGCCAGAGTCAAGTTGTGAAAGCAAAACAGTAAAATGAGTCAGAGTGGCCTCTAGGGGATACCTGACTACACACGTACCTGGTATGACCCTAGGTCCTGTTTATAATTTGGTATCTTGTTTCCACGAAGAACCTGTTCTGTTCTGTCAGTCTTATGATCTTTATTTTAACATTAATGCTGAGCAGTTGTTGTGTCTGAACTGCAAAAGGTAGGGGGTATAATATATATCGAACTTCCTGTCCCATCATAGCCAGGAACTCAATTTTAAGGTTTTTCTGGGGTCCTCTTGGCAAAGAGGGGATTGTGCAAAAGCAATTCTACAAGGGCAATTTACAGCAATAAATGCCTATATCTATAAAGTAGAAAGATCTCAAATGAAAAATACAACATTGCACCTCAATAAACTTGATAAAAAGAACACAGAAAACCAAAAAGTAGTAGATGGAAAGATATAATAAAGATCAGAGCAGCAAAAAATAAGATGGAAATAAAAAACAATAACAACATCAAAAAAGATCAATGAAATGAAGATTTGTTTTGAAAACAAAATCAACATTGACAAACTTTTACTTTACTAACAGAGAAAAAAATGACTCAAATAAAATCAAAGATGAGAAAGAAAATATTACAACTGATACCAGATATAAAAAGATTAGAAGAGAATATTATGATCATTGACAGATATGCCAAAAAATTTTAAAACCTATAATAAATGAATAAGTTACTGAACACATAAAACCTACAAAGAGTGAATCATAATTAAATAGAAACCCAAACAGACCAGTGGCAAGTAACAACATTGAATCAGTAATAACAAGTCTCTCATCAAAGAAAAGCCCAGGTCCTGATGCGTTCACTGCTGAATTCTACAACACATTTAAAAAAACTAACACCATTTCTTCTCAAGCTATGCCAAAAAAAATAATAATAATGAATAGGAGGAAATTCTTTCTAACTTATTATTTGAGGCCAGCATTACCCTGATGTCAAAACCAGACAAGGAAACAACAAAAAAAGAGAAAACTACTGGAAAATATTCTTGATAAACAGAAAAACAAAATATTCAACAAAATAATAGCAAACTGAATCCAGCAGTGCATTAAAAATATCATTCATCATATTATGTGAATTCATCTCAGGGATGAAATAATTGTTCAACATACACTTCATAATACAAACCCTCAACATATTAATTATAGAATAAATATACCTCAAAACAATAAAAGCAATATGTAACAAACCAACAACTAATGTCATACTGAACAGGGTAAAGCTGAAAGCTTTTTCTTTAGTATCTATAATAAGACAAGGGTTCCCACTTTCACCACTGTTATTGAACATAGTTCTGGAAGTCCTAGCCAGAGCAATAAGGCAAGAGAAAGGAATAAGGGGTATCCAAGTTTAAAGGGAGGAAATTAAATTGTCCTTGTTTGCATACAACATGTTGTCATGTATAAAAAATTCTAATGATTCCTTCAAAAACTATTAGAATTAATAAATTTACTAAAGTTGCAGAATTTAAAATTAATATCTGAAATCAGTAACATTTCTATACACTAATAGCAAACTATCTGAAATAAAGTCAGAAAGATAATCCCATTTATAACAGTTACAAAAGAAAAAATATCAAGGAATAAATTTAACCAAGGAGAAAAATGTCTCTAAATTAAAACTATAAAACATTGGTGAAAGAAATTGAAGAAGACACAAATAAGTGGAGGTATTTCACATTTATGGATTAGAAGAATTAATATTTTTAAAACATCTGTACTACCCAAAGCAATCTACAGATTCCATGTAATCTCTATCAAAATGCCAATTACATTCTCCACAGAAATGGAAAAAATCCTAAATTTTGTATAGAACAACAGAAGACCATAAATAGCTAAAGCAATACTGAACAAAAGGAACAAAGCTAGAGGTATCATACTATGTGACTTCAAAATATACTACATGTCTGTAATTACCAAAACAGCATGGTGTGGGCATAAAAAAAGGCATTGATCAACGGAAGAGAATAGCAAACCCACAAAACAAATTCACACTTCTACAACCAGCTGATTTTCAACAAAGGTAACAAGAATACACACTAGGGAAGGGACAGTTTCCTCAATAAATGGTGCTGGGAAAACTGTGTATTCACATGCAAAAGAAAAAATCTAGAATCGATTACTGTATGCACAAATCAACTGAAAATGGGTTAAAGACTTACATGTAAGACCTAAGAGTATAAAACTATCAGAAGTAAATATAAAGAAAGTGCTTCCTGACATTGGTCTGGGCAGGAATTTTAAAAACAAGACTTCAAAAGCACAGTCAACAAAAGGAAAAATAAACAAATGGGATTTCATCAAATTAAAAAGATTCTTCACAGCAAAGGAAACAATAAACAGAACAAAGAAACAACCTATAGAATGGGGAAAATATTTGTAAACTATGTATCTGACAAGGGGTTAATATCAAGAATATATAAAGTAATCAGGCAAATCAAGAGCAAATAAGCAAATATTTTGATTTTAAAAATGGGCAAAAGACCTAAACAGTCATTTCTCAAAAAATACATGCACATGGCAAACAGTTCTATAACATATAAAGCTAAATATCACTAATAATCAGAGAAATGCAAATCAAAACCAAAATGCTGTATCATCTCACCCCAGTTAGAATAGTGTCTTAGTGCATTTTCACTCTGCTGATAAAGACATATCTGAGACTGGGAAATTCACAAAAAAAAAAAAAAAAAGCAAAAAAAGGGGTTCATTGAACTTACAGTTCCACATGGCTGGGGAGGCCTCACAATCATAGCAGAAGGCAAGGAGGAGTCAGTCACATCTTATGTGTATGGCAGCAGGCAAAAAGAGAGCTTGTGCAGGGAAATTTTCATTTTTCAAACCATCAGAACTCATGAGACTTATTAACTATCCAGAGAACAGCACAAGAATGACCCATCCCCATGATTCAGTTACCTCTCACCAGGTCCCTCCCACAACACGTGGAAATTCAAGATGAGATTTGGGTGGGGACACAGCCAAACCATATCATTCTGCCCCTGGCCTCTCCCAAATCTCATGTCCTCACATTTCAAAACCAATCATGCCTTCCCAACAGTCCCCCAAAGTCTTAACTCATTTGAGCATTAACTCAAAAGTCCACAATCCAAAGTCTCATCTAAGACAAGGCAAGTCCTTCCACCTATGAGCCTGTAAAATCAAAAACAGGTTAGTTACTTCCTAGATACAGTGAGCTTACAGCCATTGGGTAAATAGAGCCATTCCAAATGAGAGAAACTGGCCAAAACAAAAGTGCTACAGGCCCCACGCAAGTCCAGAATCCAGTAGGGCAGTCAAATCTTAAAGCTCCAAAATGATCTCCTTTGACTCCATGTCTCACATCCAGGTTATGCTGATGTAAGAGATGAGTTCCCATGGTCTTGGGCAGCTGTGCCCCTGTGGCTTTGTAGAGTACAGCCTCCCTCCCGGCTGCTTTCATGGGCTAGCATTGAGTGTCTGCAGCTTATACAGGTGCACGGTGCAAGCTGTCAGTGGATCTATCATTCTGGGGTCTGGAGTGTTCTGGGCCTCTTCTCACAGCTCCACTAGGCAGCACCCCAGTGAGGTGCTCCTACTGTGCTTCTGTGTGGGGGCTCCAACCCCACATTTCTGTTCTGCACTAACCTAGCAGAGGTTCTCCATGAGGGCCTTGCCCCTGCAGCAAACTGCCCCAGCATCCAGGCATTTCCATACATCCTCTGAAATCTAAGCAGAGGTTCCCAAACCTTAATTTTTGACTTCTGTGCACCCACAGGCTCAATACCACATGGAAGCTGCCAAGGCTTGAGACTTCCACCCTCTGAAGCAACAGCCTGAGCTGTACCTTGGCCTCTTATAGTCATGGCTGGAGCAGCTGGGATGCAGGGAACCACATCTCTAGCCTGCACACACAGAGGGACCCTGGGTCCGGCTCAGGAAACCATTTTTTCCTCCTAAACCTCTGGACCTATGATGGGAGAGGCTGCTGTGAAGACCTCTTACGTGCCCTGGAGATATTTTCCCCATTTTCTTGGTGATTAACATTCAGCTCCTTGTCACTTATGCAAATTTCTGCAGCTGGCTTGAATTTCTCCTCTGAAAATGGGATTTTCTTTTCTATCACATTGTCAGGCTATGAATTTTGCAATCTTTTATGCTTTGCTTCCCTTATGAAACTGAATGCCTTTGACAGCACCGAAATCACCTCTTGAATGCTTTGCTGCTTATAAATTTTTTCTGCCAGATACCCTAAATAATCTCTCTCAAGTTCAAAGTTCCATAAATCTCTAGGGCAGGGGCAAAATGCAGCCAGTCTCTTTACTAAAACATAGCAAGAGCCAACTTTACCCCAGCTCCCAACAAGTTCCTCATCTCCATCTGAGACCACCTCAGCCTGGACTTTATTGTCCATATTGTTATCAGCATTTGTGACAAAGCCAATTGACAAGTCTCTGGGAAGTTCCAAACTTTCCCACATTTTTCTGTCTTCTTTGAGCCCTCCAAACTGTTCCAACCTCTGCCTGTTACCCAGTTCCAAAGTTGCTTCCACATTTTCGGGTATCTTTTCAGCAGTGCCCCATTCTACTAGTACCAATTTACCATATTAGTCAATTCTCATGCTGCTGATGAAGACGTACCTGAGACTGGGCAATTTACAAAAGAAAAGGGTTTATTGGACTTACTGTTCTACATGGCTGGGGAGGCCTCACAATCATGGCAGAAGGCAAGGATGAGCCAGTCACATCTTACGTGGATGGCAGCAGGCAAAAAGAGAGCTTGTGCAGGGAAACTTTCCTTTTTAAAATCATCAGAACTCATGAGACTTATTTAATATCAGGAGAACGGCATGGGAAAGCCCCGCCCTCATGATTCAATTACCTCCCACCAGGTTCCTCCCCCAACATGTGGGAATTCAAGATGAGATTTGGGTGGGGACACAGCCAAACCATATCAAATGGCTATTACCAAAATTAACAAAAGAAAACCACAGGCAATGATGTGGATCAAGGAGATCTATCATACACTGTTGGTGGCAATGAAAATTAGTACAGTCTTTATAAACAACAGTATGGATGTTCCTCAAGAAATCCAAAATAAAGCTACCATAGGACCCACAAATCCTACTGCTGGATATATATCCAAAGGTAATGAAGTCAGCCTAGCAAAGAGATAGCTTACTTCCATGTTTATTGCAGCACTATTCACAAATACCAACATATGGAATTAACCTAAATTTCCATTAATGGATTAATGGATAAACAAAAAGTGGCATATATAGACAATTGAACACTATTGGTCCATAAAAAATAATAAACTCCTATCATTTATGACAACATGGATTAGTGTATAGGGCATTATATTAAGTGAAATAACCCAGGCACATAAGGGCAAATACCATGTAATTTCATATTTCAAAAAAGACAGAAGAGAGGAAATTAAATGTTTTTACCACAGAGAAATAATAAATGTTGAGGTGATAGGTATATTAATTACTCTGATTTGATTATTATACAATGTATAGATGTATCAAAACATCACACTGCACCACATATATATGTACAATTATTATACCAATTGAAAATGAAATAAAACATAAAGAACAAGATAGAAACATTAAACAACAGAGAAAATTCATAGATCTGGTTATTTAAATCATTTAGAAGTGAGTAAAACCTTTGATAAAACTGATCAAGATTAAAAAAATAAGATACCAATGAACGTAAAGAAAATGTTAAAAATTTAGAGAAATCACAGAAGTTAAACTATGTATAATACACAAAAATAGTCATTTTGAAAATAAGATTAATATACTTTTATAAAAACAGAAGCCTTCATAATCAGCAAAAAGTAAATATAAAATGTGAATTGTCCTATTAGTATTACAAAATTGTATGACAATGAATAACTTGTCTATCAAAAAATATATTCAGAATAAATGCAAAAATAAAAGAAATCCAAGTCCATGCAATTTCAATGAAAGTTCACAAGCTGTTCCAAAAGACAGAAATTGGTATAAAGACTCCCAACTCATTCCATAAGCCTCATTTAACTGATAATATAAATATACAATGACATTTTAAAAAAGCAAATGAGAAATAAGCAAAACCAGAAGACAGACACTTAAAAGTTAAAAAAAACAAAGACCAAAAAAAAAAAAAATTCAAAGGCCCCTGATGCCAATGAACACAGATGTGAAAACTATATATTAAATAATACATAACTGAATGCAACATTGAATTAAAATATGTATCTTGATCTACTCATAATTACCACAATTAAGTGTCACTTTCATCATAAAAATGAATTAATATATCTTATATATTACTGAACCAAAGTATCAGAGCAGCAAGGAAATAATAAATATATATGTGTACCTTGGAGATATTGTAGATTTTGTTCCAGATCTCTGAAATAAAGCAAATATTAAACTTAAGTGAGTCACATGATTGTACTGATTTCCCAGTGCATATAAAATTTGTGATTACACTATACTATAGTATACTAAGTGGTTAACAGTATTATGTCTAAAAAAAGTTCACATTTTCACTAAAATATACTTTAAATTATTGCTAAAAAATGTTAACAATCATCTGAAAATTAACATCATTTTCTGGTGGACGGTCTTGCCTGGATATTGATGGCTGTTGGCTGATTAGGGTGTTGGCTGATGATCGTTGGAGTGGTGGTGGAAATTTCTTAAAATAAGACTAAAATAAATTTTGTCACATCATTAAACTCTGTCTCAAAAATATTTCTCTGTAGCATGTGTTGCAGTTTTACAGCATTTTACCCATAATAGAACTTCTTTCAAAATTGGAGTGAATCCTCTCAAACCCTAAGTGTGTGTGATATTCTGAATCTGTTATTTCAACAATGTTCACAGGATCATCACCAGGAAGGTTCCATTTCAAGACACCATTTTCTTTGTTCATCCATAAGAAGTAGATCTTTATCCATTAAAGTTTAATTATGAGATCTAGCAATTTAGTCACATCTTCAGGTTTCACTTCTAGTTCGATTGCTATTTATACCACATCTGCAGTTACTTCCCCCACTAAAGTCTTGAACCTTTAAAGTCATCCATAAGGATTGGAATCAATTTATTTCAAACTCCTGCTAAGGTTTATATTTTGACCTTTCCTTTTGAAGCACCTTGATCAATGGGCTGAAGAACAGATGTGTTAGCAGGCATGAAAGCAACATTAATCTCCTTGTACGTCTCTATCAGAGCTCTTGTGTGACTAGGTTCATTGTTAATACTTTAAAAGAACCTTTTTCTGTGCAGTAGGTGTCAATATTGGCCTTAAAATATTAAGTAAGCCATGCTGTTAACAGATGTGCTGTCAACTAGGCTTTGTTGTTTCATTTACACAACACAGAAAGAGTAGATTTAGAACAATTTTTAAGAGTCCTAGGATTTTCAGAATGATAAATGAGCATTGACTTTAACTGAAAGTCACCAACTGCATCAGCCCCTAATAAGAAAGTCAGCCTGTCTTTTAAGCTTTGAGGCCAGACACTGACATCTCTCTAACTGTGAAAGTGCTAGATGGAACCTTCCAATATCAGGTTCTTTTGTTTGCATTGAAAATCTATTTTTTATTGTAGCCACCTTCAATAATTACCTTAGCTAGTTCTTCTGGATAACTTGCTGTAGCTTATACATCAGCACTTGCTGCCTCATCTTGCACTTTTATGTTATGGAGATGGTTTCTTTCATTAAACCCTATGAACCAAAGTACCCTAACTTCAAACTTTTCTGCTGTAGCTTACTCACCTCTCTCGGCCTTTATAGAACTGAAAAGAGATAGAGTCTTTCTCTTGATTAGGCTTTGGCTTAAGAGAATGTTGTGGCTCATTAGATCTTCTATCCAGACCACTAGAACTTTCCCCATATTGGCAGTGAGGCTTTTTCACTTTTTTATCATTTGTGTGTTCACTGGAGTAGCACTTTTAATTTTTTAAAAACTTTTCCTTTGCAGTCACAATTTTTCTAACTGCCACAAGAGCCCTAGATTTCATCCTAACTGGGCTTTTGACATGCCTTCCTCACTAAACTTAATCTCATTTCTAGCTCTTGATTTAAAGTGAGAAACATGTAACTTTTCCTTTCACTTGAACACTTGGAGGCATTTTAAGTTTTATTAATTGGCTTAATTTCAATGTTGTTGAATCTCAGGGGACAGGAAGGCCCAAGAAGAGGAAGAGAGGCAGGGGAATGACTGGTCCTTGGAGTAGTCATAACACACAAAACATTGATTAATTAAGTTTGCTCTCTTTTATGGGCATGGTTTGTGGCACCTCAAAACAATTGGAACAGAAATATCAAAGATCAGTGATCCCAGATCTCTATAACGGATATAATAATAATGGAAAATTTGAAATATTATGTGACATACAGATGCAAAATGAGCACACACTGTTGTAAATTTGGCACCAATAGACTTGCTCAATGCAGGGTTGCCACAAATCATCAATTGTAAAAAAAAAATGCAATACCTGTGAAGTTCAATAAAGTGAAGTGCAATAAAACAAGTCATGCATCTATAATGTTTCTAGAGGAAATCATAACAATGAATGCACAGTATTTTAATGTACTAATATTAAAATGCTATTAAAAATTAAAAATTTTTTGGATACATAAAAATGCAATTTTTCATGAATGGAATAACTTAGCATGTCAATAATATTTTTCTCTATAATTAATAAATTGCATTTATCTATAAATTTTATTCAATCTCAATTGAGTTTCTAGCCAGAAGATTTAGAAGCCTGACAATTTCAAGATAAAATGAAATGTACAAATAAAGGTCCATAAATAGCTAGACATCTTTGGAAGAGAAGACCAAATAATGGTGTCTTAACTTTCTAGTAAGGTATCATAACACCACAGAATTAAAAACTATATGAAACTGGCAGAGTAATAGAGACTAATAAACATAATAGAGAATTTTAACGGAAACACTTGAAAGTAGGAAAATAATATATGACAAAAAGAGGTGCCACAAATCTTCACATATTTTATATATACATATATATGTATGTATATATAATGTAAAGTGATAAAGACCAAACTACACAAAAAGACTGATGTCTTCTGCTAACAGCCACATGAGTGAGGTTGGAAATGGACTATCCACCCCAAGTCAAGCCTTCAGCAACTGCAATCCCTCCCATTCAAAACTTGAATAGAACTTCAGGAGTGACAATGAGCCAGAACCACCCAGCTAAGGCACAGATTTATGAACCTCAAGCTATATAAGATGATACATACTTATTATTTTAAGCTTCTAAGTTTGGGAGTAATGTGTTACATGGTATACCTAATTTATTATACTGTAGAATGAAATGAGTATGACTAGCTCAACTTTGCATTTAGTATTCAAATAAGTAAAAAGGAAGAAGTGAAGTACACTCATCCTCCTTCCTCCTCAATTCTCATAGGATAAATAGTAAGCAGAGAAGGAAAGTGGTTAAGAGTGGAACTTTTAAAGTCAGTTTTTGAATTCTGTCTCCACCACTTGCTAACTGTGTAACACTGGGCAAGTAACTTAGGCTCACTGCCTAAGCAAAATGAGGATAACAGTACCTACCTAGAATGATTGTAATTTCTGAGTTTCAATAGTTTGTTTGCAAAACATTTATAACAGCAATAGCACATGGTAAGTATAATATAGTGGTTTTCTATCTAAAATTAGGTTGGTAACTGAGAGAAAAATATAACATTTCTTTTTAAATCACATACCAGGTTTCAAAAATGATAAAGTATAACAGTATAAAACAATCCAAGATATAGATTCTTCATATTTTTAATAAGAAATTATGAAATGAAATATTTTTGTTGTTTTTTAAAAAAATGTCATGTTAAGTTATAGTTTATTGAATTATTACATTTGATATGGTTATACGCCTTAAATATTGGTGGCTATAAATCTGAATGATCTTGAACACAAAACAACCATCATGAATTTCAGGAAAAGAAACTTACAATTGCTATCTGACTCTAAAGGGCAATTACTATAGACAATTTGGCCATTAAAACCTGTAAAAGCAGCCACAAAAATGACAGGTTTGTGACACTTTATACTTTATTATTGCCATTTCTGTTTGTAGAAGTGAGAAATACCTTTTATAAAATCAACTGGCCAATTTATTAATTAATGAGGCATACTATCATTAGATAAATGTGAGAATTAAAGATGAACTGTTCTATTTCTTTCAAAATAGAAATATTTGTCTGATACTAAAATTAATATATGCTGTTTGTAAATTTTAAAAATCAGATAATTAAGGGAACTATAAAATATAAAAATCACTATTCATCTCATAAGACAGTGCTAGACACTCTGAACATCAGCATGCATATTTGTTCAGGTATTAATCTATGTAAATAGATTTTTTGTTTGTTTTACTTTCAAGTACAGATCATGTACTGCATGGTCTCTTTTCTAATAATATAGTTAAGATATTTTCTATATCGGTGCATTTTTAGCACTCAAGAGTAATCTTGATGGCTCTAATATATTAGCTAATTTTATATTCATGGACATTTATTCTTTCATTTCTAATTATTTTATATTATAAAACATAGGAAAGAAAATCTTTATGCACATTTGTGAACCTGTAACATTATTTTCTCAGGGACATTTATAGAGTTGAAACCGTGTCTGTGCTAATTTGTAACAATTTGATGCATAGTTTCTCATAAAAATAATTTCTAATATAATAATCAATGTATTCATTTTCTCCCAACTTGCCATTAAAATACCAAAGTTTTTTCATCTTTATAAATCTTATAGGAAATGTATATTACATTACTTTAATTTATATCTCTTTAATTAATAAAGTTAAATAATTTTCATATCTATTGACATTTTCATTTCTTCATTGGTGAACTTCCTTTTAAAGAAATTTGTCTGCTTTTTCTAATGAACTGTCATTTTAAGTTTTAATAGTATTTCAGTTATCACTTTTATAATATAAATATATGCTCATTAAAAATTTCAGCAATATTTCCAAGAAAGTAGATTTTAAGTGTTTTCACCACAAAAATGACAACTATGTGAGGTAATGCATATGTTAATCAGTTTGATTTAGCCATTCCACAATGTGTGTGTGTGTGTGTGTATACATTTCAAAACATCATGTTTACATGATACATATACATAAGTTTATCTGTTAATTTAAAAATTAAAATAAAACATTTCAGGGATAGAGGATGATAAGACGATAAATGTAAAACACCCCAAATTTCACCACCTATGCATAGTTATTTCTATCATAAATGAACCATCACTCATAATAGCTATTTTCATACATACAGGTAGGTGACTAACAAGTATCTAGATAGAAATAAGGAGAAATTATGTCACACATGCTGTATTTAATTTTATGTGAATTAATTTAGCACAAAGAATCACTTTGCAGGAGTAAATCTGAAGGTATTGCTAAACTTCAAATAAATGTTTATTCAGAGTGAGAGACATCCATTTATACAGAATTTACCTGCATTGTTTGTTAAAAAGAATATGGAAAAAATTCTAAAAGGTGTAGTTTCTCCTTGTTGCTCATGTATAAAAATATACTTGAGGTTTTAAATTTTGATCTATAACTAGCAATATGTCTAATTATAAATTTGTTTAAGTTTTTTGGAATTTTTTAATATTAATGATGATATAAGAAGATTTAATTATTTAATCCTTAAGCCATTTATTTATATTTGTCTTACTTTACTGCACTCACTAAGACCATCCTTATAATGTTGAAATGTAGTTCTCATGGCGGGCCAATCTTTTCTTGCTCCAGATTTTAAAGGAATAGAACTTTCCCCTTTTGTGGCAGAGGCAATGCTATGTATTTATCACATCACAAATCTTTTCTGTTTTACCGTGTACACAGAAAACTATATTTTCAATCAGTTTTTGCAGTTAGGTTGAGGATATGTAACTAGATTCAGGCCATGAAGTATGGGCATATTCAATGTAAAACTCTCCAAGATCTAGCCATTAGAATGATCTCTTGGCCTTTAAGTGATCTCCACTTGCTTTTCCCTTTTTTGTGATACTGGTGTCTGTAAACTTCAGATGTTAAGGCTATGGGATGGAAGCAGCTTCTATCTCTGAGGTACTACATTGAAAAGGTGCTGTCCTGAAGAACTGTCAGACCTGAATTAGAATTCACCTAAAAGTGAAATAATGTATAAATCCACAATAATTTGGTACTCATCTATTGTTGAAGTAAATCTTTTCCCCTTTGAACAGCTAAATTCTATCATCTACAAATCAAATCTGAACAATACACTGTCTATTCTTGTTTGATAAAAGGCTGCATCCATTTCAATTTATGAAGAATGTTTAATTTTATCAAATACACATTTTCTCATCTATCAAGATGATTATATTAATCTTTCAATTTGTTAATGTTTTGAATTGAATAACTAGAGTTTCTAACATTAAATCAGACTTTCATTCCCAAGATAAATGCAACTTGATAATGTATGGTCATTTTTATTAAGTTATGGATCTAGAGAATGGAGCAATATGGCCCAATAGAAGGTTCCACCAATCATACCTCCTGCAGGAATGCCAGTAGTAACAACTGCCTACCCACAAAGAAAGCCATTTTATAAGAAGCAAAAATCAGGTGAGAATTCACAGTACCTTGTTTTAACTTTATACCACAGAAGGAGGCACTGAACAGGGTAGGAAAGACAGTCTTGAGTTGCCAACACAACTTCGCACCCCAGCAACAGGTGCATGGCACAGAGAGAGAAGCTCTGCACTTGGGAGAGGGAAAAATGCAACGATTGTGAGGATTTGCATTTACTCAATCCTGCACTGTCACAGCAGAAAGCAAAATCGGATGAATTCAGCTGATGCCCCCCAATGGAGGGAGCATATAGACAAGCCCGAGATAGGGGGGAATCACACATCCCAGTGGCCAGAATTGAGTTCCAGCAGGCCTCACCACTGCAGACTAAAGTGCACTGAGGTCTTACATAAACTTGAAAGGCAATCTAGGCCACAAAAACTAGAACTCCTAGGTAAATCCCAGTGCTGAGCTGGGATGAGAACCAGTGGACTTGGGGAACATATGACATAATGAGACAGCATCTAGGACAGCTAAGGTAGTGCTAGCAGCAGCGGCTCATGGCTCCAAAAGAGACTCTTTCCTTCTGCTTGAGGAGAAGAGAGGGAAGAGTAAAAATGACTTCGTCTTGCATCTTGGTTACCAACTCAACCACAGTAGGATAGGACACTGGTCAGAGTGGCAAGGCACCCATTCCAGGCCCCACCTCAAAAATGACATATCTACACACACCATGGGCCAGAAGGGAATGTGCTACCATGAAAGGAAGGACCCAGTCCTGGTAAGACCCATCACGTGCTGACTAAATATCCTGTGGGCCCTGAGTAATCAGCAGCAATCCCCACTTAATATGCCATAGGTCTTGGGTGAGATACTGAGATGTTCTGGCTTCAGGTGCGACCTAGCACATTCCCAGCTGTGGTGGCAACAGTAACAGACTACTTCTGCTCGAGAAAACCAGAAGAAAAATAAGGGGACATTGTCTTGCACCTTATATACAAGCTTAGACGCAGGATGTTAGGGAATCAAGTAGACTCTTGAGAGTCCTGATTCCAGGTTTTGGCTCTAGAACAGCTTTTATGGACCTTCACTGGGCCAGAGGGGAGCACACTTCTCTGAAAGGTGAGTCCTAGGACTGGCAGCATTCACCACAAGATCACTGAAGGGCCTTGGGCCTAAAGTCAACATTAGTAATAGCCTGGCTGTTCTCTCCATAGGCCTCTGGTGATGGTGGCCATGGGATTAGGCACTTCTTCCTGTGGAAAGGGGAGGGAGGAGTGAGAAAGAATGCAATTTATGGTTTGAGTGCCAGCTCAGCCACAGTAAAATAGAACAGTAGATGGATTTCTCAGGTTTTTTATTCCAGACCTGGGCTCCCAGATGGCATCTCTGGACTCACGTGGGGTCTGGGGGAGCTTGCTTTCCTGAAGCGAAGGTCATAAGCCTGGCTGGATTCACCCCATGCTAATTATAGAGTCCCAGGGCCTTGAGGTAACATAGGGTGTAGCCAGGGAATGGTTACAGCAGGCCATGGATGAGACCCAGCGCTGTACTGGCTTCAGGTCTGACCTAGAGCATTTTCAGTGGTGATAGCCACAGGGGTGCTTGTGTCACAACATCCTCAGCCCCAGGTGATTCAGCATAGAGATACTTCGTATGTTTGGGTGAAAGGAAGGGAAGAGGACAAGAGCCTCTGCCTGGAAATCCAAACAATTCTTCCACATCTTACCCAAGACCACCAAGAAGTACCTCTATGAGTCTGCAAGAACCACAGCATTACTGGACTTGGAGTGCCACTTAATGCAGATATGCCTTAGAGCACAACACCCATGTCCTTTCAAATAACTGAAAAGCCTTCTGAAGAAGGATGAATACAAATAAGCCGAGGCTGCAAAGTCTACTATAAATAACTATTTAATGCCCAGACCCTAACTAACATCCACAAGCATCAAGAACATGCAGGAAAACATGACCTCACCAAATGAAGTAAATAATGTACCAGGAACCAATCCTGGAAAAACAGAGATAAGTGACCTTTTAGTCAAAGAATGCTAAATATTCAATATTTTGTATTGAAATATTGAATATTTCAAATATCTCAAATATTTGAGCTGCCACTCAAACCAAAAAACAGCTATTTGGAGGAAACTCAAAAACATTCAAGATAACACAGACAAATAATTCAGAATTCTATCACATAAATTTAACAAATAGATTAAATAATTATTAAAAATCAAGCAGAAATTCTGGGGTTAAAATGCAATTGAGATACTGAAGAACGCATCAGAGTCTTCTAATATCAGCATTGATCAAGCAGAAGAAAGAATTAGTGAGCTTTATGGTCAGTTTTCATAAATGATTTATGTATGCTAAATAAGAAAGTATATTCTAAATGATCAGGTTCAGGGTTCTATGTATTCTACTATGTGTGTATATAATTTTGATCATCAATATTTTGCATTTTTCTATAATAATCAAAGATGACATAATGAAAATGGCCATATGATTTAGAATTATTCTATTTGTAAGTGACAGGGAAGCAACTTAAAACAGCTTATGCAATAAGCCATAACAATAACACACAGAAAAAAATATCAAAAACATAATGGCTTAAAACAATGCAAATTCATTATCTTGCAGTTTCGGAGGTCAAAAGTCAAAAATAAGTCTTATAGAGCTAAAATCAGTGTCAGCAGGGGTGGTTTCTTCTGGAGGCTCCAAAGGAGAATAATTTTCTTATCTCTTTAGGCTTCCAGAGGCCTTGACATTCCTTGCCTCTTAGCCACATCAGTGTAATTTCTGCCTCCATTTTCACATTGCCTTCTACCCACTCTGATATCCTGCCTCTCTTTTAGAAAGATCCTTGTGATACATCATTGGATATACCTAATAAATCAAGAATAAACTTCCCATGGCAATATACTTAATTTAACCACATTTATAAATTCTCTTTTGCCATTCAAGGTAACATACTCACAAATTCAGGGGGTTTGGATGTGGACATCCTTGGGAGAGACAGTCTTCAGTCTACCACAGAAGCAAAGAGCTCTAAAAGCAGAGACCTGGATATTTAACATTGAAATAGGGTGATAAGGAACCAGCAACCGAGGCAAAGAAGGAAAAGCCAACGAGGTAGGAGAAAAACTGTTACAGGTGCGCTGTTTTGTTAGTCAAGTGGAGAAAGTGTTTCTGATGGAAGGCCAATACAAAGTATACGAAAAACCACTGACAGGTCAAGTGAGATGAAGACTGACAATAGACCTATTCGATTTGGCAATGTGGAGGCTACCAAAGCAGGTTCAGTGGAATGATATGGACAAAAGAAAAACTAGTTTATAAAAGGAACAGGAAGAAAGGAATTTGAAATAGGACCTATAGAGAACTCTTTTGAGGAATTTCTCTATAAAAGAAAACAATAGGTCTATACTAAGAGAGAAATATTGGGTCAAGTAGAAAACTGTCTTTAAGATGAGAGTAACTAGAACATGCTTTTATGCTAACAAATAATATTAAAAAAAATAGGATAAAGAATGTATAGGTCATCCAGGAGAGGGGCAGGGTGGTATTTCTTTCTTTCTTTCTTTTTTTTTTTTTTTTTTTTTTTTTTTTTGAGACGGAGTCTCACTCTGTCGCCCAGGCTGGAGTGCAGTGGCGCGATCTCGGCTCACTGCAAGCTCTGCCTCCGGAGTTCACGCCATTCTCCTGCCTCAGCCTCCCGAGTAGCTGGGACTACAGGCGCCCGCCACCACGCCCGGCTAATTTTTTTTGTATTTTTTTAGTAGATACGGGGTTTCACCGCGTTAGTCAGGATGGTCTCGAGCTCCTGACCTCGTGATCTGCCCGCCTCAGCCTCCTAAAGTGCTGGGATTACAAGCGTGAGCCACCGCGCTCGGCCGGTATTTCTGAAATGATATCCTTGAATAGGCAGGAAGGGATAAAATCTAGCATATAAGTGGATCAGTTTTCTGTAGATATGAATATAGATATTCAGTTTATATTAACATGAAGGAAAGCTGAATTCATGTTGACAGATGTTAATAGGAAGATATATTTTACTAGTAGTTCGTGGATATTCTTTTCTGACAGGTTCTATTTTCCAAAAGAAATAGGATACAACGTTATTTGTTAAAATTGAATAGTGAGGCAGTAAGGGAAGGAAGACAGATTTCCATATGTGGTTGCACAGGTTGTGCCTGGCACGTTTATCCCAACAAAGAAACAAAAGGCAACAAATATCCAATCCTTGCTAAACGCAGAAAAAGAAGTCCTAATGAAAGGAGTTAGTTTTCTTCTTATTATTATTAGTTTTTGAGATGGAGTTTCCCTCTTCTTGCCCAGGCTGGAGTGCAACGGCGTAATCTCCGCTCACCACAACCTCCGTCTCCCAGGTTCAACTGATTCTCCTGCCTCAGCCTCCTGAGTAGCTGGGATTACAGGCATGCGCCACCACGCCCAGCTAATTTTGTATTTTTAGTAGAGACGGGGTTTCTCCATGTTGGTCAGGCTGGTCTCGAATTCCCGACCTCAGGTGATCCGCCCGCCTCCGCCTCCCAAAGTGCTGGGATTACAGGCGTGAGCCACTGCAATCCAGAGGCACAGTATAAACTAAAGGCAACCTAATTGGAGGTATGAGGGGGAAAAGGATTTAAAGCAGCTAAAGAGATTAAAGGTGAGTTAATAGTGAGTATACATTACTTTCACATGAGATAGGTCAACATCATTATCTTTTCCCACCAGGCCAAGTTTAGCTACACTTTTGCATATAAAGAGTAGGTGGAATACGTATGTAACCAGTACTGGAGTTTTGCCAGGTGAGTGCAATGACATAAAAGAGTGACAAAGGAGATTAACGTGTATACAGAGGAACCTCTATTTTTTCAGCAGTATTACTTATCTAATCATTTTTTAAATTCATAATTAAATTAAGAAAATGTATCTTTACTCCATAACATTACCCTCTTCTTATAGAACAAAAGGAATTTATATTAGTTAAACCCAATTATCCTCTCCCATATACTCAATCTATAGTCAATATTTTAGTTTTTACACGTTTTATTTTTAAATTCTCAATTCAACATTATTGTCATTATTTCATTTATTAAATGTTTGTTTACACTGTATACATACTTTGTTACTTACAATTATTTTGTAATTCTAGTTCTTACTTATGTTTTTACATCCTGTAGAAATTCCTTTAGTTTATTTCAATCCTTATTTTCTATAATTTCACTTAAATTGGCCCAAATATGTGTTTCCAAAAAGTTTTCCTGCATAGGATGTATTGGATGACTGAATCTGAAGATTAATGTCTTCATCAATTTTGGAAAATTTTAAGACTCTCTCTGTAAATAATATCTCTTCATTATTTTCTCCCTAACGTTCTTCTGGAACTTATATACTTTTATCATTCTATAACCAATTATAAGATTTTTATCATTCTATTCTTCAACTTCTCTTTTTTGTTGCCGACGTATAGTGCCTTCTAACTTTTCCATAGAAATTTTAATTTTATTAGGTAATGCCCAATTTTATTTTCCAAACAATTTAGACCAATTAAACTCCCATAAGCAACATAAGAGAATACACTTTCCTCATATATTTAGTAACATTAGTATTGTATGATGTGCATTTTAAAATTTTACCAATTTGTTGTATGTAAAATTATATGTCATTATAGTCATAATTCTGACTTTTTTGATTATTAATACAGTTTAGATATTTTACATTTATTAGTACTTATGCTTATTCACCTATGAAATATCTGTTTATGTTTCTGGCCCCTTTCCTCCTCAATGATTTGTATTTTTCTTACAGAGGCATAGGAGTTTTTCTGGAGATTGTTACTTTGTTGAAAATATGCATTGCGTATAGTTCTCCTGGCTAATGGCTTGTATTTTTAAATTCTTCAAAAGGGTAAAACATACCGAGAAAGTGCAAAAACTATAATTATACACATTAATGCATTATCATAGCCAAACACCCAGTAACCACTTGAAATCTCATGAGGAGATACTCTGTTCCTACTGGGGAAAAGTAGCTCATCAGAAGCCATTTTCAAATGGTTTATAATGTATACTTCTGTGCATTGTCTTATCTGGAATCCTAGGGGTCTATGTTGCGATGATCCTTTTGGGATTCTTTGTAAATTGCACAATGTGCCTTTTCCCATGAAGACTGACTAATACCATAGAGTTCACTAATTCATATGGGCCAACTAGCAGGGTCCCTTAAACTGCAGCCTGAACTTGTTACAGAATGCTTTCTTTCTGTGGACCTCACTTAAAGCTGACTGCCGTTTGTGTAGTGCAATATATTGATCGGTTGGAGCATTATCTCCAAGTGAGCAATATACTAGTTTCAGACTCTAAAAAGGCCTATCTGGCCTTATGCTTCCTTTCTAGTTGGAGTTACACGAGCTAAAAATGTGTTGTCTAATTGAGAGAGGATGTCCAGCATGTTACAGACCCCTAGATTGCCCAAGATTCTAGGGATTAGGCAAGTCCCTGGTTTGTTTTAAGGTTTATCTGCCACCTTCTTGAACACATGTACTATAAAAAGGCCTCCAACATACCAGTCATCTCTTGTTTATACAACCTAATTAATGATGACATCAACCTACTGGATCAATGTCCTATTGTCTACTGTATACAGAGGACTATGATCCCTTTAGACTAATTACAGAGGATGAAAGGAGTCACATAAATTTATACTCTTGCCCATTCGAAGTGAATCAGAACTGCTTCTTATGGCCCTTTATGATAAGGATAGAATAGAACACATTTAGCAGACATATGGCTGTAAACCACATAGTTCAGCCCATGTTAATTTGCTTTAGCAAAGATGCCACACCTAGAATAGGTGCAATTGGAATTCACTTGTTTGAGATTGAAGTAGTCCAGTATCATTCTATAAGATTAGTTTAGCTACTATATGGGTTTGCATAGTGAATTAAATGCATACCACCATCCCAGCATCCTTTAGGCCATTAGAGGTAGCAATCATCTCTGTCATTTTTCCAGATCAGAGGTACTGTTTCTTCTGACTGATTGACTTACTAGGTGTGGAGGTAAAAATAAATGTGCCTGACAGGCCTCTAGCTACAGGGAGCACAGTTGACCAAGGACGTCAGCTGCTATACTCTGAATCAATCAGCATATTTGTACCAAGGCCACACTTCCCACAGATTGCTGCCTGGCAAATGACTGAGTATAGTTGAGGTACTAATGCAGGCCTGTTCCCGATACACAATAGGCTACTTTGCATGTCAACTTTGGCTTCAGGACTTCCAAACAGTTTTGCTGAAACTTCCTTAGACTGCATAGCTAAAGAAAACAATTTTGCCAGCAATCCCAAATTAAAAAGATGTTTTATATTATCATACAGAATTGTAATATTGACTTTCAAATTTGAGTCTTTGATTCTTCTATAATTGTCTGTCTCTCTCTCCCTCCCCCTCACTTTCTCCCCTCCTCTCTTTGTGTACGCTATCACATACACATTTTTATTCATTATTTTTCATAAGGTTAACTATTTACCCAGACATCATTGATCTGCATTTCTGCACTCTCAGATTTCCAAATATGACTGCATTATTTCTAGACTCAATTTACTATCATATTAGTTTATCTGGGAATCATTACCACACTATCTTAATTGTAATTATTCTCAATAACTTATATCAAGTTCCCCTGCTTCGTT
This sequence comes from Pan paniscus, assembly GCF_029289425.2. Lineage (NCBI taxonomy): Eukaryota > Metazoa > Chordata > Mammalia > Primates > Hominidae > Pan > Pan paniscus. The sequence goes on from NC_073272.2 coordinate 127,483,501, forward strand.
CTATTCCTTTCTATTTCTGGACTGCGCTGAAAATTCTTGGCCCTTGAATCTTACATGTAATGTTAGAATAAGGTAGTTGTGCTTTACAACTTAGTTGGAACTGTGATTGAAATTTATTGAATCTGCAGATAATTTTATGATGAAATGTCATCTTTATGATTTAAAATGTTTCTATCAATGAACATGGTGGGTCTCTCCATTTCTTTCGGTCTTCTTTAACAATTTTCCAAAAAAGTATTTTTTTTTAAATAAAGGTCTTGAACATACAATTACTTTGAGAAAACATATTCTTTACTACTATTTGTAAATATTATGTTTGTTTCTAAATTTATCTTCACTGGTGCTACCACTAGAAATGCAATTGCATATGGTAAATTTACTTTATATCCAATAAACAATAAATCATCTCAATTCTAACACTTTTATAACTACTTTAGGTTTTCTCTTTATTTAATGTCAACTTTTGTGTTAGATATCGGGAGTGCAAGTGCAGGATTGTTACATGAATATATTGTACCCATATGATTAGCATAGTACCCAATAGGTAGTTTTTCAACTCATGCCCCCCTTCCTCCCTGCTCTAAGAGTCTGCAGTGTCTATTTTTCCCATGTTTATGTCCATGTGTTCTGAATGTTTAGTTCCCACCATTAGTGAGAACATGTTGCATTTAGCTTTCTATTCTTCTGTTAGTTTGCTTGAGATTATGGCCTCCAGCTGCATACATGTTGCTGCAAAGGACATGATTTCATTATTTTATGGCTGGATACTATTCCATAATGTATAGGTACTACATTTTCTTTATCCAATCCACCATTGATGAACACCTAGGTAGATTCCATATCTTTGCTATCGTGAATAGTGTGGCAATTATCATACAAGTGCATGTGTCTTTTTGGTATAATGATCTACTTTCCTTTGGGTATAAAACCACCAACGGGATGACTGAGTCCAATGGTAGCTCTGTTTTCATTTCTTTGAGAAATCTCCAAACTGCTTTCCACAATAGTTAAACTAATTTACATTTTCATCAACAGTGTGCAAGTGATCCTTTTTCTCCACAGCCTCACCAGCATCAGTTGTTTTTTGACTTTTTAATAATACTCATTTTGACTGGTGTGAGAAAGTATCTCATTGTGGTTTTCATTTGCATTTCTCAAATGATTAGTGATGTTGAGCATTTTTTAATGTGTATTGGCACCCTGTATGTCTTCTTCTGAGAAGTGTCTGTTTATGTCCTTTGCCCTCTTTTTAATGAGTTTATTTGTTTTTTGCTTGTTGAGTTAAATTCTTTATAGATTCTGGATATCAGACATTGTTAGATGCATAGTTTGTGACTATTTCCCCCATTCTGTAGGTTTTCTGTTTACTCTATTAATAGTTTCTTTTGCTGTGCAGAAGCTTTTAGTTTAATTTCGTCTCACATGTCAATATTTGTTTTTGTTGCAATTGCTTTTGGGGACTTGGCCATAATTCTCTGCCAAGGTCAATATCAAGAAGCATATTTCCTAGTTTTTCTTGTAGAAGTTTTACAGTTTGAGGTCTTATATTTCAATTTTAATCCATCTTGAGTTAATTTTTTTATGTGTTGAAAAGTGAAGGTCCAGTTTTAATCTTCTGCATATGGCTAGCCAGTTATCTCAGCACTATTTACTGAATATTGGGTCTTTTTTCCATTGCCAGTTTTTGTCAGTCTTGTAGAATATCAGATAGTTGTAAGTGTGCAGCTTTATATATGAGTTTTCTATTTTGTTCCATTGGTCTATGTGTCTGTTTTTGTATCAGTACCATGCTGTCTTGGTTTTACAATATAGTTTAAAGTCAGGTAGTGTGATAACTCCAGCTTTATTTTTCTTTTTTGCTTAGGATTTCTTTGGGTATTTGGGCTCTTATTTGGTTGCATATACATTTTAGAATAGGTTTTCCAATTATATGACGAACAATATTGTTAGTTTTATAGGAAGAGCATTAAATCTGTAGATTGCTTTGGTCTGTATGGCCATGTTAACAATATTGATTCTTCCTATTCACAAGCATGGAATGCTTTTCCATTCACTTATGTCATCTCCAGTGTTTTTCAGCAATGTTTTGTTGTTCTCCTTGTAGAGGTCTTTCACCTCCTTGGTTAGCTGTATTCCTAGGAATTACATTTTCTTTGTGGATATTGTAAATGAGATTGGGTCCTTGATTTGGCTTTCAGCCTTGAAATTATTAGTGTGTAGAAATGCTACTTATTTTTGTACATTGATTTTGTATCCTGAAACCTCACTAAAATAATTCATCAGTTTCAGGAGCTTTTTGCCAGAGTCTTTAGGGTTTTCTAAGTATAGAATCAAATCATCAGTTAAGAGAGAAAGCTTGACTTCTTCTTTTTATATTTGGATGCCTTTTTATCTCTTTCTCTTGATTGATTGCTCAGGCTAGGACTTCCAGTTGTTGAATAGGACTGGTGAGAGTGGGCATCCTTTCCTTGTTTCAGTTTTCAAGGGGAATGTTTTCAGCTTTTGTCCATTCAATATGGCTGTGGGTCTGTCATAGATTGCTCTTATTTTTTTGAGGTATGTTCCTTTGATACCTAGTTTGTTGATGGTTTTATCATGAAGGGATGTTGGATTTTATCAAAAACTTTTTTGCACCTATTGATATGATCATATCATATTTTGCTTTTAATTCTGTTTATGTGGTGAATCACATTTATTGATTTGCATATGTTGAACCAGCCTTGCATCCTAGAAATAAAACCTACTCAATCATGGTGCATTAACTCTTTGATGTGCTGCTGGACTCAGTTTACTGAATTTTGTTGAGGATTTTTGCATCTATGTTCATCAGGGTTATTGGTCTGAAAGTATTTTGTTGTTGCATTTCTACCAGATTTTGATATTAGGTTGATGCTGGCTTTGTGGAATTAGTAAGGGAGGAGCTCCACCTCCTTAATATTTTTTAATAGTTTTAGTAGAATTTCTACCTGTTCTTCTTTGTATGTTCAGTAGAATCCAGCTGTGAATCAATCTGGTCCAGGACTTTTTTGGTTGGTAGGTTTTTTATTACTGATTCTACTTCAGAGCTTGATATTGGTCTATCATGGTTTCAATCTCTTCCTGATTAAACCTTTGGAGAGTGTGTGTTTTCAGGAATTTATCCATTTACTCCAGATTTTCTACTTTGTATGCATAGAGTTTTTCATAGTACTCTCTGAAGATTTTTTGTAATGTCATTATCAGTTATAATATCATCTTTGTCATTTCTGATTGCACTTATTTAGATCTTCTATTTTTTTCTTCAATTAGCTAGCATTTTATCATATCATATTTTCATTGTTTCAAAGGAACACCTCTTGGTTTCAGTGCACTTTTGTAGAGATTTTTGAATCAGAGTTTAATTCAGTTCTCTAATTTTAGTAATTTCTTTTCTTCTGTTGGCTTTGGAGTTGATTTATTCTTTTTTTTCTAGTTCCTGTAGGGGCAAAGTTAGATGATTAATTTGAGAGTTTTCTAACTTCTTAATGAAGGCATTAAGCACCATAAACTTTCCTCTTACTACTGCTTTAACTGCAAACCAGAAATTTTGGTAAGTTGTGTTTCTATTTTCATTAATCTGAAATAATTGTTTTTGATTTCTGCCTTAATTTCAATATTCACTCAGGAGTTATTAAGGAGCATGTTGTTTAATTTTCATGTATTAGTGTTGTGTTGAGAAATCTTCTTGCTGTTGATTTCTATTTTTATTACACTGTGGTCTCAAAGTCTGCTTGGTGTTAATATTTTGAATTTATTAAGACTTGCTTTATTGCTGAGCATGCAGTCAATTTTAGAATATGTTGTGTGTGCAGATGAGAAGAATATATATTCTGTTTTTGTTGTGTGGAGTGTTCTGTAGATACCTATTGGATCCAATTGGTCAAGTGTTGGGTTTAACTGTTGAGGTAAGAGTTTCTTTGTTAGCTTCCTATCTCAATGATTTGTCTAAGGCTGTCAGTAGGATGTTGAAGTCTTCCACTATTATTGTGTGTCTGTCTAAGTTGGTGAAGAAGAACTTGTTTTATGAATCTGAATGATACAATGTAGGGTGCATATACACTTAAGATAGTTAAGTCTTGTTGGATTGTACCCTTTATCATTATGTAATGCCCTTCTTTGTCCTTGTTAATTTTTAACGGTTTAAAAATCATTTTTTTCTGATATAACAATAGCAATTCCTGCTCTTTTTTGTTTTCCCTTTGCATGGTAGATCTTTCTCCATCCCTTTGCTTTGAACCTGTAGGTGCCATTATATGTGAGATGGGTCTCTTGAAGACAGCAGATGGTTGGATCTTGTAATTTTATCCAGTTTGCCACTCTATGTCTTTTAATGGGGCATTTATCCCATTTACATTAAAGATTGGTATTGATATGTGAGATTCTGAGTGTGTCATCATGTTGTTAGCTGGTTGTTATGTAGACTTGATTGTGTGATTGCTTAATAGTAGCTTTGGGCTATGTGCATAATTGTGTTTTGGGAGTAGAAGCTTTCATTCTTTCAATTCCGTGTTTAGCACTCCCTTAATGACCTCTTTATAAGCCTGGTCTAGTTGAAAAAAATTCCCTCAGCATTTCCTAGTCTGAGAAGGATTTTATTCCTCCTTTACTTTTGAATCATATTTGGGTGGGATATTAAACTCTTGAATGGAATTTCTTTTCTTTAAGGATGCTGAAAATAGGCCCCCGATCTCATCTAGCTAGTAAGGTTTCTACTGAGGGGTCTGCTGCTAACCTGATGAGGTTCCCTGTGTATGTGACTTAAACTTTCTCTCTAGTTGCTTTCAAGATTTTTTTCTTTTGTGTCGAGATTTGTGAATCGTTTATTATATGACCTGAGATGGTCTTCTTATATAATATCTAGCTGGGGTTCTCTGTATTTCTTGGCTTTGCATGTTAAATTCTCTAGCAAAATTTTCATGGAGTATATCCTCAATATATTTTTCAAGTTGTTTATTCTCCCTCCTACTTTATCAGGAATGCCAATGAGCCATAGACTAGGTCTCTTTACATAATCTTATAGATCTTCGAAGTTTTGTTCAGTTCTTAAAATACTTTTTTCTTTCATTTTTGTCTGACTGAGTTGATTTGAAGAACTAGTCTTCAAGGTCTCAGATTCCTTCCTCATCTTTGTCTATTCTGCTATTAATACTTCTGATTGTAAATATAAAATGCTTACAGTAAATTTTTCACTCTAGAAGTTCAGTTTGCTTCTTTGTTAAAATGGCTATTTCATTTTTCAATTCTTATATCATTTTACTAGATTCCTTGCATTGGATTTCACCTTTCTCCTGGATCTCTGTGAACATCCTTGCAATCCAGATTCTAAATTATATGTTGTCATTTCTGCCTGGTTAAGAACTATTGCAGGGAAGCTAGTGAACTTGTTTAAAAGTAAGGAGACATCTTGGATTTTTGAATTATCTGAGTTATTGTGTTGGTTTTTCCTCAACTGGGAGGGTTGATGTTCATTTAACTGTGGTGTAAGTAGAGTATAGACAGTTGGATTCATTTATGGATGTTTTCAGAGGGCCAAGCCTCTGTGCAATGTCTTGATTTGTGGCTGAATTATTGCCCTTTGTTTCATAGGGGGCTATATTAGCAAATTTTTTTTTGCTTTGTAATTTGGGTTGTGATATAGTAGATGGGGGTTAGGAGTAATGGGTGGTAAATGGGCTCTTAGCCATGTGGCTTTTTTGTATTTTCTTTAATTCGTAGTTCTCTGTTTTGCAGTGAGAAGAAAGGCAACCCCTTCACCAGGTCCATTCCTGGGCTTTCGGGGAGCCCCCTCTAATCATTGGCACTGCATTGTTTCCTTTTTGTTGTTGTTAGGTGTTCCAGCCTGTGGGGTTCCCTTGGGCAGAGGCCATGTCAGGGAGATAGGTCACACCCCTTCTGGACTGGTTCTGTGGAGGTTGTCATGCCCTCTTTCCACAGCAGCCCATGAACTTGTGCAGCTCACCCCTCTTCACGCTCAGAGAATGTGGACTCCTCTCCCACTCAAGTGGTGGCCACAGACCTTGGTTCAGCACTCCTCAGCTGTGCACTGCAGCCCTGGAGTGAGCTCAGGCTTTTTGTTCCATCCACAACTTGGTGGGCAGAAGAGGCAGGGATCATGGTGGTGGCAATGGCAGAGAGACTGTCAGTTGTCTCTGGGAGCTCCACCCCAGAGAAACAAACAGCCATGGCTGATCAAAGTGATCATCCAGGAGTCGGGTGGCTGTGATGTAGGCCCAAGCCAGGGGGCCCTGCCTTGTGAAGAGCAGGTGAAGTAGAGTCTCCTGGAGAAGATAATCTAGCCTTCTCTCTATAGTTCAGCTGCAGTATTATGAAGGTGTGAGAAAAGCAATCAGGCTCTTTTTTCTCTCCCCAGCCAGCAGATAGCAAGAGCAGGTACCACAGAGGTGGCAGTAGCAGAAGGGCCTTCAGTGGCTCCTGGGAACTCCACCCCAGAGAAGTAAAGAGCCACTGCTGATCAAAATGATTGGCTGGGGATGGGGCAGCTGCACTGTGGGTCCAAGCCAGAAGGCCATGTTTGGTGAGGAGCAGCAGGGGCAGGAACTCATGAGGAAAACAGTAAGGCCACCTTTCTGTATGAGAGTTACGGCATGTTGGAGGCACACAACATTTCTGTAGTTCTTTGTTCCCTCCTCAGCCTGAGGGCAAAAAGGGTAGGGTGGGACCTTGACAGTGGCAATCACAGAAGGTATGCTAATTACATCTGGGAGCTCCATCCCAGGTATTTGCAGAGCTTCCACCAACTGGAGCACTCAGGTAGAGGTGGCGAGGCTGCACTGGGGGCCCAGGCCAGTCTGGAGTCTGCTCCTCAGCACTGTGGATGCAGACTCTATCCTTAGGGCATGTGAGAGGGGCTGGCCTCCCTTGATGGCAGGGCTATAGCAGCTAATGCTGGGGTTTTCAAGGATCCAAGGATCATGGAGCTTCATGTGTGCTTGAGGCAGATCTCTGTGTTAATCTGGAGGTGTAGGGGGTCAGGAGGGATCTCTTCTGCCCCAGATTGCTAAGATCCATGGTAGAAGTGTGGATCCCCCAGGACTCTTGCTCACTCACCATTTCCCCATGGTAGGAAACCTCCCCTGGCTCCATGCCAATCCCAGTGTGAGGCTGTCCTGCCTCTCTTCTCTCTGCTCTCTGTAGGTTGCCACTGTTTCTTTAATTAATTCTAATGTGGCTTCCTGGGTGATCAACTTAAAGAGCTAGTGTTTACTCATCACTTCGTCATCTCTTTGTGAGAACAACACACTCTAGCTGCTTCCAGTCAGCCATCTTGGTGCTTCTGACTTTAGGTGTTTTGAAGAATATTCTATAATTTCTGAGTAATGACAATTGCATTTATTCTTTCCTAATTATTACACTTTTCATTTCTTCTGTCTTCAATGATTTTATTAGTATGTCTATTTTATCTTTATAAAGAACAAATTATTCTTTGTTTATCCTCCTTATCTTTCTGTAATAGCTCATTAATTTATCATGTCCTGCTTTTTACTTCCTAGTAATTTATCTGGGTTAATTCTGTTTGCTTTATTAAATTCCACAATTGGGTACTTGGCATATTTATATGCAGCATTTCTTTATTTACTAATAAACCATTTAAGTCTATACATTTCTTACTAATTTCAATTTTACCTGCATTCCAGTATCTTGATATCTAGTATTTTGTTATCATTCACTTTTTGTATGTAAATCCATTACAATTTCTTTTTACTCTATTTAAAACTGTTGTCTGATCCTTACATTATTTGAAAATTAACTTAATGTTTAAGGTTTTTACAATCAGAATTTAAATTAATGTAAGGGTTATTTAGTTATTTAAGTTATTTAAATTATTAAGTAATGTAAGGGTAATTTAAGTATTTTTGTTAATTTTTAAGGTTTTATAGTCAGAATTTCTTCAGTTTCAACATAAAGATTCTAAGTTTAATTAATACTTTTCTTTCTGAATAATGCAAATGTATTTAAATATTTTAAATTCAAACGAGTATTCATGATTTGTGGCTATGTTTGTAGAGTGGAAGGTTTATTGTCTATTTTACTACTATAAATTTATACCAGCCAGGCGCAGTGGCTCACGCCTGTAATCCCAGCACAGCACTTTGGGAGGCCAAGGTGGGTGGATCACCTGAGGTCAGGAGTTTCAGACCAGCCTGGCCAACATGGCGAAACCCCATCTCTACTAAAAATAACAAAAATTAGCTGGGCGTGGTGGTAAGCACCTGTAATCCCAGCGACTCGGGAGGCTGTGGCAGGAGAATCATTTGAACCCAAGAGGTGGAGGTTGCAGTGAGCCAAGATCGCGCCATTGCACTCCAGCCTGGACAACAAGAGTGAAACTCTGTCTCAAATAAATAAATAAATAAATACCATCAATATTTTTTAATTTACCCCCCTTTTCAGCATTTTAAAATTTCATTATTTTTTCTAACATGTTGTCTTATTCTGGGGTTATTTCTATATGCCTTAAGTAAATCTTATAAGATTTTCTGTGCTAATAGTGTGCTGACAGTAAGTACTTTTAGTTATTATTCAAAAATGTCTCTTATTTTATGACCATCTTTCTTGTAATAGTTTTCCTGGGTATATAATACTATATTGACAGTAGAGTTTTTCTAACTCATTTTGAAGGTGTTATTCCACTATCTTATTTCTTTGTGGTTTTGATTAGTTACCGGTAAACAGAAGTTTGCTGTTAAGTCAACTCTCTCAAATAAACATAAAAATGAAAAGAATTGACTTATAGTGACTATAGGGCTTGACAATTTTCATGGTTGTATTTAGGCTAGCAATGATGAGTAGATATGTGAAAAAATATAATTTTTTAGATGAATGGTTTTATTTCGTTCAGGCTGAAATTTATAATATAATAATTTCTTTTTTTAAATTTGTTACACCATTTCCTTCCAGCTGCATTACCTCTCATTCCATTCTTCTTCAAGTTGCATAAACTATGTAGTGCCTTTACTTTTGTACTTTTCTCCAAATGCTTATAATTAAATAAAATCACATTTATTAATATATGTATTAACTTAATGAGAAGAAATATTTCTGTATGCATAATTTATTCAATGATTATTTTATTGATAACTATTGTTTCTAGTGTTTTATCCATAACAAAATGATGCTATATAGAGCCTTGAAATTAAAAATGATAAAAAAATAATTTAGAAATACTGATTCTTAATGCTGCAACTGGGAACAAGGACCCTGAGCTTAGAGAGCCTTAGAAAATAGTGATTTCTATGCCCAATTTTTTCTCCATTCTAATTAGCATTTTTGATCTCATAACAGCACAGCAAGAACCCTATTGCACTAACTAAACGACAAACCAGGTAAAAGGACTTGAACTCTGAGACTAGTGGAGGATTTCCAGTTCTGCTTCATTTCCTTCCTTTTCCCACACTTTTCTTCGTGATTTAGTCTCCTGGGAACTGGGTCTATTAGAACCACCTAAGATAATAATTTAATTTAAAGATTCTTGAGATTCTACCAAATCAAGTTCCTAGATATGAGCCCCAGGCACCGTTTGCTACAAATCCTCTATATGAACATAACCTCAACATATAACCCAAGATCTTCTTAGGAGAAAAAAACTTAACAGGCCCATAGGAAAGAAGAGAGTAATAGAGCAACCTAAAGATTCATGACATGACTCATATATTATGGTGCTACTAAGAATAAACTGAAACTTGAAATGGCAAAACTTTTATTGAACATCATGCTGAAGCCCAGAAGAAAATGCCATCTCCCACTGGTACTCCTGTAATCTGGCACTTCAAGATGTCTCCTCTGCTCAAGGATCTTTAAAAGCACCTTCTTTGAACCACAGATGTCCCATACTCCTTGAAGTCTGCAGAGGTGACCCACATCTGCTTGAAACTGCTCATAGAGGTCATGATGGATGCACCAATCCATGCAGAGAAGCATCTATCAGGAGAAGCTGTGATCTTGATGGGAGTACCTTTGGAAGCCAGCTGTTCCACTTCCTTCATGAGCCTTTCCTCCAGCCCAGGGAGGAGAGTGGTGCCCCCGGAGAGTACAATGTCTGCATAAAGTTTATTCTGGATGTCAGTGTCACACTTCATGATGCTGCTGGAGACCATTTTTGAGAGTCCTGGGCTGTGGATGCCCAGCTGGTCAGGTGCAAAACGAACCTCGGGCACTTGGTACAGCTTATCCCCAAAGTGGATGACATGTCCATCTGGCAGTCTGTATGCTCCCAGGACCTCTCCCCGGCTCTTGCATAGCTCTTTCTCTGGCTCCAAGGCGATGTAGCACAGCTTCTCTTTGATGTTATTTACCACGGCCTTGTTGAGTATGCAAGGGAAGTTAAACCCGCTAGCAAAGAGGAGCCGGGTGAGGTGCTCTGTGATGTCCCTCCCTGCCATACAGAGTTTGGTGACTGCATGAGGCAGGGAGTAACCCTCAAAGATGGGGACAGTGCAAGTGACCCCATCTCCACTGTCCACCACCAGGCCTGTGACACAGGCAGAGGCATAGAGCGCTGCCACCGCATGATTAGACAGGTAGAAACCAGGCACACTGAAGGTCTCAAACATCATTTCTGCTAGCTTTTCTCGAATTTCCCTAGGATTCAAAGAGGGCTCGGTCATAAGTACAGGCTGTTGGCTGGGTTTTACTCCAAGCTCCCGTTCAAAGAGATGTTTCCAGAGTTTCTCCATGTCATCCCATCCTGTTACCAGTCCACGCTCAATGGGGTAGTGCAAATGTAGGGCCTCATACTTGTACAGGGCTTCTTGCCCCACGAAGTACTTCTGATTAAGTCTTGTTAAAGGCACATTGAATTTACAATGTCCCAAGACAGAGCTGATGACATGGTGGGGTCCAATCTCTCCAGACAGGCCTGCTTTGCAGAGTCCTGAACCATTGTCAAAAATTACAGCAGGAACATCTAATGCATGTGGATTAAACATGTCTGTAATATGTTCTCCTGGACTTCCCCCAAATAAAGAAAGAACACTTACGTCACTCTCTGAGATGACAGGCACCTTTAGAATTTTTTAAATTTCAGGGTTCTGAAGTTTCAAGTTGTCACCCATGTACAGCTAGTAGGCTACCTTCAGTCCACCAGGGCACCCCATCCTCAACCTCTGAATCTTGTCTCCATTCTGTAGGCTCAGGGCCTGCTGAGGCAACATGAGGGGTGATTGCCCTCTATGTCACAATCCAGCCAAGGCAACAATTGTCCTCAGTGAGCATCAGAGGGGTGGGGTGGGCCCTCTGAGCCAATAGTACTCCCTACTTGGTCAGATACAAAGCCAAGGAAAGCAAATCATACCTACGGAGCTATGAGAAACACTATTCTACATGCTTTTGCTTGGAATTATGTTTTCATTTTTTTAGATATATATTTGAGAATAGAATTGCTGAGTTATATGACAACTGTATGTTAAATCATTTGATTTTAATTTCTGTAAGTTCTTTGTTCCAAAGTGGCTGTGACATTTTACATTCCCACAGTCGCTGTAGGAATGCTCCTACTTCTCCACATGCTTCTAAATTCTATTTTCTGACTTTATGATTCTAGGCATTCTAGTGTGTGTGAAATGTTATCTTATCGTGGTTTTGATTTACAGCTTTAAGTATCAATGTTGAGAATCTTTATTATGTGCTTATTGGCCATTCTAATACCTTCTTGGGAGAAATGTCTATGCAGACCCTTTGCTCCTTTTTTATAAGGTTTTTTGATTATTCCATTGTAACCGTTCTTTACACATTCAAGAGTCTAGTGTTTATCAGATACATTATGTGCATATATGTTCTTTTATTCTTGTATTGTCTTTTCACTTTTTTGTTAGTGTTCTTGAAATTACAAAACTTTTAAATTTTAAAGTAGTCCAATTTCTCTGTTATCATTTGTTGTTCATATTTTGTGTCATATGTAAGCATTCATTATAAAATTTAAGATTCTTAAATTTATCTTTTTGTTTTCTTGTAAGAATTTTAAACTTTTAACTATTACATTTAGTTTTTGTTAATTTTGAGTTCATTTTTTATTTATGGTGTGCATTAAGTTTTCAACTTCATTCTTTTGAATATGGTTCTATCTGGCTGTTCCAGCACCATTTGCTGAAGAGGATAATTTTTGCCCCATAGAATGACTAGTATCTTTTTCAAGCAACAATTGACCATAGACAGACACCTGGGTTTATTTCTGGACTCACTGCCCTATTCCATTGATCTATATGTCTATCATCATGCTGGTAGCACACTGCATTGATTTCTGTCACTCTGTAATAAATTCTGTAGTTAAGAAGTTTGAGTACTTCTTTGTTCTTCCTTTTCAAGATTGTTTTGGCCATTTTGGGTCCCTTGCAATTCAGTATGCAATTTAGGATCAACTTTCCAATTCCTACGCCAATGTCATATGGAATTTTGATAGAGATTGCCTTGAATCATTAGATCAATTTAAGGAATATTACCATCTTAATAACGTCAACTCTTCCAACCCATGAACATATGATTTTATTTTGCCATTCACTTGCATATTATTTTAGTTTCTTCATGGAATATTGTCATTTTTGGAGTAAAACTTTTATACCAGTTTTGTCAAATTTTTATTTCCAAGTATTTTATTTTTCTTTTATAACTGGAGTTTTTTTTGTTTTGTTTTGTTTTGTTTTGTTTTTGTTTGTTTTTTGTTTGTTTTGTTTTGTTTTTTGTGATGGAGTTTCACTCTTGTTGCCCAGGCTGGAGTGCAATGGCTCTATCTTGGCTCACCACAACCTCCGCCTACTGGGTTCAAGCAATTCTCCTGCCTCAGCCTCCTGAGTAGCTGGGATAACAGGCATGTGCCACCACACCCAGCTAATTTTGTATTTTTAGTAGAGACGGGGTTTCCCATGTTGGTCAGGCTAGTCTTGAACTCCCGACCTCAGGTGATCCACCTGCCTAATTTTATCTTTGATTCAGAGGGGTACATGTGCTTATTTGTTACATAGGTATTACATGTATAATGGTGGGAGTTGGGATTCTAGAGTACCCATTAACCAAATATTGGACACTGTATTCAATAGGTTATATTTTATCTTTCACTCTTCTCCCACTGTCATCCCTTTGGAGTCCCCAGAATATATTTTGCCCATCATTATGTCCATGTGTATCATTTGTTTAGCTTCTACTTATAAGTGAGAGCATCTGTATTTGATATTCTGCTTCTTTGTTAGTTTACTTAGGATAATGGCCTTCAGCTCCATCCATGTTACTGCAAGAGACATGACTTCATTCTACTGTATGGCTGCATATTATTCCATTGTGTATATATACCACATTTTCTTTATCCAACCAACTGTTTGTAGACTCTTAGGTTGGTTCCATCACTTTGCTATGGTAAATAGTGCAGTGATAAACATACAAGTGCAGATGTCTTTTTTATATAATGAATTCTTTTCCTTTGCTTAGATACCCAGTTGCAGGATTGTTGGATCAAATGGTAGTTCTATGTTTAGTTCTTTGAGATATCTACATACTGTTTTTCATAGTGGTCGAAGTAGCTTACATTCCCACTAGTGGTGTATGAACATTCCCTTTTCTCCACATCCATGACAACATATGTTGTTTTCTGACTTTTTTTAACAATAGGTATTCTTACTGGTATAAGATGGTATCTATGTGGGGTTTTAATTTGCATTTCTCTGATGATTGGTATGTTCAGCATTTTTCACGTGTTTGTTGGAAGCTTGTATGTCTTCTTTTGAGAAACATCTATTCATGTTCTTTGCCCACATTTTAATGGGATTATTTGTTTTTTTCTTTTTGATTTGTTTAAGTTTCTTACAGATTCTGGATATTAGCCTTTTGTTGGATGCACAGTTTACAAATATTTTCTCCCATTCTATCGGTTGTCTGATTCTCTTGCTGATTATTTCTTTTCCTGTGCATGTTTAGTTTGATCAAGTCTCATTTATCTACTGTTGTTTTTGTTGAGTTTGCTTTGTGGGTATTTGTCCTAAATTGTTTGCCAAGGCTGATGTTCAGAAGGGTGTTTTCTGTTTCCTCTGGAACTTTTACAGGTTTAGGTCTGTAATCCATCCTGAGTTAATTTTTCTATATGGTGAGAGATAATGGGTTTAGTCTCTTTTTCTTTCTGTACAGCCCCACTAGTTGTAAACTGATTGCTCTAATGATTTTGAATATTGCCTTTAAAGTGATAGTTCCTGAAGTCAGTTTTTGTGATGTGCTATGATCCCAGGGTCTCTAGTCATAGCTGTTTCTTTTCAGCTTTCTCCAGTAAACTACCCAACCTAAGGTTTATCCTATATCTTCATAAATTTACCAATATTTTCCCAATTACTCTTCACCAAAACATCAAGTGGTTTTTTTGTTTTGTTTTGTTTTTTGTTTTTTTTGAAAGTGCCCTGTGGCTTGAACTTTTTCACATTGTGCTTTAAATAAAGTAAGTTCCTTTTTCAAGGAGTTAGGAGCTATCCATTTTCCAGACTGCTTCTCCCTTCTGGTATAACTAGTAGCACAGGCTCTGAAGTTGGGGTTTAAAAAAAGGCATGGCTCTCTTTGAATGACCCTTCTGCTGTAGGAGCTGAGCATTCAGTATGTGGGGAGAGTGGCCTCAGGCATTCTTAGCTTGCTGTGTCTGGTGTGCCACTGCTACCATATAAGCCAGGATGTGGGTTATCATCACCCAAGTATTCTCAGTGGTACTGTGCCATGGTTGAGCCTCTGTGCCACTGTGTGGACTCAGTAGAAAAGAAGAGAGCCCACATATCCTAGTCAGCCACATTCACTAACAGTCACAGAAAGAGGTAGCTGGGGGCAGTATAAGCAATGCTCTTCCCCTTCTAGGAAGATAGTACTCTATCTGAACGCTCTGAAAAAAGAGAGTTCTGTATTCTTGGCTGAAGTAGTCTGAAGTTTCTGTCTCACTGAGTTGGAAAGAGGTGGAAGGGACTAGGTCTCAGTTCAGATACCACAAACTCTCATTGCTATTTCCAAATTTCAGTAGATTTTCTTGAATAAATGTTTCATTTGCAGCATGTCTTTAGGACCATTTCCATTGACATTAAATAGTTGTTTTTCTGCTTCAAAAAATTTTGCAGTTTTTCTTGAAGAACTTTTACTCTGTCATTCTATAAGTCCATTCATACAAATCAGAGCTGCAAACTGACATGAACTGGCTCTATCACACCACTATCTGTAAATATGTTCCTCATTTATTTGTTCGGTAATATGTTTTTATTTCTCCCTCTCTCTTCTATTTTTTTTTTTTTTGGTAGCTGAGTGGTCTACAATAATTTGTGAAGCTATACTTTTTAAATAGTTTTTTCCAGCTTTATATTCATTAGCTATTTGCATTTGTGGATTTGTCTCATTCATCAGTTCTAGAAAGCTCTTCATTTCCCTCAGTGTTATTCTTTCCCATTATCTCTTGCCTCTATAGTATTCATATAAGCCACATTTTAAACTCTATTTCAATCCTTATTTTAACTTAATTTCTAGATGTTGCAGCCTCATTTTAAGCTGCTTCCTGAAAATTTTTATCTTTATGTTCACTAATGTTCTGTATAGCAGTGTCAATTTACATTTGACACATCTACTGGATATAGAATATTATTTTGTTTGTAATATCAATAATCTCATTTCTAATTTCTAGAAGTTTGTCTTATCTTTTTCTAAATATGTTTAATTATGTTTAATGGTCAGATGTCCCTTTGTAATATATTTAAATGGTAACTTAATTTACTTAATTACAATATAATTTTGTGTCGTATACTGTAAAGTATAATTAAAAACATTTTGGCCAGGTGCAGTGGCTCACACCTGTAATCTCAGCACTTTGGGAGGCCTAGGCAGGCAGATCACCTGAGGTCAGGAGTTCGAGACCAGCCTGGCCAACATGGTGAAACCCTGTCTCTACTAAAAATAGCTGGGTGTGGTGGCACATGCCTGTAATCTCAGCTACTCAGGGGACTGAGACAGGAGAATCGCTTGAACCCAGGAGGCGGAGGTTGCAGTGAGCCGAGATGGCGTCACTGCACTCCAGCCTGGGCAACAAGAGCGAAACTCTGTCTCGAAAACAAACAAACAAACAAAACTTCAGTGTTTTCAGGTCTAATACTGGGATTTGTCTTGTGTTCTGTATCTAGCTGACTGCAGCTTATACACATTAGATTTCTTTTGAGACAAAGTCTTGCTCTGTTGCCCAGGCTGGAGTCCAGTGGCACACTCATGGCTCACTATAGCCTTGACCTCCTGGGCTCAAGCAATCCTCTCACTTCAGCAACCACAGGCACATGCCATCATGCCTGGCTAATTTTTAATTTTTATTTTTATTTCTTTGCTTTTGTAGAGACAGGATTTCCCAGTGTTACCCAAGCTGTTCTCAAACTCCTAGGCTCAAGCGATCCTCCCACCCCAGCCTTCCAAAGTGCTGCGATTACAGGCATGAGTCACTACACCCAACCAAGACTAGATTATTAATGTTTTACTAATATTTTCATTATGAAATAATGTTCTTGCTTATTGTGGTTTGAAAGTCTGTGTCTCTCCAAAATTCATGTTGAAATTGAATCCTCAATGCAAGTCTGTAGTATGAAGAGGTGGAGTTTTTGGAAGCGATTAGGTCATGAGGATGAATCCCTCATGAATGGGATTAGTACCCCTATAAAAGGCCTTAAGGGAGTCTCTTAGTCCTCTTCACCCCTTTCCACTTGTGCCATGTAAGAACACAGCAACAAGGTGCCATCTGTGATGCAGAGAACAAGCCTTCATCACTGAATCTGCTGGCTTCTTGAAATTTCCAGACTCCAGAACAATGAGAAATAAATGTCTAATTATTTATAAATTACCCAGTCTGAGGTATTTTGTTAAAGCAGACCAAACAGACTAAGCCACCCATCATCTGTAGAAATTAATTTAATCCTGTATTTAAACTGAATTCTATTAGAGAAAATTTGCTTTTGCTCTTGATATTGCAAAACTGGAACCATTTTAATTTAAATTTTTTTACTCAGTGTTTTACAAATCATACAGGTACATCAAATACTATTCTCAAACCACATTAAGAAAGTGTGAGATATGTTTAAGAATTCTCAGGAGAAGCTTTATCTCTTACTCACTGTACATGACTCTTTCTTTGGAGGTCTGATTTTTATGTGTTGGATTCAAATGTTCATCTTTCACCATATTTGTGTTTTCTATTTTCCTCTTGTTTCTGTGTATATTACCAAAGATGTAGGCCACCAAAATATAGCAAGATTCATTGCAAAAACATAATATCTAACTCTCTACCACTCTGGATCAAAGTTTTATTTTTACAGGCTTTTGGAGAATTTCCTTTCTTCAAGCTCAGTCATAAATGGAAATATTAATACATTTTATAAGGCATTTTCAATGTCCTACAGATGATTAAATACATTATTTATTAAATATTACCCTTATGCTTTCAAATTTATATTAACCTCCATTTCAAATAAAGGTTTTTTACTTTGTTCTCACAATAAATTGAAAGCTAGTAACCTTTTAATATATGCATAATGAACTCAAGGAACTCACTCTGTAGTGTCTACAGTGTCTCCAGGTAATTTCATAAGCCTTTCAGTGTTCATTATTGACTTATGATAGTAATTTATCTCAGTTTCTTGTCTAAATATAAAATAATCTTACAGCTATGATACTCAGATATTATGCCATTAAGCAGGAGATTTAAAATGCTCTTGCAAGTTTTTAACTTTAAATGAAGTAAGTTTCTAGGAATGTTTCCAAAAAATGGATGTCAGAAAGATTATTTATTTGATTTGATTTAATCAAGCCAACATCTCCCAAAGTAAAGAAAGGGCATAATTTCTAACTAATATTAGACTTTCAAATATTCCCATCAAATTATTGTTTCATGGGAATTCTCCAAGTGAATAATTTGTATAAATTGAATAAGACATTATTTAATAAGATTGCTGAACCTCAATATAAACACCATGCTCTGTGGTATCTTTAACTTGCTCTGTTCCTACTCCCTCTCCTCACCTCTAGATCCACACTTGTACCAGCAGATGAGAATCACAGTAAAAGTTAGGAAACTGGTAGCACTTGGAGAGGGCAGATTTTGGTTAAAAGACTTATTTCCAAAAAAAAAGAAAGAAAGAAATATCATTATTACAATTGTCTATGGTTTCCTGGGAGACTCACTGTGCAATGTTGTCTTTATTTTCTCTAAGTCATAGCTTTCCCAGAGTGAACTGATTTTTCCATAATGCATTATTGAAAAAAATCAGAGGCAATTGTTGAACATCCCTGGTTCCTGAGATGATGGATAACAGCTGTAACAGACAGGATGGAATAGAAGGCTCCACTGATCATCCCCCCCTGCAAAAACACAAATTTAACAACTATCTACATACAGAAAATAAACCAAGAACCTTCATAAGAACCAAAAACCAGGTGAGCACTCATAGTACCTGATTGTAACTTCCTATTGCTGTAAGAGACACTAAAGAGGTAGAAAAAATAGTCTTGAACCACTGGCACACCCTTCCCCCACCCCACAGAAGCAAGAGCATGGAAAGAATCTCAGAGCTTGAAGACTAGCTTTCAGAAACAAGACAGGCAGACAAGAATAAAGAAAAAAGAACAAAAAGGAATAAGCAAAACCTCTGAGAAACATGAGATTATGTAAAAGACTGAATCTACGACTGATTAGGGTACCTGAAAAAGATGGGGAGAATGGAATCAAGTTGAAAAACATACTTCAGGATATCATCCAGCAGAACATCCCCAATCTAGCAAGACAGGCCAACATTCAAACTCAGGATATCCAGAGAATGCCAGTAAGACACTCCATGAAAAGATCAACCCCAAGACAGTAAGATACTCCATGAAAAGATCAACCCCAAGACAATCATAAGATTCTCTAAGGTCAAAATGAAAGAAAAAAGTTTAAGGGCAGCCACAGAGAAAGGCCATGTCACCTACAAAGGGAAGCCCATCAGACTAACAGTGGACAGCTCAGTGGAAACCCTATATGCCAGAAGAGATTGGGGGTCAATATTCAACATTGTTGAAGAAAAGAATTTCCAACCCAGAATTTCTTATCTGGCCAAACTAAGCTTTGTAAGTGGAGGAGAAATAAGATCCTTTTCAGACAAGCAAATGCTGAGGGAATTCATCACCACCAGGCCTGCCTTGCAGGAGCTTCTGAAGGAAGCACTGAATATGGAAAGGAAAAACCGTTACCAGCCACTACAAAAACACACTGAAGTGCACATGTCAGTGACACTATGAAGCAATAACATAAACAAGTCTGCAGAATAACCACCTAGCATTATGATGACAGAATCAAATTCACACACAACAAAACTAACCATAAATCTAAAAGGACTAAATGCCTTAATTAGAAGACACAGAATGGCCAGCTGGATAAAGAGTCAAAACCCATCAGCATGCTATCTTCAAGAGACCCATCTCATGTGCAAAGACACACATAGGCTCAAAATAAAGAGATGGAGGAAAATTTACCAAGCAAATGGAAAACAAAAAAGCAGAGATCACAATCCTAGTTTCTGACAAAACAGACTTTAAAACAACAAAGATGAAAAAAAAAGACAAGTTATTATATAACAGTAAAGGGTTCAAGTCAACAAGAAGAGCTAACTCTCCTTACTATATATGCACCCAATACAGGAGAACCCAGATTCATAAAGCAAGTGCTTAGAGACCTACAAAGAGACTTAGACTTGCACACAATAATAGCAGGATACTTTAACACCCCATTGAAAATATTAGATAATTGAGACAGAAATTTAACCAAAATATTTAGGACTTGAACTCAGCTCTTGATCAAACAGACTTCACAGATATCTCCATAACTTTCCACCCCAAAACAACAGATTATACGTTATTCTCATCATCACAAGGGACTTACTCTCAAATTGGTCACTTAATCAGAAGAACTGAAATCATAACGAACACTCTCCCAGACCACAGCACAATCAAATTAAAACCCAACAATAAAAAACTCACTCAAAATCACAAAACTACATGAAAATTGAACAACTTCCTCCTGAATGACTCCTTAGTACATACTGAAATTAAGGCAGAAATTAAGAAGTTCTTCAAGACTAATAAGAACAAAGAGACAACGTACCAGAATCTCTGATATACAACTAAAGGAGTGTTGAGAAGGAAATTTATTGCACTAAATACCCACATCAAAAAGCTAGAAAGACCTCAAATTAAAAACCTAACATCACAACTAAAAGAACTAGAGATCCGAGCACAAGCAAACCCCAAAGCTAGCAGAAGACATGAAATAACAAAGATCAGAATGGAACTAATGGAGATAGAGATATGAAAAAACTCTTCAAAAAAATTAACAAATCCAGGAGTGAAAAAAATAAATAAAATAGAGAGGTCACTAGATAGACTAATAAAGAAGAAAAGAGGGAAGAATCAAATAGATCGACACAATCAGAAATGATAAGGGGGATAGCATCACTGATCCCACAGAAACAAAAATAACCATCAAATAACACTATAAACATCTCTATGCACATAAACCAGAAAATCCAGAAGAAATGGATAAATTCTGGGACACATACACCCTCCAAAGCCTGAACCAGGAAAAAATTGAAACTCTGAATTGACCAAGAAAGAATTCGGAATTTGAGGCAGTAATAAATAGCCTACCAACCAAAAAAAGCCCATGACCAGACAGATTTACAGCTGAATTCTACCAGAGGTACAAAGAAGAGCTGGTACCATTTCTTCTGAAACTATTCCAAAAAATAATTGAAAACGAGGACCTCCTCCTTAACTCATTTTATGAGACTAGCATCATTTTGATACCAAAACCTGGCAGAGACACAACAAAATGTAAACTTCAGGCCAATATCCCTGATGAACATTGATGCAAATATCCTCAAATACTGGTAAACTGAATCCAGCCCCACATCAAAAAGCTTATCTACTATGATCAAGTTGGCTTCATCTCCTGGATGAAAGGTTGGTTCAACATATGCAAATCGATAAATGTAATTCATCACATAAACAGAATTAGACCAAAAAGAAGATTATCTCAATAGATGCAGAAAAGGTTTTGATAAAATTCAACATCCCTTCATGTTAAAAATTCTCAATAAACTAGGTATTGAAGGAACATACCACAAAATAATGAAGAGCTATATATGGCAAACCCACAGCTAATATTATATTGAATGGACAAAGGCTACAAGCATTCCCCTTGAAAACTGGCAGAAGACAAGAATGTCCTCTCTCTCTACTCTACTCAACATAGTATTGGAAGTTCTGGCCAGGGCAACCAGGCAAGATAAAGAAATAAAGGTATTTGAATAGGAAGAGAGAAAGTCAAATTATCTTTGCTTGCAGATGATGGGATCCTACATTTAAAAAAACGCCATCATCTCAGCCCAAAAGCTTCTTAAGCAGATAAGCATCTTCAGAAAAGTCTCAGGATACAAAATCAATATGCAAAAAATGCTAGCATTCCTATACATCAAGAACAGGCAAGCAGAGAGACAAGTTATGAATAAACTTCCATGTACAATTGCTACAGAGAAAATAAAATGCCTAGGAATACAGCTAACAAGGGAAGTGAAGACCACTTCAAGGAGAACTTCAAATGACCGCTCAAGGAAATCAGAGAGGACACAAACAAATGAAGAAACATTCCATGCTCATGGCTAGGAAGAATAAATGTCGTGAAAATGGCCATACTGTCCAAAGTAATTTATAGATTCAATACTATTCCTATTAAACTACAATTGACATTCTTCACAGAATTACGAAAAAAAAACTATTTTAAAATTTATGTGGAACCAAAAAAGAGTCAGGATAGCCAAGACAATTCTAATCAAAAAAACAATGCTAGAGGCATCTTGCCACCTGAATTACAACTATATTTCAAGGCTACAGTAACCAAAACAGAATGGTACTGGTACAAAATCAGACACATAGATCAATAAAACAGAATAGAGAACCTGTAAGTAAGACTGCATATCTACAATCATTTGATCTTTAACAAACCTGATGAAAACAAGCAATGGTGAAAAGATTCCCTACTTATTATTAATAAGTGGTACTGGGAGAACTGGCTAGTCATATGCAGAAAATTGCAACTGGACCCCTTCCTTACACCTTATGTAAAAATTTGCTCAAAATGGATTAAAGATTTAAATGTAAAACCTACAACTATAAAAACCCTAGAAGAAAATCTAGGCAATACCATTGAGGACATAGGAATGGGCAAAAATTTCATGACGAAAACTCCAAAAGCAATTGCAACAAAAGAAAAATTTGACAAATGGGATCTAATTAAACTAAAGAGCTTCTGCACCACAAAATAAACTATCATCAGAGTGAACAGACAGCCTACAAAATGGAAGAAAATTTTTGCAATCTATCCAACTGACAAAATCTAAAATCCAGAGTCTACAAGGAACTTAAACAAATTTACAATAAAAAACATATAACCCCATTAAAAAGTGGACAAAGAACATGAACAGACACTTCTCAAGGGAAGACATTCATGCAGCCAACAAACATATTAAAAAACCCTCAACATCACTGGTTATTAGAGAAATGCAAATCAAAACTACAATGAGATACCATCTCACACCAGTGAGAATTACAATTATTAAAAAGGTCAAAAAACAACAGATGCTGGTGAGGTTGCAGAGGAAAGGGAGTGCTTTTCCACTCTTGGTGGGAGTGTGAATTAGTTCAACCATTGTTGAAGACAGTGTGTCAATTCCTCACATATTTAGAAGCAGAAATACCATTTGACCCAGACATCCCATTTCAGGGTATATACCCAAAGGACTGTAAGTCATTCTATTATAGAGATATATGCAAGCATATGCTCATTACAGTACTATTCACAGTAGCAATGACATGGAATCAACCCAAATGCCCATTAATGATAGACTGGATAAAGAAAATGTGGTACATATACACCATGGAATGCTATGCCGCCATTAAAGAGAATGAGATCATTTCTTTTGTAGGGACATGGATGGAGCTGGAAGCTGTTATCCTTAGCAAACTATGCAGGAACAGAAAAGCAAACACCACATATTCTCATTTGTAAGTGGGAGCTAACTGATGAGAACACATGGACACATGGTGGGGAACAACACACACTGGGGCCTGTTAGGTGTGGTGGGGAGAGGGAGAGCATCAGGAAGAATAGCTAATGCATGCTTGGCTTCATACCTAGGTGATGGGTTCATAGATGCAGCAAACCATCATGGCACACATTTACCTATGTAACAAACCTGCACATCCTGCACATGTACCCCAGAACTTAAAATAAAAGATGAAAAAAAAAAAGAAAATCTAAAACCTAAACAGACCAATAACAAGTAAAGAGATCAAAGTCATAATAAGAAGTCTGCCTGTAAATAAATGCCCAAAACCCAATGGCTTCACTGCTGAATTCTACCAAACATTTAAAGAACTAATACCTATCCTACTCAAACACTTATAAAAATAGAGCAGAGGGAACATTTCCAAACTCATTATAGGAGGCCAGTATTACCACGAAACCAAAATCAGGCAAACACACATCAAAAAAAGCAACTGCATATCAATATTTCTAATCCATGCTGACACAAAAATCCTCAAGCAAATACTAGCATACTGAATTCAGCAGTACATTAAAAAGATCATTCATTGTGAACAAGTGGGATTTATGCCTGGGATGCAAGGATAGTTCAACATATGCAAATCAATCAGTATGATACATTATATCAACAGGATGTAGGATATGAACCATAAGATCATTTTAATTGATGCTCATAAGCATTTGATAAAATTCAACATCCTTTTATGGTCAAAACCCTCAAAAAACTAGGGATAGAAGAAACATATCTCAACATAGAAAAAGCCATGTATGGCAGACTCACAGGTAGTATCGTACTGAATGGGGCAAAACTGAAAACCTTTTCTCTAAGATCTGGAACATGACAAAGATGCCCACTTTCACCACTGTTATTCAACACAGTACCAGAAGCCCTAGCTAGAGTAATTAGACAAGAGAACAAAATAAAAGGCATTCAAATTTGAATGGAAGAAGTCAAATAATAAAATACCTAGGAATTAACTTAACCAAGGAAACGAAACATCTCTGCAACAAAAACTATAAAACATTGATACAATAAATTTAAGATAACATGAAAATATGGAAAGTTATTCCATGTTCTTGTATGGGATTAGTCAATATTTTTAGATGACCGTACTACCCAAAGAAATCTACAAACTCAGTGCAATCACCATCAAAATTCCAATGACATTCTTTTTAGCAATAGAAAAATAATCCTAAAATTTATATGGAACCACTAAAGACCCAGAATAGTAAAAGCTCCAAAGCAAAAAGAACAAAACTGGAAGAATCACATTACCTAACTTTAAATTATGCTACAGAGCCTTAGTAACTGAAACAGCATTGTACTGGCATAAAAACGGACACCTAGACCAATGGAACAGAATAGATAACCCAGAATGTTATTCACACACCTACAGTGAACTCATTTTTGACAAAGGTACCAAGAACATACACTGAGGAAAAAATAGTCTCTTCAATAGATGGTACTGGGAAAACTGGATATCCATATGCAAAAGAATAAAACTAGACCCCTATCTCTCACCACATACAAAAAATAAAATAAAAATGTTTAAAGAGTTAAGTCTTAGACTTCAAACTGTGAAACTACTACAAGCAGACATTGGGGAAAATCTCCAGGACATTGTTCTGGGCAAAAATTTCTTAAGCAATACACCACAAGCACAGCTAGGCAAAAGATAAAATGGACAAATGGGATAATATCAAGTTAAAAAGCTTCTGCACAGCAAAGGAAGCAGTCCAGAAAGTGAGGAGACAACCCACAGAATGGGAGAAAATATTTGAAAACTACCCATGTGACAAAAGGTTAATAGCCAGAAAACATTAGGAGCTCAAACAACTCTATAGGAAAAAAAATCTAATAATCTGATTAAAAAATGGGCCAAATATTTCAGTAGACATTTCTCAGAAGAAGACATACAAATGGCAAACAAGCATATAAAAAGATGCTCAACATTATTGATCATCAGAGAAACGCAAATCAAAACTACAGTGAGATATCTCACTGTAGCTAAAATGGCTTATATCCAAAACACAGGTGATAACAAATGCTGGCAAGGATGTGGAGAAAAGAAAGAAAACCTTGTACACTGTTGGTGGATATGTAAATTAGTAAAAACACTATGTAGAACATTCTGAAGGTTTCTACAATGCCTAAAAATATAGCTACCATTTGCTTCAGCAATTCCACTGTTGGGTATACACCCCTAAAAACGAAAAATATTGTATCAAAGAGATTATCTGCACTCCCAGATCTGTTGCATCACTGTTTACAATACTTAATATTTGGAAGCAACCTAGCTGTCTATTAACAGATGAATGAATAAAGAAAATGTGGTACATATACACAATGAGGTACTATTCAGCCGTAACAAAGAATGAGATCTTGTTATTTGCAATAACATGGATGAATCTGGAAATCATTATGTCAAGTGAAATAAGCCAGGCACAGAAAGACAAACTTCACATATTCTCACTTATCTATGGGCTCTAAACATCAAAAACAATTGAACTAATGGAAATAGAGAGTAGAACAATGGTTACTAGAGGCTGGGGAGAGGGTGGGAGTGGGGGAAGGTGGGGATGCTTAATGGGTACAAAAAATATAAAGAAAGAATAATATCTACCATTTGATAGCACAACAAGGTGACTTCAGTCAATAATAACTTACCTGTACATTTATAAATAACTAAAGGAGTAGAATTGGATTGCTTATAACACAAAGGATAAATGCCTGACAAAATGGATACCAAATTCTTGATGATGTGAATATTACACATTACACAAAACATCTCATTTTCCCTATAAATATATATACCTACTCTGTACCCATGAAAATTAAAAATTAAAAATTAAAAAAAATCAGCTGTGACAAGCAGTAGGCTAATGAAAAACCTAAAAGAAATATTGGAAAATCAGATATCTAGAGCAGGCTTTCAAAATCCCCAGCATATTCCCGAGGAACTAAAAGGCCACACACTGTGTCTGGTACTCTGCATATGCCCTGGGCTGTAAATATGCTCAGGAGATATTTGAGAAGGCACTAACCTCCCAATTTTGAGCTAATCTTGAGGCTCTGTACAAGAGGAAAATGGAGACTAAGACAGACTTGTAACTTGTCAGGATGAAGGTTCAAACTGTGTCCAACCCACATACAAAGTTCCTCAGCAGGTACTTGGAGCCTTATCCATTCCATATATCTAAGAAAAATATTCAATGATTATATGGCCACACATGACAATGAATACAGGCTTTACAATTTTTTTAGGGAAAACTACTAAACTAACTATAACAACAATAACCAAACAACAGAGTGACAACAAATATAAGGGAGAAAGAGAATCTGATTTCCAGGTTTGCCACATTATAATATTAAATATGACAAGGATCTAAACAAAAGTTATGAGACATGCAAATATACA
Organism: Pan paniscus; assembly: GCF_029289425.2. Classification (NCBI taxonomy): domain Eukaryota; kingdom Metazoa; phylum Chordata; class Mammalia; order Primates; family Hominidae; genus Pan; species Pan paniscus. The sequence continues at coordinate 127,510,060 of NC_073272.2, forward strand.
AGAAATTACGGCCCATACACAGAAAAATAATAGAAGTCAATTTCAATTATGTCTCAGGAAGTCCAAACATTAAACTTACTAGAATAAGACATCATAACCATACCACTGAAAACCAAAGACAAAGGAAGAAACTTGAAAGCAGTAAGAGAATAATGACTCATCATGAACAAGGTATGAGATCCAAAATAAACAGATGAGTTTCCATCAGGAGCCACGAAGGACAGAAGGCCATTGATAATTAAAGTGCCAAAACAAAAAAAACGATAATCATAACAATGTGAATTTTCTTAATACTAAACTGTACACTGAAAAAAATTAAGATAGTCAATTTTATGTTATGCATACTTCACTACAATTAAAATTTTTGAAATGGATTGCCAGTAAAGAATTCTATATGAAACAAATCTATGCTCCAAAAACTGAAGTTTAAATCAAGACATTCCAAGACTGATGAAGACAGAGAATTTGATGATTGAAGAACTGCCCTAATAAGTCATACTAATAGAAGCTATCTAAGCTAAAATAAAAGGACACTAGACAGCAACTCGAACCTACTTTAAGTTATAGAAACCACCAGTTATGTTAACTACATAGGTGTGTGTATAAAATTGAACACAAATGCACTTTGTATTTAATACATTATTTCTGTTATTTAATTCAAAATACAAATGCATAAAGTAATACTTATAAATATGTATTGGCAACCATACAATTTATAGAGATATACCTCTGTAGGTTTGACAATATTAGCACAAAGAAGGAAGGAAGAAATGTAAAGATATATAAACAAAGTTTTGGATACTACTGTAATTAAGTTTGTATTACTCTAAAGTAAATTGCTATAAATTAATATGTCAATTTTAATTCTCAGTGCAACCAATAGAAAACTAACTCAAAAATATAGTAATGGAGGGTAAGGAAATTTACATGTTACGGTAGAAAATATGTATTTAACAAAAAAAGGTGCAGTAATGGGAGAGTAGTGAAACAGAAAAGACATAAGGCACATAGAAAACGAATAGCAAATTGGCTAGAGTAAATCCTACCATAAAAGTAATCATATTAAAACAAGAAGGTCAAACACTCCAGGGAAAACATAGACTAGCAAAATGGATAAAAAATAACCTAACTATATGCTGTCTAAAAATATACCTTAAATTCAAACACATAAACAAGTTGAAAATAAATAAGTAAAAATATATACACCAGAAAACCTTAACCAAAAGAGAAATCGAGTGGCTATAACAATGTCCGACTACATAGACTTTAAAAAATAAAAGTTTACCAAGGAACAAAAGGATATTTTAAAATAATAAGAGGGTCAATATGTCAGAAAAATATGGCATGTGTTTGTGCATACATACATAATAGAGCAACTGGACAGATGATCAACAGGTTGAAAAAAAGCCTTGAAAGACATAAAACCAATAGACATAATAGAGATCTATAGAACATTCCAGCTGACAAGTATGCATAGAATATTGACCAGAAGAGAATATATATTAAGCTACAAAAATGCTAATAATATTAAAATAATTAAATTCATACAAAATATGTTCTTTAAACACAATGGAATGAATTTGAAATAGCACAAGAAAATTTGGAAAAGTTACAAATATGTAGAAATTAACACACTCCTAAATAGTAAATGGATCAAAGAAAAAAACAAAAATATTTATTTATTTATTTATTTATTTGTTTATTTATTTATTTGAGATGGAGTTTTGCTCTTGTTGCCAAGGCTGGATGGAGTTCAGTGGCTCCATCTAGGCTCACTGCAACCTTCGACTCCCATGTTCAAGCGATTCTCCTGCCTCAGCCTCCTGAGTAGTTAGGATTACAGGCACGCACCACCACACCCAGCTAATTTTTTGTATTTTTAGTTGAGACAGGGTTTCATCGTGTTGGCCAGGCTGGTCTCGAACTCCTGACCTCAGGTGATCCACCCCTTAAATTACTTCTAAATAAATGATAATGAAGACACAACATGCCAAACGTAATGGCACACAGCTAAAACAGAGATGAGAGAAAAATTTACAGCTGTATATGCCTACTTTAATAAAAAACAGTCCCAAATTATTAACTTAATCTCTGCTTTTTTTTACAGCAGACATTAGATAAATAGCTAGTTTCTTACTGGAAGAAAAATACAAACTAAGAAAAGAACAAACTGAACCAAAAGAAAGAAGGAAATAGTGAAAGTTCAAGTAGAAATTGTAAAAGAGAGTAGAAAGTCAATAGAGAAAATCAATAGAATGAAGGTTGATTACTGGAAAGATCAACAATGGTCAGGCATGGAGGGTTATGCCTGTAATCCCAGCACTTTGGGAGGCCAAGGCAGGAGGATGGCTTAAGCCCAGAAGTTTGAGACCAGCCTGGGCAACATAGGAAGATCCTATCTCTACAACAACAACAAAAATCCAGGCATGGTGGCATGTGCCTGTGGTCCCAGCTACTTGGGAAACTAAGGTAGGAGTATTGCTTAAGCCCAGGAGGTGAAGGCTGCAGTAAGCCATGATGCACTCCAGCCTAAGCAACAGAGTGAGACTGTCTCAAGAACAAACAACAACAAACAAAAAATAACAAACATTTACTTAGACTTACCAAGAAAAAATAAAAGAGAGGACTCAAAATTATTTTTATCTTTTAATTTTTGTAATTTCAATAGCTTTTGGGGGTACGAGTGGTTTTTGTTTACATAGATAAATTGTATAGTAGTAAAGTCTGAGATTTTAGTGTACCTGTCACCTGATTAGTGTACATTGTACCCAATACATAGATTTTTATCCATCAACCTCCTCCACACTTCACCATTATGAATCTCCAATGTCCATTATATTATACCACTCTGTGTGGCTTTGCATCCTAATAACTTAGCTCCCACTTATAACTAAAAACATACAGTATTTGGATTTCCACTCCTGAGTTACTTCACTTAGAATAATGGCCTCCAGTTCCATCCAAGTTGTTCCAAAAGACATTATTTCATTCTCCTTTCATGGTGGAGTAGTATTCCATGGTGTATATCTACATTTTCTTTATCCACTCATCTGTTGATGGGAAATTAGGTTGATTCCATATATTTGCAATTGTGAATTGTGCTTCAATACACCTATGTGTGCAGGTGTCCTTTTGATATAATGACTTATTTTCCTTTGTGTAGATACTCAGCAGTGGAATTGCTGGACTGAATAATAGGTCTACTTTTATTTCTTTGAGAAATCTCCATCCTGTTTTTTATAGATGTTATACTGATTTACACTCCCACCAGCAGTGTATAAGCATTCTCTTTTCACCATATCCATGCCAACATCTATTGTTTTTGACTTCATAACAATGGCCATTTTAGCTGGGATAATATGGTATCTCATTGTGGTTTTAATTTACATTTCCCTGATGATTAATGATGTGAGTGTTTTTTCACATATTTTTTAAAATTTGTATATCATTTTTTAAGAAATGTCTATTCATGTCATTTGCCCACTTTTTGATATATTTGCTTGATTTTTCTTGCTGAGTTTTTGAATTCCTTGCAGATTATAGATATTAGCCTTTTGTTGGCTGCATAATTTGAAAATGTTTTCTCCCATTCAATGGATTGTCTGTTTACTCTGAAGACTATTTTGTTCTGCAGAAGCTTTTGAGTTTAATTTGGTCCTATTTATTTATTTTTGGTTTTGCATTTGCTTTTGAGAACTTAGTTATAAATTCTTTGCCTAGTTCAATATCCAGAGGAGTTTTTCTTAGGTTTTCTTCTATAATTTTTATGGTTTTGGGCCTTAAATTTGTGGCTTTAATCCATCTTGAGCTGATTTTTATATATGGTGACAGATAGGAATCCAGTTTTATTTTTCTACATGTGGCTACCCAGTTTTCCCAGCATCATTTATTAAAGATGGTGTCCGTTTCCCAATTTAAGTTGTTGTATGCTTTGTCGACGATCAGTTGGTCGTGTTTGGTTTTATTTCTGTGTTCTCTATTCTGTTCCATTTGTCTGTGTATCCACTTTTATAACATTACTATACAGTTTTGGTACTGTAGCCTTGTAGTATAATTTGAAGTAAGGTAAAATAATGCCTCCACATTTTCACTTACTGTTAGGATTGGCTATTTGAACTCTTTTTTGGTTCCATATTAATTTTAGGATTTTTAGTAATTTTGTGAAAAATGATGTTGCCATTTTAATAGGAATTGCACTGAATCTGTAGCTTGCTTTGGGCAGTATGGTAACTTAAATGATATTTATTATTCCAGTCAATGAACATGGGAAATATTTCAATTTATTTGTGTCATCTATGATTTGTTTCAGCACTGTTTTGTAGTTCTCATTGTAGAGACCTTGCACATCCTCAGTTAAGATTATTCCTAGGTGTTTTGTTTTTTTTTCTGTAGCTATTGTAAAAGAGATTGAGTTACTGATTTCATTCTCAGTTTGTTCATTGTTGGTGTAAAGCAGTGCTATTTACTTGTGTACATTAATTTTATTACCTCAGACTATACTAAATATATTTATCAGATATAGAAGTCTTTTGGGGCAGACTTTAGGGTTTTCTAGGTATATAATAATATCATCAGCAAACAGAGATCATTTGGCTTCCTGTTTTCCAATTTGTATGTCTTTTATTTCTTTGTCTTGTCTGATTCCTGTGGCTAAAACTTCTAGTACTCTCATGAATGGAAATGGTGAAAGTGGCCATGCTTGTCTTGTTCCAGTTTTTAGAGGGAATGATTTCAACTTTTCCCCATTCAGTATTATGTTGGCTGTGAGTTTGTCAAATATGGCCTTTATTATTTTGAGATATGGTCCCTCTATGCCTACTTTCTTGAAGCACAGAAGGAACATACCTTCTATTTTTATCACAAAGGGATCCTTGATTTTAATGAATGCTTTTTTGTGTCTATTGAGATGATTATATGGTTTCATTTTTAATTCTACTTATGTGGTGATTTATTGACTTGCGTATGTTGAACCATCCTGGATCCCTGAGATGAAACCCACTTGATTGTAGTGAATTATATTTTTGATGTGCTGTTGGAGTTGGTTTGCTAGTATTTTATGGGGACTTTTCATCTATATTTATCAGGAATTTTGGTCTGCAGTTTTTTTGTTTAGAATTTCTTGGATTTGGTATCAGTATGATACTGGATTCATAACATGGGTTAGGGAGGAATCCCTCATTTTCAGTCTTTTGAAATACTTTCAGTGGGATTAATACTAATTCTTCTTTGAAGGTCTGGTAGAATTTGGCTGTGAATCCATTTGGCCTTGAGCTTTTTTGTTGTTGTTGGCAATTTTTTTTAAATTGCTGATTGAATCTCACTGCCTCTTATTGGCCTGTTCAGGATTTCTATTTCTTTCTGATTCAAGCTAGGAGGGTTGTATATTTCCAATAATTTATCCATTTCCTGCAACTTTTCTAGTTTGTGTGCATAGAGGTGTTCATAGTAGTCCTGAATGAACTTTTGTATCTCTGTGGTGTTGGTGGTAATGTCTCCATTTTCATTTTTAATTGAGCTTATTTGAATCTTCCCCATTTTCTTTTTTTGGTTAATACACCGATAGTCTATCAACTTTATCTTTTCAAAGAACCAACTTTTTGTTCTGTTGTTCTGTTGTATTACTTTTTGGTTTCAATTTTATTTAGTACTGCTCTGATCTTGTTATCTATTTTCTCCTACTATCACTGTGTTTGGTTTATTCTTATTTCTCTAGTTCCTTGATGTATGATGTTAGTTTGTAAATTTGAGATCTTTCTGACTTTTTGATTTAGACATTTAGTGCTATAAACTTTCCTCTAAGTGCTGCTTTTGCTGTATCTGAAAGGTTTCGATAACTTGAGTTAGCAATGTCATTAATTTAAACATTAAAAAAAAATTCCATCTTGATTTCAATGCTAACTCAAAAATCATTCAGGAGCAGACTGTTTAATTTTCATGTATTTGTATAGTTTTGAGGGTTCCTTTATGGAGTTGATTTGTAGCTTTATTCTACTGTGGTCTGAGAAGATACTCATATGATTTTGATTTTTTAAAATATATTGAGACTTGTTTTGTCATTTATGTTCTATCTTGTAGAATGTTCCATGTGCTGATGAAAAGAATGTATATTCTACAGTTCTTGGGTAGATCATTCTGTAATGGTCTGTTAGGTCCATTTGTTCTAGAGTGTAGTTTATGTTCATTTTCTCTCTGTAGTTTATGTTCATTTTCTTTCCAAAGCCACAGAGTTGCAAGTTGGATGAAAATGCAGGACCCATCTATCTCCTGTCTTCAGGAGACATATCATCACACACATAATGACACCCATAGGCTCAAAATAGAGGGCTGAAGGAATATCTCTCACACAAATGGAAAACAAAAGAGAGCAGAGCTCACTGTCCTTGTATCAGATTGAACAGAATTTAAATGTACAGCACTTGAAAAAGACAAAGAACAGCATTACATAATAATAAAGGGTTTAATTCAATAGGAATATTTAACTTTCTTAAATATATATTTAAGAACATTCCACATTGGAGCACACAGATTACTTCTGGACCTATAAAAAGAGTTAGACAGCCACACAATAATATTAAAGGCCTTCACCACCCTAGTGATACTGTTAAATCATCAAGGAAGAAACTCACAAAGAATTTCTGGACTTAAATTTAACATTTGACCAATTGGACCTAATGGACATCTACAGAAGACTCCACCCAACAACAAAAGAATATATATTCTTCTTATCTGCACACAGAACATACTCTAAGATCACACACATTTTTAACCATAAAACAAGTCTCATGAAATTCAAAATAACTTGAAATCATACAAACCATACTCTCAGAAGACAGTGGGATAAAACTAGAAATTAATACCAGGGTTTCTAAAACCAAACATTTACACTGAAATTAAACAACCTGCTCCTGAATAACATGGATAAACAACAAAATTAAGGCAAAAATCAAAAAATGTTTTGAAATGGGCCGGGCATGGTGGCTTACCCCTGTAATCCCAGCAATTTGGGAGGCTAAGGCAGGCGGATCACCTGAGGTCAGGAGTTCAAGACCAGCGTGACCAACATGGAGAAACCCCATCTCTACTAAAAGTACAAAATTAGCCAGATGTGGTGGCACATGCCTGTAATCCTAGCTACTCGGGAGGGTGAGGCAGGAGAATCTCTTGAACCCAGAAGGTGGAGGTTGTGGTGAGCTGAGATCACGCCATTGCACTCTAGCCTGGGCAACAAGGGCAAAACTCCATCTCAAAAAAAAATGTTTTGAAATGAATGAAAAGAGAGACACAAAATATGAAAATCTCCAGGATTCAGCAAAAGTAGTGTAAAGATAAAAGTATATAGCACTAAACATCTACCAAAAATCGTTAGAAAAATCTCAAATTAGCAGCATAACGTCACACCTAGAGGCACTAAAAAAACAATAACAAACTAACCCCAAAACTAGCAGAAGAAAAAAATACTAAAATCAGAGCATGATTGAACAAAATTGAGACCCAAAATTCAATGCAAAGAATCATGGAAATTAGAGAATAGACAAAATAGATAGACCACTAGCTAGATTAACAAAAAAAAAAAAAAAAAAAAAAGAGAGAGAGAGAGAGATCAAAAGAAGCACAATCAGAAATTACAAAGGTGACATTACAACTGATCCCAAAGAAATATAGAAGATCCTCTAAGTCTACTATGAAAACCTCTATGCACACAAACTAGAAAATCTAGAGGAAATGGATAAATTCCTACAAACATACAACTTCCCAAGATTAAAATAGGAATAAATTGAAACTCCAAACAAATATCCAGTTTCAAAATTGAATCAGCAATAAAAATTTTACCAACAAAAAAATAGTCCCAGACCAGAGGATTTACAGCCAAATTCTATCAGACATACATAGAAGAGCTAGTACCAATTCTACTGAAACTCTTCCGAAAAATCAAAGAGCAAGGAATCATTCCTAATTCATTCTCTAATGTCAGCATCACTCTGGTGTCAAAAGAAAGCTTCCAAAGACATGACAAAAAAGAAAACTACTGTTCAATATTCCTGATGAACATAGACAAAAAAACTCCTCAACAAAATTCTAGGAAACTAAATCCAGTGGCACATCGAAGAGTTAATTCACCATGATCAAGTAAGCTTCATTCCTGAGATGCAAGGTTGATTGAACATATGCAAATCAATACATGTTATACACGACATACAGAGAAGTAAAAAGAAAGACTTTAAAACCATCTCAATAGACTTGGAGAAAGCTTTTTATGAAATTCAAAATCCCTTCATGATAATAACCCTCAACAACTAGGTATCAAAGGATCATACTTCAAAATAATAAGATTCATCTATGACAAACCGACAGCCAACATAATACTGAATGGGAAAACATTGAAAGCATTCATTTTAAGACATGGGACAAGACAAGATTGCTCATACCCACCACCACTATTCAACATCATACTGGAAATCTTACCTGCAGTTAGAGTCCTAGCCAGAGTCAAGAGAAAGAAATAAATGGCATCTGTATAACAAAAGAAGAAGTCAATCTATCTCTCTTTACTGATGATATGATTATATACCTAGAAAACCTTAAAGACTCCACCAAAAGGCTCTTGGAACTGACAAATGATTTTAGTTTGGGTTCAGGATGAAAAATTAATATAGCATTTCTATACACAAAAGTCAGTGGCATTTCTATACTCCAATAAAGTTCAAGCTGAGAGACAAACCAGGAATGCAATCCCCTTTACAACAGACACACACAAATAAAATACCTATGAATACATCAAGCCAAAAAGGTAAAAGATCTCTACAAGGATAACTATAAAACACTGTTGAAAGAAATCATAAGTGACACAAACAAAGTGAAAAAATATTTCATGCTCATGGATTTAAAGAATCAATACTCTTAACATGGCCATACTCCCTAAAGCAATCTACAGGTTTAATACTATTCCAATCAAACTACTAATGTCATTTTTTACAGAGTTAGAAAAAAAACTATTCTAAAATGAATGTGGAACCAAAAAAAGCCCAACTAGCCAAAGCAATTTTAAGCAGAAAGATTAAATCCAAGGCATCACATTATAGTATTTCAGACTATACTATATGGATGGTGAACTAAAAGTATCTGAGACAGGTCTCAGTCAATTTAGAAAGTTTGTTTTACCAAAGTTATAGATGTGTCTGTGACACAGCCTTGGAAGGTCCTGATGACCTTTGTCCAAGGAGGTCGGGGTATAGCTTGCTTTTATACACTTTAGGGAGACATGAGGCGTCAATCAATATGTGTAAGTTGTACATTGGTTAGGTCCAGAAAAGTGAGACAGCTCAAAGCAGGGGCTTTCAGGTTATAAGTAGACAAGAGACAAAAGGTTGTAATCTTTTGGGTCTTTGATCAGCTTTTAGCTGAATACATAATTTACATGTGAGAGGGGGGTAAAGGAATAGTTACTTATGCCTTAGCTCCGCTCAGTGAACCTGCATTTTTACATAAACAATAAGGCAGAGAAAGCAATCAGATACGCATTTTTCTCAGGTGGCTTTGAGTTCTGTCCTTTGTTCAGCACCAATGACGGTAAGCTATCAATTTACATTGCCAGGGTATAAACCAACAGAACTGTTTTAGGGCAAAGATCTTGAGGCTCATGAAGAATTTCCTTGTGGGCAAATTGTGAGGGAGGTATGTACATTTTTATATTTATAGCTATCTTATTTAGAAATAAAATGAGAGACAGATTTACCTGACTCAGTTCCCAGCTCAGCTTTTCCCTTTGGCTTAGTGATTTTGGGGTCATGAGACTTATTTTCCTTTCACAGGCTACAGTAACCAAAATACCATTGTACTGGTATAAAAACATACAGACCAAAGAAACAGAATAGGCAATACAGAAATAAAGCCACTCACCTACAAGTAACTGACCTATGAAAAAGTTGGCAAAAATAAACAGTGGAGAAAAGGCTCTCTATTCAACAAATGATGCTGGAAAAACTGGCTAGCCATATAGAAAACAATAAAACTACCCTCCATTTCATCATATACAAAAATTAACTGAAGTTGGATTAAAGATGTTAATGTAAGACCTCAAACTACAAAATTCTAGAACAGAATCTAGAAAACATTATTCTGGACATTGGGCTTGGGAAATAATTTATGACTAAGTCCTCAAAAGCAAATGTAACAAAACAAAAAACTGAAAGTGGGACCTAACTAAAGGTCTTCTGCAAGGTAAAATAAACTATCAATAGAGTAGACAGAAAACCTACAGAATCGGAGAAAATATTCACAAATCATGCATCTGACAAAGGTCTAATATCCAGTATTTATAAGGAATATAAAAAAGTTAAGATGAAAACAAATAATCCCATTATAAAGTAAGCAAAAACGTAAACAGACACTTCTTAAATGAAGACATACAAGCAACCAACACACGTATGAAAAAAAAAATTCAACATCATGATCATCAGAGAAATACAAATGAAAACCACAATGAGATATCCTCTCACACCAATCAGAATGGTTATTATTAAAAAGTCAAAAAACAGTAGATGGTGACGGGGCTGTGGAGAAAAGAATGCTTAGGCACAGTTTGTGGGAATTTAAATTAGTTCAGCTACTGTAGAATGTGTAAACCAAAAAGTATCTGAGACAGGTCCCTATACATTTTGAAGTTTATTTCCCCATAATTTAGGAAATGCCCAGGAAGAAGGAACACAGTAATCACAGAAACAGTCTGTGTTCTGTGACTTTCTTCACAGATGATTTTGAGTTCTTCAATATTTAAAACGAAAAAGGATAATTGAGGAAGAAAAGGGAGGGTACAGTCACATTACTCAATCCACATGTTGCAAGAGAAAAGGAGCAGAGAGTGGAATAGTCAAGGATGTGTTAGTCTCAAGCTCAGTAAATCTGCACCTTACATAAGATAAGGTGAATATAGAGTAGCTACCTGTGGAGCTACCTGGCCTTTTATCTGTAGCTATTTGCTTAGGAACAAAAGGAAAGGCAGTTTCTTGCATGACTCAGCTTTCAGCTCAATTTTTCCTTTCGGCGTAGCATATTGGGGTCCTAAGATTGTATTTTCCTTTCACATTTTTCCCTCCTCTCTTTATTAAATCTTTTGGAGAAAGCATCTGAGATTAAAGTGAGTTTCTAGGCTAAGATGCTTTATTCCTAGATGGATAGATTCCATGATTTTAGGAAAGCTTATTTTTAGCAGGTTATGGAGTCTCACATCTCATGAAGACAAATTAGGATGGGAAGAAAGACAGAAAGCAGCAATGACGGAGGAGTAACCAGAAAGGGAAAACAAGCCTGGAAAACTGGCATAAGCCATATGTGGTTTATGTATATAAATAAGTTGCTCTTATTTTCTTCTGAGTTTTAACTTGTCTAGCTTCTATTTACAGGGCTTTAAGACAAGCACAACTTTGATGTTTAGTGAGTTTAAATCAGCAATAAAACTGGAAAGAAATAAGAAAAAGTAGAAAACATTACTCTGGAGACTTGTAGCTGGAAAAATTTTAGAATTCAGTTCAAATTGCAGAAAAATAATAAACATTGAAAAACACTGGATAAAACTAGGGTCTAATAACTGGTATACTGTAGTTTTTTAGAAACATAATTTTCTCTATTAAATTCCCCAATTTTTAAAAGACAAACTCATAGAAGGATCAATTTATTTTTAAAATAAGGTTTAGTCTCATATTTGGCTTGGTTATTTGCATGAAATGCAGCAATAATAATAATATGCCATGTAAGCTCTTTTTTAAAAAAAATGGGTTTGCTGGAATCTTTTTCATAAGGAATCCAAGATTAAACCTTTTTTAAAGCCTTGAGATCAGCCAAGGATTTATCTGTGCCTGCAAATACCTTTATGAATTGGGTGAATTTCTCTCTTTTTGAGGTCCAAGAACATTTGAAGTTTCTGGGCCTGTCAGAAAGTAACATTCTTTACTTTCCATACGTCAGGACCCTGTAAAGGACAAGGAACGAGGCCAGTTTTTCCAAGGGGCTTTTATTGTCTCTGTAAGTCAGCCTCATTTTCTCAAGGCCATCTGAAAATATGCCATTCCACTCAAAGCCTTGGTAAAATAATCTGTGTCTCCAACATGTCCTGTTATACAAGAAATCAGAGTCTTATTTAACTTATGCAAGTAACTATATTATCATAAATTAAGAATTCTTGCAAAAAGCTCCCAAATTTTGAAACTGACAAATTATGTTTTACATTTTCGTCATAAGAGCATATTTTACTCAATTGTTAAAAGCTGTAATTAGCTTAAAAGAAGAAAAGGTTATCTTGGCTCTGAAAAACAAAACAAAAAGAATCAGCAAATGTTTTAAACAAAAAGTCATAAAAATATTTTTTCACTCTTCTATTTATTCAGTTCATGCAATTTACTCTTATTGTGCTCAATATTGGATTAGAAATCCTGATGAATACATTAGTTATCCATGAGAGTCCTGGAAGTTGTTTTCTCTATTCCAATGGCACAAACTCTAAATTTATCAGGAATCTATATTTATGAGTGCTCCTCAGAGTACTATAGCTGATTATTAACTTCCCTATAAAAGTATCAAAGTAAAACAATTGTGGATGACAAAAGTCTTAGAACAGCCATAAAGACAAAATTCATGAGAAAATTTGGTTACTTCTGAGGCATACAACAATTTAACATAATAATCATAATTACTATAATACTTCATAGTATACATTAATAAATATCAGAATCACAGGAATCTCATACAATTTTGGAACAAAAATTAATAACACACTTATATAAATACAATCCAAAGAGAGTTGAACATTGTTTTATATTTGACAATGCTTTCTGTATTATCTTAGTATACAAAACAATAGAATATTATTACATTACAAAATAAAGTAATGAAGTAAGAAACATTGAATTTAGAATGTGATTTTGGAAAGTTTGTCAAATGCCAAAGGTTTAAAACATGTAATGTCAAAAAATAGAGTCATAAGTCATTGTAAAATAAATCATTGATTTAGCTGAGGTGATAACTCTATGATTTCAAAAAAAGAGCAAAAACCTTTACTCTTCGAAAGAGGAGACTTACTTTCCCAAACAATAAGTCGTAGTAAAGACAGTATGAGGCTAATTAAATTAAATCTGTCTCTCAAATCTTACAAATAAATCCATTAAATTTTAATCATCTTGACCATAAGATATAATTTTCATAAACCTTTTTATAATCTTTTACAATTGTTTATGAAATGGTGGGTTAATGTTCAAAGAAAACCTTGTTAACCTGGCACAGGGGTCCAGACACTTGTTTGCATTAGTGTGTATTTTATGTTAGTGTTTAATTTATAGAAAAACTCTGAGATAATTTTCTCTCTCAAACTTGGCCCTTACAATCTCATGCACCCAGCTCTTTTGTAATAGTACCTGGGCCTAAAAATATTGAATAGTTGTATGTTCATGTGTCTCATGAATGCAGTTTATTTTGATTGTCATTTTCTCTGGGATTTGAAGATGAGGCTTTAACTGCTGTCAATATTTAAGATTTAGCAAGAGTTGATGTCTTTTTTAGACCCAGGTGTCAAAGCCCTGTAACTTGACAGCACAAGGACTTTGAAAACCATACAGAATGGGACAAGGAGGTAATAATCTTATTTTATTTAATTTTAATCTCAGTTTTCCTAAGTGAATCAAAAGCTTAATAATGATGACATAAAAATTATTTTGATAAAACATAAAATCTTCTTGTAAGGCCATTTACCAAAAGGCAAAAAAAAGACCTACAGCAATGTAATGACTTCTCCCCATGGGGAGTCCTTTTAGATAACCTGCAAGTCAAAACTAATGAAAATGGTACTTGAATTAATTAGACATTGGAGGAGTGCATCCTGGGTAATAAGTGAATATTTTTGGTTTCATAGAACAATTTAGACATATTAAGAAAAGATGAGTACAGAATGTTATATTGGAAGAAAACACTTTCTTTATACCTTTAGAATAAAACATTTTTAACATCAGGCTACAACAGCAGTTAGAACCTAAGGAAAAAATTACGGGAGCTGATTAAAAATTTGAAGGAGAAAGTTATTATCTCAGGTCTTCTCAAAAAGGAGAAAAAACCTGAAAAGAGTAAGAACCAATAAAAGTTGAATGTTTGGATTAAAATTAAAATGTCTTATAATTTTTTGAGTAAATTAATACCTTGTAAAAATTTTGTTTTTCTAACCAATTTTTAGTGTATTAGTGTATTTTTAATATCAAACCTCAGTCTCTAGAAAAATTATTATAAATGATTTCCTTTTAATTATAGCCAACTTAATCACAAAGATGTTTTTAATTTCTCTTTATGCAAACATTTTTAGGAATTAAACAAGTAATTGACAACAAACTTGGACTTTGTGTTTTATCTTAAAAAAAATCTTTCTTAAATAACTACTTATTTCATATTAGGACAGAAATTTACCATACAACACTCGTTCTCATATAAAATTACTTTTCTTTAATAAAAACATATTTTTTAGAATTTTTTTCCCTTATATATATTTTAATTAGAAATGACCCAGATATTTAATAAATATCTATTATTTTATTTAATATAGCCTTAGATTCTAAATTATATGAAAAGCTTATTTTCAAGCCTTTATTCATTTACATTTACTTAATTGATTTATTATTTATTAATAACTGACCTAGTTTTTTTAATGAAAATTGCAATTGCCATCGTTTAGAGTTATTTCTCTGTTAATCATTTTTAGAGCTTGTGAATTTCTAGTGTTTACCTAAGTAAGAAACTTAAGGTTACATAAACGGGTCTTTTGCTAATAGCTCAGGATTTAGCTGTTTTTATTAAACTAACAATATTAAGATGTCTTATTTATCAAAAAAGTACACAAAGATAATTCTGTTTTGGGAGGCGTTTAATAGTTTTATAACCCCCATGCCAAATTTTGACAACTTATCATATTTAGTAGAGATAAAATAAAAAACTGCTTGACCAATATATCTAAACAATAATGTATGCTGACCATTCTGAAGACATTTCTAATTTTATTTTACCAATAATTTAAATTCAGCTTATTAATTAAAAAATGTGCTTAAGTCACATGAACTTGAAAAAGCATTTAGGATTAAAGTTTCTACATTCCTGATAAAATATTTTTTTTTTACTATTTAAGCCAACTAATTAGAGCATATATATATAGAGAGAGAGAGCAGTGAAACATTATATAAAGAACATATAAATACATACACAGACACATAGACAAGAGTAGATCTTATAAATTTATAAGACTGTTTTTTCTTTCTTATTTTAGACTTCCAATTTTTTGAGAACTTATTTCACTATCCAAGGCAATTGTCAGCTAGATAGCCCTAAATTTGCATACTAAAGAAACACCTCTAACGTGAAACACAGATAGCAAAAATTTACATATCAAAATACAGAGAGAGAAAGTCTGGTTGTGTTAGAGGAAGATTAAAAATGTATGCCAAGTCAAACATAAAATTATAAAAATCTACCAAAGGATTTTATAATGGGACCCATTTTATTTAAATAAGTAGTTCTAAATTTAGTCTTTAAGTTTTAACTGTACCACTGAGCTCTCAGAGGAGCCCACACTGAATGCTGGGTCTCCAAAAAGAGAGAGATATCATGGGACTATGCCATGTCATGCCTTTACAGTGTACTTTTCTTTACAGTGTACTTTTTTTGTACTTTTCTTTACAGTGTACTTTGTTTTAAAGAAATACAGTTGTATTTCTTTACATGTCTGAACTGCACTCTTTCTTAAACATGCAAAGAGTAGCCCCTGTAGCAATAACTATTTACTGTAAACAACTGCCATTTAATCATTCCCAAAAATATATCAATTACCAAGCTATTACAGATACCAAGAAAAAAATTTTGTCATAATACAAAGTGATTTTTGATACCCTCAAAAGCTAAAAAGATCAG
The DNA here is from genome assembly GCF_029289425.2 of Pan paniscus. Classification (NCBI taxonomy): domain Eukaryota; kingdom Metazoa; phylum Chordata; class Mammalia; order Primates; family Hominidae; genus Pan; species Pan paniscus. The sequence continues at coordinate 127,525,990 of NC_073272.2, forward strand.
GTAACACAATGCAGAAGAGCACAGAGTTGGACCTGAGGGGAATCTGCCTTTGGCTCTAGTGACTTCACAAAGAAAGCAGAAGACCCTAAAAGAGGGGTGAGTGGCATCTTTATTCTGAGTTATTTAAGGAGTCTGAGTGATTAGAAGCGTTCTCTAGGTCTTTTCACTTGGTACAGAAGATGGCAAAGGGAAAGAGTAATAAGGTGGAAGAAAAGTAAATGAAAGAATAGTTTTTTTAAGAAAGGAAGTAAAAAAAGAAACAAAGCACATAGTGTTTTCTTGAAGAGAATTTCAGTCCACTGGAAAAAAAAATTCCCAAAAGCAGGATAAAAAGAGAAGAAACATAAAGATAAAGGCTGTGTGTGTGTGTGTGTGTGTGTGTGTGTGTGTGTGTGTGTGTAGTGTGGATACCAGCTTTTAATTAAGTTGACTTTAACCATAAAGCTCCTAAAATAATTCTTTCAAATCTCTCACTACTCTATTTTAGCTAGAACAAACAGCTGATATACTAAGTTAACTTAACTATCAAACCAGAAAGGATTTTAGTTAAGAGCCAAATCCAGCCTGCCACAGTGAAAAGAGCAGAATCTTAGCTACTGAAATATAGCATGAAATGGCCACTATTGTTCTTCTCAGAAGAAAACCAGACAAACTAGAGGCAGCTTGGTTAGTAAAAGGCAACCTTCTTATGTAAATGAAATCCCTCAAGAAGTCAAAAAAAATTTTTTTGATCATCTTTTGTTATTTGTTATTTTTGCAGCTGCAGGGAATTTTAGCCGATTCAAAACCCTGGTCCCCATAATTTGGAATTCTCATTTAGATTTGACCTAGTTGGGTAGAGTTGGTCAAATCCTGTGCAAGAAAGATGAAAACAACAACAAAACACTCTTAAGGTAAGGAGAAATTAGTTAGTGGCTTGTTGTGAATCTTAACTTTTAGTCCTGAAGGAGAATTTTCAAGACAAAATGGCAATTTGGCTAATTACCTACAAATGGTGCCTGGGCTGAAGCCTGCTCCCTAGCATCTCAGAAGCAGGAAAAAAGTAAAACTTGCCTTCCCTGTTATAAGTGAGCTGAAATTCCAGAAAGGAGTTGCCTGTCCTCCATCATCATGGAGGCACGAAAACTCGCTTTCCTTGTGGGAAGTGAGTAAAACTCCAAAACGAGGAGCTGTACAGCAAAATAAACCTTAGATCTCAACCAAATTTAGTGAAATCATAGATTCTGTGGAGGGAGAAGCTCCCAGACTTCGGCAAATTGTCTTTGAGCAATAATTGTCTTTGAGCAATAAAGACAATTTGAGCTTGAGCAATAAAGTTAGTCCAGGCTGTTGCCATGAACCCATGGGAGATTTGTCAAAGGCCACCTCCACTCAGAGTCCCTTCCATTGGTGGCCATTTTGTAAACCAAAAAGGATCTAAGACAGGTCTCAATCAGTTTTGAAGTTTATTTTGGTAGAACTAAGTACATGCCCAGAAGAAAGGAAAACGTAAATCACAGAAACAGTCTGTGGTCTGTGCCTTTCTTCAAAGATTATTTTGAGGTCTCCAATATTTAAAGGAAAAGTGTGCTAGAAGGAAAAGAGGGAGAGTATGGTTACATTACTGAATCCATATGTTGCAAGAGAAAAGAAGCAGGTAGGAAAATACTCAAGTATGTACTATTCTCATGCTCAGTAAATCCACACTTTACATAAGATAAGGTGAACACAAATTCTCATTCAGATTTGACCTAGTTGGGTAGAGTTGGTCAAATCTAAAATATATTCAAATGATGATCAAAACTAGAGTTCTTAAAATTACATTAAAAAACATGAAGAAATCATCTGAGGCAAATCATAATCAAATTGCTGAAGACACTGAGGAGAAAATTTTAAATATAGACAGAGAAAGAAGACATTACATAAAGATTACCATATATACAAAAAAAAAGAGACAATAACAATAGTAGGCTTCATGTTAAAAATAATTCAATCCATGAGGGAATGTATGACATTTTTAAAGTAAAGAAAATCACTGTCAACCTAGAAATATATACCCAACAAAAACAGAATTCAGAAATTAAAGATAAATATTTTTAAGACAAAAGTTAAAGTGTTAGTAATCACCAGACCTTCACACACACAGAAAAATGTTAATAAAATGTTCAGAAAAATGTAAAATTATACATGTGGAAATCTGGGCATTCATAAAAGTATAAATAGTACTAGAAACTATATACAAAAATATATAAATATAAAGATTTGTGGGGGGTAAGCATGTTTTCATTTTAAAGATCTCTTTACAAGATAGTTGCCTATTTAAAGCAAAATTACACAGTTTATAAAATACATAGAATTAAAACATGTAACCTGGTAGCCCAAAGGACGAGAGGGTGAAATAGAAATTTTCAATTGTAAGGCAATTAAGCAATATAATATTAATTAAAGGTTGGCTATAATAAACTAAATATGTATATTGAAATTTCTATAGCAATCAATAAAAAGCAAAACAAATATAGTAATACATTTGGTGGGAAAAAATGAAATTAACTTTCTATTATTTCCAAATAAAGCAAGAAATGAGGTAAAAATAAATGAACAAATAACATATGAAAGAGAAAATAAATAGTAGCATAACTGATTTAAACCACAAGATATCAATAAGTACATTAAATCCCAATGGTAAAACAGGCATTGTCTCAAAGAAATATAATGTGAATCATATGCAGCATTTTAAATTTTCTGGTAGTCATATTATGAATGTAAACATTAACTTCAGTAATATATTTTATTTAACCTAGTATATTTAAAAGACTATAATTTCAACATATAATCAATGGAAGAGTGTATTAATAAGATATTGCATATCATTTGTCTCCAGACTAAGTCTCCAAAATCCCATGTTTATTTTACACTTATCACACATCTAAATTGAGACTAGTCATATTTCAAGTACTCAATAGGTATATGTAGCTAGCAGCTAACATACTGTAAAGAACACAGCCAAACTTTCTAACTAAAATAGATTATCATAATGTATACGAAAGCAAAATTCAAATGCATGTGGTTTACATAAAACAAACTTTAAATATAAGAACATTAATATGTTAAAAGCAAATGAAAATAGTATGTTATACAAACACTAATCAAAAGGAAGCTGGAGTGGCTATGTTAATATTAGAAAAAATAGAGATAAAAAGTGCTATTTCATAAGGACATAAATATGCTAAATAGGTTCATAATGTAATCACAGAGTTTCAAAATGCATGAAGCAAAAACTAATAAAGGATAAACACACAAATTTGAAATAATAGTTGGAGATTTCAATACTCTTCTCAAATAACAGAATAACAGAAGGAAAATAATTTAGATAATTGCATTAGTTAGAATTTATAAAACTTATTTTTAATACATCCAAATACATGTTATTTTCTAGCTTATACAGAAAAATCACTATGATAGACAATATTTTGGGCCATAAAAAGCCACAATAAATGTAAAATCTTAAAATCAAAATGTATGTATTAGATTGTAAAGACTACCTTAACAAAATAGTACACACTAGGTAGCTTAAACAGCAGAAATTAATTTTCCCACAATTCTGGAGATTAGAAAGCCGAGACTAAGGTGTCACCAAGTTGGATTTTTACTGAGGCACCTGCCCATGGCTTACGAATGCCCTCTTTTTTGCTGTGATCTCACATGGTTTTCCCTCAGTTTGTGTGTTGTCAATATTCTAATATCTTCTTCTTATAAGGATACCAGTCATGTTGGATTAAGGTCCATTGACATGACCTTATTTTACCTTAATCATCCCCTTTAAAGCTCTATCACCAAATATAGTCTTATTCTGAGGTATAGGAATATAGGGCATCAACAAATTAATTTGAAAAGGGACACATTTTGACCTATAACAGTGTGTTCACTGACCAAAATACATTTAAGCAAGATTAAATAACTAAAAGTTACCTTAAATATCCTGAAATATAGATATAGATATAGATATTTGCTGCAGCAGCACTGTGAAAAAAATAAAAGAAAAGGAAAGAAGCACACAGAAAGGATTGCTGAGGAGACTGGTATACTTGAGATGCCTGGAGATTCCAAGAAACAAAGAAAAAGGGTAAGGACTATTAATATCAGCCACCTGGTAGGGGCCACCGTAGTATCCAGTGGTCTGATCTGTAGAGGACACTAGCAGTCCAATAGCCATTAATGTTGTGGAACCCCTTTAAGAGAGCAATGCTGCAGTGTCCATCCCTCCCAAGAAGGCAATGCTATTGTGCTGCCCTGGGATTGGAGCAACTATCTCCCAAACCCCATGTGTGCCCCAGACCCCAGAACCACAATCTTCCCATGATTACTTATGCCTAGGACACCAGGGCCACCCTGGAGCAAGAGCTCCCATGCTTAGGAACCAGAGCCAATACAGTCTGTGAAAACCCATGCTCTGGGTTCCAGATCCCCAGCTGTGCCACAAGCACCCATACTTTGTACATTATTACCAAAGCAGCAGTGGGGTTGCCTGTACCCTGTGCACTGGTGCCACTGCTGCATTAATTTCAGTAGTTGTGGTCTCTCCATGCATGCCAGTGTTCCTGATCCCAAGTCTATGGCTGCTCCATGAGCTTCATGCATAGACACTAGTGACATTACTATCACAAGTCCACCCATGTGGTGTACATGGCTTTTAGAGGGATACCCTGGGCTCCAGCTTCCTCGTAGGAGAAAAAGAGATCAAGAGTATGTCAGTAGCTTTTGCCGCAGAAGATTCCAACGGTCCTTACTGCCGCCACAGACAACTACCATCTTGTGTGCTGAGGACCCCCAAAATCTTCATTGACACTGACCTCAGATGACAAACCTACATGGAGATGACACTGATGCACCCTCACCAGAGCTGGAACTGCTGTACTCCCCAACCCTCCACTCATCCAGCCATCACTCACACCTACAAGTAAGTGAAGGTCTTTCCCCCAATGAAAGCAGTATGAGAAGTTTGGAAGAGGTGATTTCTCAATAAATTGCACAGACATCCATGCAAGGCAACAAAAATTATAAAAAACTAAGGACACATGACACTACCAAAGGAACACAGTAATTTTCCAGTAATTGATCTTAAAAAAAAAATGGAGATCTGTGGATTTTCTGACAAGGAATTCAAAACAATTGTTTTAAGAAGCTCAGTAAGCTACAAGAAAATACGGATAAACAATTCAGTCAAATACAAAAACAATATGTGAACAAAAAGGAAGTTTAACAGAGAGAAACCATAACAGAACAGAAATTCTAGAGCTGAAGAATACAATTAATTAAATAAAAATATAATGTAATAGAGAGTGTTAGCAAAATTGATCAAGCAGAATAGATTCTGTGAACTCAAAGGTCATTTGAAAATGTTCTATCACAGGAAATAAAAGAAAATAGAATGAAAAGAAATAAATAAAGCCTACAGGATTTATTGGACACCTTTAAGAATAGCTAAATGGTTTAAAAAATATGCAATTATATGCTCTCTACAAAAGACTCACATCATTTTTAAAGACATACATAGAATGATAATGAAGGGAGATATTTTATGCATCTAGAAACCAAAAGAGAGCTGGGATAGCTATATTTGTATTAGACATAATAGACTTCAAGTCAAAAACCAAAAAAAATGAGATAAAGTTTTTTTGTAGGTGATGAAGAGATCAATTTGTCAAAAGGATATAACAACAATATATATTATATATGTCAAAAGGATATAACAATACTATATATATATATATATATATATATATATATATCTCCAACATCAAAGCACATAAATATGTACAGAGAATGTTGGTAGAAATAAAGAGAGAGAGAGAGACTGCAATATAATAATAGTAGGGCACTTAAATAACACACTTTTATCAATAAATAGATCATCTAGATAGAGAAATAAAAACAAAATATTGGACTTGTTACTTTATGTTAGACCAAATGGACCTAAGAGCAACAGAATACACTATCTTATCAAACACACAGAGAACATTATTCAGGATAGGTGCATTAGGCTATAAAACAAGCCTTAAGAATTAAGAAGATTGAAATTATATCAAGTATCTTTTCTAGCCACAATAACAATAACACTTGGATTGGAAAACAATTGGATTGGATCCAATAACAACAATTGGACTGGAAAACTTCCAACTATGTGGAAATTAAAGCACACACCCCTGAACAACCACTGGATCAAATAACAAATGAAAAACAAAATTTTAAAATATCTTGAGACAAAAAAATGTAAACACAACATATCAAAACTTATGGAGCTTAGCAAAATCAGTTAGAAAAGGGAAGTTCATAGCAATAAATGCCTTAAAAAAGAAGAAAGCTCTCAAATAAGCAAATTAACATTACGTCTCAAGGAATTAAAATAAAAAATATACTAAGCACAAAGTTGGTAAAATGAAGGAAATAATATATGTCAGGGCAGAAATAAATGAGAGACTAGAAAAATAATGGAAAATATCCTCAAAATTAAGAGTTTATTTTTTCAAAAGAGTAACTAAATTGGCAAATATTTAGCTAGACTAAAAAAGAAGAAAAGGAAAAAAGTAAAATCAGCAATGAAATAGGGAATATTACAACTGATACCACAGAAATACCAGGGGACATAAGAGACTATTATAAAAAGTTATATGTCAAAAAATTGAATAACATAAAGTAAATGAATAAATTTCTGAAAACATAAAACCTACTGACACTAAATCATGAAAATAGAAAATCTAAACATACTCATAATGAGTGAGGAGATTGAATGATTAAAAATATATCAAATAAAAGCTCAGGATCAGATGGCTTCAATTCTAAATCCTACCAAACACTTAAAAATAATATCATTTCTTCTCAAACTGTTCCAAAAAGATAAAGAGTGAAAAATACTTTTAATAAAACAGATGGAGTACAGACATTTTTTGAAACAGAAAGAATATCAAAGCTCACACAAGAATCAAAGTCACAGTACTCCTTTTCTAAAAAATATTCAAAACTGCATTCATAATTAAAATATATTTCATCAAATTAAATGCTTGGCATAGGTGGCTATTGGTAAATTCAACCAAATAATTAAAGAATGAAAGTACTTATTTTACCCAAACCAAAAGTTTCCAGAAAAGAATAGCGAAGACAATTATCAACACATCTTATAAGACTAGAGTTATTCTGATAACAAAACTAAAACATATAAGAAAAAATGTTAATTCAACATCCCGAATGATAGAAAAGCACACGTTTTTAACAAATTTTAAAGGGAAAAGTCTAGCAATATATACAAAAGTCATTGCCAAGTAAGTTTTATCTTGAGACTATAAGGGTATCTGTTCTCATCATAAATATTGGGCCTTGCACTGTCAGTCATAGTTAGTTCTAAAAGGCAAGAAAAGTAAATGAAGGGCATAAAGTTTGAAAATGTGGAATATGTAATGTTACTTACAAGAGACACAACTGTTTACATAGGAAAGCCTAAAATACCAACCCTGCCAAAAAACAACCTATATAAACTTTGGCCACAATGAGATATCACATAGCACCCACTAAGATGGCTGTAATCAAAAAAGATACACAATAAGAAATATTGGCAAGAATTTAGAGAAATCTGAACTCTTAGACATTGCCAGTGAGAAGGAAATCTATTTAATAACTTTAAAAAACAATTAATCTAGATTTACCATATGACTGAGAAATTCTATTCCTAGACATATAACCAAGGAAAATGAAAATATATGTTCAGACAAAAACCTGAACATGAATGTTTATAACAGCATTATTTACAACCAAAAAGTGGAAATAACCCAAATGTCTATCAACTGATAAATGGATGAACAAAATTTGGCATATCCATAAAGTGAACAACAGTTCATAGCCATAAATAGGAATTAAGTACTGATACCTGCTACAACATAGATGAAACTTGAAAACATCATGCCTATTTAAAGTGTCAAGACACATAGGATATAATTGCATTTATATGAAATATCCTGAATAGGCAAATTCATAGGCACAGAAAGTATATTAGCAGTTCACAGGGGCTAGGGTAGAGGGAAATGAGAGTGATTTTTAATTGATATGGAAATTCTTTTGGAGTTAATAAAATGTTCTGGTATTAGTAATGATTGTTGTAAAATTTCATCTATATTAAAAGTCAGTATATTCTATAATTTAGGATTATGAATTTATTATGTGTGAATTATATCTCATAAAAATTAAAAACAAATTTTACCAGGTCACGGTATACAAAGTTAATAGACAAAACCATTTTAGTATGTTTTATAATTTTTTTTTAACTTTTATTTTATTTCAGGGTACATGTGCAGGTTGGCAGTGTAGGTAAATTGTAAGTCACAGGGGTTTGGTGTACAGATTATTTTGTCACCAAGGTGATAAGCATAGTACTCGATAAGTAGATTTTTGTTTTTATTTTTTTTATTTTTTTGATCTTCACTTTCCTCACTCTTTGTACCACCAAGTAAGCCCTGGTGTCTGTTGTTCCCTTATTTGTGACCATATGTGCTAAATGTTTTGTTCTCACTTATAAATGAGAACATGCAGTATTTGGTTTTCTGTTCCTGCATTAGTTTGCTTAAAATAATGGCCTCCAGCTCCATCCATGTTGCTGCCAAAAAAAAAAAAAAAACGTGTAATCTTACTCCTTTTTTATGGCTTCATAGTATTCCATGGTGTACATGTACCACATTTTCTTTAGCCAGTCTACCACTGATGGGCATTTAGGTTGTTTCCATGTCTTTGCTTTTGTGAATACTGCTGCAATGAACATGCACGTGCATGTGTCTTTATAGTAAAATGATTTATATTGCTTTGGGGTACATACCCAATAATGGGATTGTTGGGTCGAATGGTAATTCTGCTTTGAGTTCTTTGAGAAATTGCCAAACTTCTTTCCACAATGGCTCAACTAATTTACATTCCCACTAGCAGTGTATAAGCATTCCCTTTTCTCCATGGCATTGCCAGCATCTATTATTTTTTGACTTTTTAGTAATACTCATTCTGACTGTGTGAGATAGTATCTCATTGTAGTTTTGACTTGCATTTCTCCAAAGACTAATGATGTTGAGAATTTTTTCACATGCATGTTGGCTTCTTTTGAAAGTGTATGTATGTCTTTTGAAAGTGTATGTATGTCTTCTTTTGAAAAGTGTCTGTTTATGTTCTTTGCCCACTTTTTAATCCGGTTGTTTGTGTTTTGGTTGTGGATTTCTTTGAGTTACTTGTAGATTATGGATATTAGACCTTTGTCAGATGCATAGTTTGCAAATATTTTCCCATCCTGTACATTGTCTGTTTACTCTGTTGATAGTTTATTTTACTGTGCAGAAGCTCTTTAGTTTAATTTGGTCCCATTTGCCAATTTCTGTTTTTGTTATAATTGCTTTTGGCATCTTCATCATGACATCTCGGCCAGTTCCTATGTCCCTGACAATATTAGATCATCATTCTGTTTTTTCTTTACTTTGACTGGGTTATTTCCAAAGACGAGTCTTCAAGTACTAAGATTCTTTTTCCTTCTTGACCCAGTGTATTATTGAAGCATTAAAATATATTTTATCTTGTTCAATTAATTCTTCTGTTCCAGAATTTGTTTGGTTTTTTTTGTGACATGTATCTCTTTTGTAAATCTGTCATTAATATTTTAATTTTTTGTGATTCAATTGTACTGCTTTTTGGAATTCTATCTTGCTAACCTTCTTTAGTATTACATTTTAAGTCGTTTTCTATTATTTTCTGAATTTCTACTTGATTTCAATGTGTTGCTGGGGAATTATTTTCCTTTGGAGGTGCCACATGTCCTTGCATTTTCGTGTTTCCTGTGTTCTTACATTCATATCTTCATACCTGGTGTAATAGCCACTTTCTCTAATTTTTTAAATTTACTGTCATAGAGGAGGATATTTTCCTGAAGCTGTATCAATGGTGTTGGTTGGGTACAGCTTTTTTGATTTGATTCTAGATGCATGTGGTAGTGTAGTCTCTATATAATTTCTTCAGCTGTAAATGGCATCAATGGTATCTTTGATTTCCTCAATGGCTTGGAGAGTGGTTATTATTAGTGGTGGCTGTGGTTAAGTTTTGTTGTGGATAGAGATGCCAGGTGCACTGCTGGAGGCAGAGTCTCTTCTCACAGCCCCAGCCAGAAAGACCTCAGGGTCTGGAAATCATCCTCTTGTTTCTTCTGTCCCAGGGGCCTACCTTCTTGGTGTGCTGCACTGTCCATTTTTTGAAGAAGTGGTACTTTATATGGGCTAAAGTACTGAGGACTTTACAGCACATTTGGGTCCAGATTGTGTCGTGCCACTGTAGTTCTCCAGGTGAATGCTGCGGAATGTCAGTGGGGCCTCCTAAAATTGGGAAATATGAGGGCTGTGGATCTCAGGGTCTAATGAAGTTTGGTGACAGTTATGTTCTCACAATGGTGCTGTTCTACAGCCGCTTAGTTCTCAGGGGATTGTGTGACCCAGTGTGAGTTACCTGTCTAGTGTAATGCCCTCACAGGACCTCCAGATCACCACTGAACCTAGTCTCAGAGTTTGTGTGGGTACAGGAGTTCTCCTGTGCTTCAAATTGTAGCAGTTTGTGATGGGGATTTGGACAACTGAGGGTCCTTCACTTACCCTGCAATATGGAGCCCCTTGGGGCTCCCAGCCAATATCAGCCAAGATGGATGCTCACTTCCTTCTCCTTCTGTGCCTCAGGTATTTCCTGTGACATCTCTGTTGAAATCTAGTGTTCTCTCCCAGATGTTCTATTCAAAGTCTGATTACCTATTTTCAATTTGAATCCTTCCTTGTAGAGAGGGCAAGTGTCCAATGTCTCTAGTCAGCCATCTTAAACCTATCACTCCTGCTCCACCCTCCATAAGCCACCTATCTGTGATTTCATTCAATATTTTTCCCCATTTGATGGGCTCTCTTTTTACTTTCTTAATGGTGTTTTCTGAAGTACAAACTTTTAAAAGAAATTAGTAATGTACAATTTATGTATTATTTTGTTCCTTGTGTTTTTGAAGTCATATATATATAACACCATTGCCTAATCCAGGTTCAGAAGTATTTGCACCTATTCCTTCTTCTAAAAGTTTTATAGTTTTACACTCTACATTTGGGTCTTTTGTTTATTTTGAGTTAATTTTTGTATATGAGGTGTATTAGTCCATTTTCACACTGCTGATAAAAACATACCCGAGACTGGGTAATTTTTTAAAAAAGTATACGTTTCATAAACTCACAGTTCCATGTGGCTGGGGAGGCCTTGCAATCATGGCAGAAGGCAAAAGGCACATCTCACGTGGCAGCAGACAAGAGAGAATGAGAGCCATTCCTTTTCATTACTTTTGCAAATTTCTGCAGCTGGCTTGAATCTATTCTCAGAAAATGGGATTTTATTTTCTATTGCATTGTGAGGATGCAGATTTTCCAAACATTTATGCTGTCTCCCTTTTAAAACTGAATGCTTTTAACAGCACCCAAGTTACATCATCAATGTTTTGCTGCTTTGAAATTTCTTCCACCAGATACCCTAAATCATCTGCCTCAAGTTCAACGTTCCACAAGTCTCTAGGGCAGGGGCAAAATGCTGTCAGTCTCTTTGCTAAAACATAGCAAGGGTCACCTTTATTCCAGTTCCTAACAAGTTCCTCATCTCCATCTGAGATCACCTCAGCCTGGATTTCATTGTCCATATTATTATCAGCACTTTGATCAAAACCATTCAACAAGTCTCTAGGAAGTTCCAACCTTTCCCACATTTTTCTGGCTTCTTCTGAGTCCTCCAAACTGTTCCAACCTCTTCCTGTTACACAGTTCCAAAGTCGCTTCCACATTTTCAGATAACTTTACAGTAGCACCTTTTTCTACTGGTACCAATAAACTGTATTAGTTCATTTTCATACTACTGATAAAGACATACCTGAGAATGGGTAATTTATTAAAAAAATAGGTTTCATGGACTCACAGTTCTATGTGACTGGGGACGCCTCACAATCATGGCAGAAGGCAAAAGGCATGCCTCACATGGCAGCAGACAAGAGAGAATGAGAGCCAAGAAAAAGGGATTTCCCATTATAAAATCATCAGATCGCACGAGATGTATTTACTACCACAAGAACAGTATGGGGGAAACCAACCCTAAGATTCAATTATCTCCCACCATTCCTCCCACAACACGTGGGAATTATGGGAGCTGCAATTCAAGATGAGATTCAGTGAAGACACAGCCAAACCATATCATGGTGTGAGGTAGCTGAGTTCCTACATTTGCAAGTGGATATCAAGTTGTCCCAGAATTATTTGTTGAAAACTCTATCCTTCCCCACATTGAATGGTCTTGGCATCTTTGTCAAAACTCAATTGACCATAATGTAAGGGTGTATTTCTAAACTTTCAATTGTATTTTGTTGATTTATATGTATGTTCTTATGTCAGTACCACACTTTTGAGTACTGCTGCTTTGTAGCAATTTCTAAAATCAGTAATTTTAAAAATTGAAAAGTGTGGGCGCTTCTATTTTATACATCTTTTTCAACACTGTATTGGCTATGTCCCAAAAATTTATATATAAATTTAGAATCAGCTTGTCTGTCTTTGAAAATTGCAGTAAATATTATAGCAGTTTGCTATCATAAGAAAAATTACTATTACAATTCACTAGCATGGGATATATATCCACTTATGTAGGTTTTCATTAATTTCTTTAACACTCTTGTCATTTCAGAGTACAAGTTTTGCAATTCTGTTAAATGTATTCTTAAGCATTTTTGTTAATGGTACTATAAACTTAATTAGTTTTTAAAGGTCATTTTCAGTTTTCTTACTGCTTCCATATAGATATACATTTGATTTTGCATATTTATCTTATATGTTGCAACATTTATGACTTCAATTATCACTTCTAATAGTTTTTCAATAGACAATTTAGGATTTTTTACATACCAGATGATATGGTTTGGCTGTGTGCCCACCCAAATCTCGTCTTGAACTGTAGCTCCCATAATCCCCACATATTGTGGGAGGGACCTGGTGGGAGATAATTGAATCATGGGGCGGATTTTTCTGTGTTGTTTTCATGATAGTTAATAAGTCTCATGAGATCTGATGGTTTTATAAAGGGCAGTTCACCTGCACAGGCTCTCTTGCCTGCTGCCATGTGAGACTTGGCTTTGTTCCTTCCTTCTTCACCTCCTGCCGTGATTGTGAGTTCTCCCCAGCCATGTGGAACTGTCAGTCCATTAAACCTTTTTTTTCTGTATAAATTACCCAGTCTCAGGTATGTCTTCAAAGTAGTATGAAAATAGACTAATACACCATATTATACCATCTGAAAGTAAAAATAGTTTTATGTCTTCTTTTCATATCGGTATGTTTTCATTAATTTTTCCTGTCTAATTACCTTGGATAGAAACTCAGTGTAATGTTGAATAGATATAGTGAGAGTAAACAGCTTTTTTTGTGATCTTAGTAAAAAAAAATCAATCTTTCCCCATTACTTATAATGTTAGCTGTTGGTTTTTTATGCATCTACTTTATCAAATCAAGCAAGGATCTTTCTATTCATAGTCTATTGAGTGTTTTTTATGTTTACTTTGTATTTTTAAAAATAATTTATAACATTTATAGCATTCTTTGAATATTATAACTTTGATTTTTATTATACCTAATAAAGGCTAAATGATATCTGCAGTGTTTTGATATCTATTAGGTTTACATGTTTACTCTCAGCGAATTTTTGATGCATAGTGTAACAATGTACCGTAGTTCCCACATATCCATGGGGATATGTTCCAAAATCTCCAGTGGATGCCTGGAACTGTGGATAATACAAAACCTGATTGCTGTTAATTGGAACATGTTTCCATTCATGTCTTCCACCTATAAATGCAATGTCTTTTTTTTATCATAAGTAGGCACTTATCATGCACTCTGGCCATAACTTTTGCAGGATGAGATGCAACAGCAAAACTAGCACAGGCGTCAAGATTAGAAGTAAATTCCAATACACCTTACATATCTCATCTTTCTTTCTTACATAGCCTCTATTTTGACTATGAATGTTTAAATTTTGTTTTGAACATCTTCCCCATGAATAATATTTAGAGAGTCTTTGTCTTACCGAAAAAAGTCTGTTCTCAGATAAATGATTTTTCTACATCTTCTGCATTCTTGACCATTTTCATCCTTCAGTGTTTTCTTGTCTATGAGTGCAGCTTACCACAGAAGTTTATCTGGGCTTTCTTTTTAGTAATCTATCTGTTCATCAACTTGCTAGATTTCGGGACAGATCTTCATTGGGTTCCCTCCATCTACCATCCAGGACTTTTCGCCTTGTCCCAACCTGAAGATAACATCTGGTTTGGCAACCAGATACCCCATGGACACCAGGTGGCTGTAGTTGCCAAGCATGGCATTCCTGTAAAGATTCTTATGAGGAGAGTCCATTTGCTGCCATTGCTCCAGGACAAAGTCCACAAACATGTCTTTGAAGGTCAATGATTCCCAGGACATGCCCATCCTGTTCTTCTCTGGAAAAGGATGGTGATCTCCTCCTGAGACCTCAGCCTGGGTTTTCTTAGACTAAGTGAGGAAGCACAGGCAAAGATAAGCTGGGGTCTGAATTTGTTTAGCAGCGTTCTCAGTTATGTATTCTGTCCTTGATTGCCAAAGGCCTAAAACCTCAAGTGCAGATGACAACAGACAGTGTCTGTTGAGTATTTTTAACATGAAGTGTTATTGGGTTTTTCAAATAATTTTTCTGCAACTATTACAGAAATTACATAATCATATAATTTTTATTTTATTCTATTGATAGGGTATATTAGATTAATTAATTTTTGGAGGTTGAAACAACCTTGAATTTCTAACTAAAGTTCCCTTTGATCATATTGGGTAATTCTTTTATACATTGGTGAAGTCAGGTTGCTAGTATTTTTCTGAGATTGTTTTCATTTATATTCATAAGTGATACTGGCCAGTAATATTCTTTTCTTATAATATATTCATCTGATTTTGATATTTATCAAACACTGGCCTCAGAATTAGTTGGGAAGTATTTTCTTCTCTGCTATTGTTTGATAGAGTTTGTAAAGAATTTGTATTAATGCCTTAAACGTCTTGTAGAACTCAATGAACCCCCTTGGTGAAGGGTTTACATTGTTAGAAAATTTTGATCCAATCTCTACTAAACATAGGTCTTTCTGGCTTTAATTTCTTATTTTTTATTGATAAACGAAGTTGGGTATATTTAGGAAGTACATGTGTTTTTTGATAGATGTTGTATTAGTCCATTTTCATGCTGCTAATAAAGACATACCTGAGACTGGGAAGAAAAAGAGGTTTAATTGTACTTAAATTTCCACATGGCTGGGGAAGCCTCAGAATCATGGTGGGTGGCAAAAGGCACTTCTTTTTTAAAATTTTACTTTAAGTTAGGGATACATGTGCAGAATGTGTGAGTTTGTTACATAGGTATACATGTGCCATGGTGGTTTGCTGCACCTATCAACCCATCATCTAGGTTTTAAGCCCCACATGCATTTGGTATTTGTCCTAATGCTCTCCCTCCCCTTTTCCCCAGCCCCCTGACAGCACCAGTGTGTGATGTTCCCCTCCATGTGTCCATTTGTTCTCATTGTTCAACTCCCACTTATGAGTGAGAACACGCAGTGTTTGGTTTTCTGTTCCTGTGTTGGTTTGCTGAGAATGATAGCTTCAAGCTACATCCATGTCCCTGGAAAGGACATGAACTCATTCTTTTTTATGGCTGCATAGTATTCCATGGTATATATGTGCCACATTTTCTTTATCCAATCTATCGTTGATGGGCATTTGGATTGGTTCCAAGTCTTTGCTATTGTGAATAGTGCTGCAATAAACATATGTGTGCATGTGTCTTTATAGGAGAATGATTTATAATCCTTTTGGTATATACCCAGTAATGGGATTGCTGGGTCAAATGGTATTTCTGGTTCTAGACCCTTGAGAAATCACCACAGTCTTCCACAATGGTTGAACTAATTTATACTCCCACCAACAGTGTAAAAGCTTTCCTATTTCTCCACAGCCTCAAAAGCATCTGTTCTTTCCTGACTTTTTAATAATTGCCATTCTAACTGGCATGAGATGGTATCTCATTGTGGTTTTTATTTGCATTTCTCTAATGACCAGTGATGATGAGCTTTTTTTCATATGTTTCTTGGCCACATAAATGTCTTTTTCTGAGACGTGTCTGTTCGTATCCGTCGCCCACTTTTGATGGTTTCTTTTCTGTTTTTTTCTTGTAAATTTGTTTAAGTTCCTTGTAGATTCTGGATATTAGACTTTTGTCAGATGGATAGATTGCAAAAATGTTCTCCCATTCTGTAGGTTGCCTGTACACTCTGAAAATAGTTTCTTTCACTGACAAACCTAACGAAAACAAGCAATGGGGAAAGAATCCCCTATTTAATACATGATGCTAGGAAAACTGGCTAGCCATATGCAGAAAACAGAAACTGGACCCCTTCCTTACATCTTATACAAAAATTAACTCAAGATGGATTAAAGACTTAAATGTAAAACCTAAAACCATAAAAACCATGGAGACAACCTCAGCAATACTATTCAGGACATATGCATGGACAAAGACTTAATGACTCAAACACCAAAAGCAATCCCAACAAAAGTGGAAATTGACAAATGGGATCTATTAAACTAAAGAGCTTCTGCACAGCAAAAGGTAGTTCTTACGCAGCAGCAGGAAGAGAAAGTGAGAAAGAAGTAAAAGCAGAAACCCCTGAAAACCCATCAGAACTTGTGAGACTTATTCACTATCATGAGAATAGTACACGAAGGACTGGCTCCCATGGTTCAATTACCTCCCCCTGGGCCCATCCCACAACATGTGGAAATTATGGGAGATGCAATTCAAGTTGAGATTTGGGTGGGGAAACAGCCAAACCGTATCATTCCATGCCTGGCCCCTCCAAATCTCATGTCCTCACATTTCAAAACCAATCATACCTTCCCAACAGTCCCTGAAAGTCTTAACTCATTTCAGCATTAATCCTAAAAGTCCACAGTCCAAAGACTCATCTAAGACAAAGCAAGACACTACACCTATGAGCCTGTAAAATCAAAGGTAAGCTAGTTACTTCCTATATACAATGGGGATACATGGGATTGGGTAAAAACAACAATTCCAAATGGGAGAAATTGGCCAAAACAAAGGGATTACCGGGCCCATGCAAGTCTGAAATCTACTGAGGTAGTCAAATTTTAAAGCTCCAAAATGATCTCCTTTGACTTCAGCTCTCACATCTAGGTCATGCTACTATAAGAGGTGGGTTCCCATGGTCTTGGGCAGCTCCACCCCTGTGGCTTTGCAGGTACAGCCTCCCTCTCGGCTGCTTTCACAGGCTGGCATTGAATGTCTGTGGCTTTTCCAGGTACAAGTGCAAACTGTCAGTGGATCTAACATTCTGGGGTCTTGAGGACGGTGGCCCTCTCCTCCACTAGGTAGTGCCCCAGTAGGGACTCTGTGTGTGTGGGCTCCTACCACATATTTCCCTTTTGCACTGCCGTAGCAGAGGTTCTCCATGAGGGCCCTGCCCCTGCAGCAAACTTTTGCCTGGGCATCCAGGCATTTCCATACAACTTCTGAAATCTAGGTGGGGGTTCCCAAACCTCAATTTTTGACTTCTGTGCACTGGCAGGCTCAACACCATGTGCAAGCTGCCAAGGCTTGGGGCTTCCACCCTGTTAAGTCACAGCCCGACCTGTATGTTGACCCCTTTCAGCCACAGCTGGAGCAGCTGAGACACAGGACACCAAGTCCCTAGGCTGCACACGGCACAAGGACCGTGGACCCGGTCAACAAAACCACTTTTTCCATCTTGGCCTCCGGGCCTGTGATGGGTGGGCTGACATGAAGACCTCTGACATGCCCTGAAGACATTTTTCCCATTGTCTTGGGGATTAAAATTCAGCTCCTTGTTACTTATGCAGATTTCTATAGCTGGCTTGGATTTCTCCTCAGAAAATGAAATTTTCTTTTATATTGCATTGTCAGGCTGCAAATTTTCTGAACTTTTATGCTCTGCTTCCCTTATAAAACTGAATGCTTTAACAGCTACCAAGTTACCTCTTGAATGCTTTGTGGCTTAGAAATTTCTTCTGCCAGATACCCTAAATCATCTCTCTCAAGTTCAAAGTTTCACAAATCTCTAGGGCAGAGACAAAATGCCACAAGTCTCTTTGCTAAAACATAACAAGAATCACCTTTGCTCCAGTTCCCAACAAGTTCCTCATCTCCATGTGAGACCACCTCATCCTGGACCTTATTGTTCATATTACTATCAGCATTTTTGTCAAGGCCATTCAACAAGTCTCTAGGAAGCTCCAAACTTTCCCACATTTTCCTGTCTTCTTCTGAGCCCTCCAAACTGTTCCAACCTCTGCCTATTACCCAGTTCCAAAGTCACTTCCACATTTTCTAGTATCTTTTCAGCAACACCCCACTCTACTGGTACCAATTTTCTGTATTAGTCTGTTTTCACGCTGCTGATAAAGATATACCTGAGAGTGGGAACAAACAGCAGTTTAATTCGACTTACACTTGCATATGGCTCGGGAGGCCTCAGAATCATGGCGGGAGGCAAAAGGCACTTCTTACATGGCGACAGACAGAGAAAATGAGAAAGAAACAAAAGCAGAAACCCCTTATAAACCCATCAGATCTCGTGAGACTTATTCACTATCATGAGAACAGTATGGGAAAGACCAGCCCCCATGATTCAGTTACCTCCCCCTGGGTCCCTCCCACAACATGTGGAAATTCTGTGAGATACAATTTAAGTTGAGATTTGGATGGGGACCCAGCCAAACCATATCAATATGTAATGATCAAGGTAATTGAAATGCCCATCACCTCAAATATTTATAATTTATTTGTGTATGGAATATTTCAAATATTCAAAATCTTCCCTTTCAACTATTTTGAAATATATTATAAATTTTTATTAATTATTCTCACCCTACCCTCCTATAAAACACTAGAACTTATTCATTCTGTTTAAATATATTTTCTACCCATTAACCAACTCCTGCTTATCTCCCTTTTGCCCCATACCCTTCTCTGTCTCTAGTAAACACCAAACTCCTCACTACCTCCAATTCTATCTATGTTACTGAAACATTGCAGGATTTTATTCATTATGGCTGAACAATATTTCATTGTATATATATATACCATATTTTCTTTATCCATTCCTCTATGCTGTTTTTCATACTTGCTGTGCTAATTTACATTCTCACTAAACATTTTACTTTCTCTGTATTCTCTTGGCATCCTCACCAGCATCTATTATTTTCTGTGCTTTTGTTAATAGCCATTCTACTCAGCACCATTTATTGAAGAGACTGTTTTTTCCCCCATCGTTAGTTCTTGGTGGTTTTGTCAATAGTGCATTTGCTTAAGTGTGTGAATTTATTTCTGTTTCTTTTTTATTCTGTTCTATTTGTCTATGTGTCTGTTTTTATGTCAGTAACATGATGTTTTGGTTCCTGTAACTTTGTAGTATATTTTGAATTCAGGTAGTATGATGCCTCCAGTTTTTTTTGTTTTTTGTTTTGTTTTTTTCTTTGCTGGGGATTGCTTTGTCTATTCAGGGTCTTTGATGGTTTCATAAAACTTTTTAGTACTTATTATATTCCTGTGTAGCATATCACTGGTATATTGATAGGGATGGAATTGAATATGTAAATCACTTTGCGTAGTATGGGCATTTTAACGCCATTAGTTCTTTCATCTGTGAGCATAGAATATTTTCCCACATTTTTGTATCCCCTTCAATTTGTTCAGTGTATAAGGTACCATTTATACATTGTTGGTAGTAATGTAAATTAGCTCAGCCATTGTGTTTCTTTAACAAAACCAGTGAAAGATCTTACATATAAAATATGTATATATAGCAGCTATTGTAAAAAAATTACTGTCTTGATTTATTTTTCAGATTGTTTGCTGTTGGCATATATAAATCCTACTGATATTTATATGTTGACTTTGTATCCTACAACTTTACTGAATTCATTTATCAGTCCCAATATTTTTTCGTGTGTGGAGTTTTTAGGTTTTCCTAAATATAACATTGTATCATCTGTGGAAAAGGACATTTATATACCTTCCATTCAAATTGGAATGTCCTTTACTTATTTATCTTGCCTAATCCCTCTGGCTAGAACTTCCAGTACTATGTTGAATAAAAGGGAATAATAAAATTGTTATTTTCCTTTGCTGAATTATCTTCTTTATCATTATATAACTTTTTCATCTCTTCATACACATTTTTTACTAAAATATATTTTATCTGATAAAAGTATAACTATTCCTGCTCTTTTTAAATTTCCATTTGCATGTAATATTTTTTCTACATCCTTTTATTTTCAGGCTATGTGTGTCTTTTTCATAATTTCAGCTTTTATTTTAAATTCAAGGCGTACATGTGCAGATTTGTTACATCGTTATATTGCATGATGCTGAAGTTTTGGATATGAATGATCCCATCACTAAGGTAGTGAGCATAGTACTCAACAGTTAGTTTTTCAGCCTTTGCTCCTTTCTCTTTCTGCCCCCTCTGGTAATCCCAAATGTCTATTGCCCTCATCTTTGTGTCCATATGTATCCGATGTTTAGCTCCCACTTATAAGTGAGAACATGTAGTATTTGGTTTTCTGTAGGATAATAGGCTCCAGCTGCATTTATGTTGCTGTAAAGCACATAATTTCATAAAAGTAAAAACAATAACAGATGCTGGTAAGGCTGTGGAGAAAATGGAACACTTACACACTGTTGGCAGAAATGTAAACAAGTGCAGACACTGTGGACAGCAGTTTGGAGATTTCTCAAAAACTTAAAACAGAATTACCATTCAACCCAGCAATCCCATTACTGGGTATATCCCCACGGGAAAATAAATCACTGTACCAAAAAGGCATGTACTCATATGTTAATTGCAGCACAATTCACAATAGCAAACACATGGAATCAACCTTTGCATTTCTTTATAAGTGAAATGAGGTTTTTTTGTAGCAAGCAAATAGTTGGGTCCTGTTTTTCTAAACTTCTCTCAGCCATTCTATGTCTTTTAATTTGATAATTTAGTCTATCTATATTTAATATTATTTATAATTAAAAACTATTGCCATTTATTGTTTTATAGTTTTTGTAACTGCTGTCATTGCTTCTTCCTTTCTGTCAGTTTTGTTTACTTAATTTTACTTAAAGTAATCTTCTCCAGTGGTTTAATTAATTCCTTGTTTTTATTTTTAGTATAAATATTATAGGTTTTTGCTTTGTGGTTACCATGAGGCTTACAAAAACTATTCTACAGTTACAAGTTATCCTAAACTAATGACAACTTAACTTTGATCACAAAGAAACTAACAAGCAAAGAAAAAACTAAAATATTCTACAAATTAAATCCATCTCTTCCTTTATGACATTTTGTTGTCTCAAGTTTTATTTTTTATGTAACCCATTTCTTAACAGAATTGTATATTTATTGTTATTTTTGACAGATTTTTCTTTTAGTCTTTATACTAAAGATATGAATGGTTTACACACCAAAAATACAGTATTAGCCTGTTCAGAATTATCTGCGCATTTGCTTTTACCAGTGAGTTTTACACCTTCAGATGATTTCTTGTTGCAGATTAACATCCTTTTATTTCAGATTGAAAGCTTCCTTTAGCATTTCTTATAAAATGGGTCTGGTGGTTATAAATTTCCTCAGCTTTTGTTTGTCTGGGAAAGTCTAATTCTCCATGTTTGAAAGATAACTGTGCTGAGTACAATAGTTTTGGTTGAGAGTTTTTTCCCCTTTCAGCACTGTGAATATATCAACCTACTCCCTCCTTGTCTGTAAGGTTTTCACTGAAAAGTCTGCTGCCAAATGTATCACAGCTTCTTTATATGTTATTGGCTTCTTCTCTCTTGCTCCTTTTGGTATTCTTTCTTTTTCTTTGATGTTTGAAAGCTCAATTATTATATGCCTCAAGTTCATTTTACTTGAGTTAAATTTGCTTTGTGTTTTTTGACATTCTTGTATTTGGATATTTTTATTTTTCTCAACATTTGGAAAGTTCTCCACTACTGTTTTTTTAAAATAAATTTTCTACCCCTATATTTTTCTCTATTCCCTCTTTAAGGCCAATGTCTTTTAGATTTCGTTTTTTACACTATTTTCTAGATCTTATGAACGTTTTTAATTCTTTCTCACTCTTTTTTCATTTTCTAACTATGTATTTTCAAATAGCTTGTTTTAGAGCTCATTATTACTTTCTTCTGTTTGATTAATTTTGTGGTTAAAATATCTGATGTATACTTCAATTTCTTAATTGTATTTTTCAGCTCTAGAAATTCTGTGTGATTTTTAAAAAATTATTTCAATCTCTATTATTTTTGCTAATACATTTCTGAATTGTTTTTCTCTGTTTTCTTGAAGTTCACTGAGCTTCTGCAAGACAGCTATTTTAAATTTTCTGTCTAAGAGGTCATACATCTTTGTCACTCTAAGGCCAGCTACTGTGCTTTTTTTAGATTTTCTGACGAGGTCATATTTCCCTGAATGTTCTTGATGCTTGGAGATGTTCATCAATATCTGTGTATTAACAAGTTGGGTCTTTATTCCAGTTATTACAATATGGCCTTTTTAGTGCCTTTTTGTTCAGAGGGTCTTCCAATAATTCAAAGAGGATTTACTATTGAATTTCCTGAGCCTGTGAACACTGTAGCCACTTCAGCACTAGAGGGTGCACTAAGACAGAAATGTCGTGACTCTTGTAGCCTCACAGATACCCAGCCCTTATGAACTTGAGGAAGATAACAGAGACACAGGCACACCCATGGCCACTACAGCTGGCATTGTATTCGGTTGCACCTGAGTCCCACCCCTTCCCATATCAATGAAGTATCAGACCTCACCTAAGGCCCATGGCTGTTACTTACTGACTACTGCTGATGTTTCCTCAAGGCCTGAGGCCACATTCATCAGCCTGTGGTAAAGTGGACTAGGACATGAGTCCATCTCACTGCGGCAGGGGATTCCTTCCTCATCCTAGACTGGGATCTAGAAATGCCGTTCTGAAGCGACTGCCTGGAATCTGGGACACTGGTGCTCAGTGCTATGTTTTACTGCAGCAGGGCTGGTACTATGTTGCAAGGCAATATCCCTGTACTGTTCCCTCTTCTTTTCCCAAGTAAAAGAAGTCTTTCTCCACACTACAATGCCTGTAATTGAGGGAGGGGTGATGTGGGCTGCAACAGTTTTTGTCACAATGGGGTGTGCCCTGAGCACACAGCCTCCCAGACCAGCACAGCACTGGGGCTCACCAAGGACCAGGGTCACTATGGCCTGGCTGACACCAGACCACTTTATTCACCTATTGGTGAAGTGAGTCAGGTTTTGGTTTCCTCCCACAGGGGTGGTAAACTTTCCTCTGGACCAGGCCGGGTATTAAATGCTTCCTTTGTGGGCACCAGCCTAAAGTCAAGGACTGAGAAAATCTGCCCAGTTCTCTGTTAGACTATAGCAAGACCAGCATTGAATTCCAATGCAAAATCCTTTACTCACTTCCCCTACTGTAACACTGCACACAGATTCTTTCTCCACACATCCAGCTTTCTTTTTTTTTCTGGAATTAAATAGTTTGTGTCTTTCTTGTTCATAGTATTCCCTAATAATTATTTGCATATTTGTAAATTGGTATTCATACTCTCTCTTTCCTTTCCAATTTCAGTAATTTACACATTTTTACTTTAAATCAGTCCACCTAAAGTTTTGCCGATCATTTTTAAAAGCCAACTTTTATTAGTACTGGCTTTGTCTATTGTTTTTTATTTATACTTTATTTATTTATTCTCTAATTTTTATTTCTTCATTCTACTAATTTTGGTGTTGGTTTGCTCTTGTTTTTCCAATGTCTTATAGTAGATATTAGGCTGTTGATTTGAAGTTTTTCTTCTTTTTTATAAATAGAGGTGTTCACAGTTATAAATTATACTATAAGCATTGCTTTATCTGCATTTTATATGTTGGTATATTGTATTTTTATTTTAATTTGTCTCAAGGTATTCTCTTGTGATTTCCCCTTTGATGCATTTATAATTTAAAAGTGACTTCAATATTCCCCAAAGATTGTGAACTACCCAAGTTTCTTTCTGTTATCAAATTATAATTTAATTTCAATGTGTTTATAGGGTATAGATTTTGAGGTAGTAATCCTTTTAATTTTGTTGAGTTTGTTTCATGACCTATCATAGAGAAAGTTTCTTGTACCCTGAAAAATAATGTGCACTCTGTTGTTGGCTGGTGGAGTGCTCCATAGATATGTTGTCTAGTTTGCATAGAGTGTTTTAAAATATTTTATTTTTTGTTACTCTTCTGCTGAGTTGTTTTATTCATTAGAGTAAGTGGGGGCATTGAAGTGCCTGGTTATTACCATTGAATTGTCTATGATTTTTCTCAATTATGTCAGCCTGTGCTGACAAGCCTCTGATGACATGTTCATATACATTTTAATTGTTATAATTTCTTGACAGATTGACCCTTTCATCATTATACAATGCCATTCTTTTTTATTATTATTATTTATTTTTATTTCTGTGGGTATACAGTAGGCATATATATTTATGGCATATGTGAGATAGTCTGGCATAGGCATCCAATGCTTAATAAGCACATCATGGGAAACTGGGTATCCATCCACTCAAGCATTTATCTTTTCCATTACAAAAAAAAAATCCAATCATACTTTTTTATTTATTTTAAAGTTCACAGTTAAATTATTATTGACTATAGTTACTCTGTTGTGCTATCAAATACTAGATCTTATTCATTCTTTCAAGTTATGTTTTTGTAGCCATTAACAATCCCCACCTCCCACTCCACACACCCAGTACATTTACCAGCCTATGATAACAACCTTTCTACTTTCTATCTCCATAAATGTAATTGTTTTGACTTATAAATATCACAATAAGTGAGAATATGCAATGTTTGTCTGTCTGTGCCTGGCTTATTTCACTTAACATAATGATCTCCAGTTTCATCCATGTTGTTGTAAATAAAAAGATCCCATTCATTTTTATGGTTAAATAGTACTCCATTGTGTATAAATACCACATTTTCTTTAGCCATTCATCTGCTGATGGACACATAGGTTGCTTCCAAATCTTGTCTATTGTGAAGAGTGCTGCAACAAACATTGGAGAGCAGATCTGTCATTGATATATTGATTTCCCTTCTTTTGAGTACATATCCAAGAGTGGGATTGCCAAATCATATGGTAGCTCTATTTTTAGTTATTTGAAAAACCTTCAAGTGTTCTACATAGTCATTATACTAATTTACATCCCCACTAACAAGGTCTGAATATTGCCTTTTCTCCACATCCTCTCCAGCATTAGTTGTGGCCTGTCTTTTGGATAAAAGCCATTTTAACTTGGTTGAGATGACACCTCATTGAAGTTTTGATTTTCCTTTGTCTGATGATCAATAAACACCTTTGCATATGCCTGTTTGCCATTAGTATATGTTCTTTTGAGAAATGCCTATTCACATATTTTGCTCATTTAAAATCAGATTATTAGTTTTTTTTCCTATAGAGTTGTTTGAAATCCTTATATATTACGGTTATTATTGTCAGATGGGTAGTTTTCAAATATTTTCTTTCATTCTGTGGGTTGCATCTTCATTTTTTTGATAGGTTCCTTTGCTGTGAAGAAGCTTTTTAACTGATGCAATCCCATTTGTCCATTTATGCTTTAGCTGCCTATGCTTACAGGGCATTACTCAGGAAATTTTTGCCCAGAAAAATGTCCTGGAGAATTTCACAAATGTTTTATTGTAATAGTTTCATAGTGTGAGGTGTCAAATTTAAGTCTTTAATGCATTTTGATTTGAGTTTTGTATATGTTGAGAGATAGGGGTCTAGTTATATTTTTCTCCATATGGATAACCAGTTTTTTCAGCAGCATTTATTGAAGGCACTGTCTTTTCACCAATGTATGTTCTTGACACCTTTGTAAAAAATGAGTTTACCGTAGGTGTGTGCATTTGTTTCTGGGTTCTCTATATTCTGTTTCATTGATCTATGTGGCTGTTTTTATGCCATAATCATGCTGTTTTGGTCACTATAGCTCTGTGTATAATTTGAAGTCAGGTAATGTGATTCCTCCAGTTTTAGTTTTTTAATTTTTTTTTTTTTTTGGCTCATGATAGCTTTAGCTATTCTGGGTCTTTGGTGGTTCCATATAATATTAGCATTGTTTTTTCTATTTATTTAAAGAATGTCATTGGTATTTTGATAGAGAGTACATTGAATTTGTAGATGGCTTTTGGTAGTATGAACATTTTGACAATATTGATTCTTCTAATCCATGAACAAGGAACATCTTTTCTTTGTGTTCTCTCCAATTTCTTTCATTAGTGTTTTATATTTCTCATTGTCAAGATCTTACACTTTTTTGTTTATTTCTCAGTTGTTTAATTTTATTTGAGGCTATTGTAAATGGGATTAATTATTTTATTTCTTTTTCTAATTGTTCTCTCTTGGCATGTATAAATTATACTGATTTTGGTACGTTTTTATTTTTAGCAACACTTTTTTTACAGTCTATTGTTTACTTTTATTTTTATAGCCTCACCATCATTCTTATTGTTGCTGTTTGCATGACATATATTTTTATTTCTTTGCTTTCAACCCATTTCTTTCTTAAAATATAACCTGTGTCTTCTCTAGAAAGTATATAATTGCACTTTGTTTTTTTATTGTGACAATCTTTCTTTACATTGATCAGTTTAATATATTTACATTTCATGACACTGCTGCCTGTGTGAACACACCAAATCACCCCCAGTGATGCTTATACATGGGCACCTGGCTACACAGCCATCACCAGCACAAAGATGTGCAGAGAGGCAGGCAAACCTATCCCCCTCCCCCACCCCCACAAACATGTCACCGCCATTGCCAGTATGAAGGCATCCATGGAGGCTGATGACCACACCCCCACCAGGACCCTGTCCCCATTGCCACCACCACTACCAATGTAATCACACACAGGAATGCTGCAGCTCCACTCCAGTCCTAGCTAATGAGCATGCACCCCACTGCACTGCTGTGGCTGCTGACTCACCTGAATGACCCACAGATCCAACAACCACTGCCCTGATAAAGCATTTTGGCTAATATCATCCATTGGAGTGTTGTGACCAACATACCAGGAACACTTCTGTCCCTCCAGTGCAGCAGGTTCCTAACCTCAAGGGGCCAGAGAACAAAGCCAACTCAAGGTGAATTAAAAGACTTAAATATAAAACCAAAAACTATGAAAAACATGGAAGATAAACTAGGAAATACCATTTTTGACATAGGTACTACCAAAAATTTCATGATAAAAATGCCAAATGCAATTGCAACAAAAGCAAAAATTGACAAATGGGATACAATTAAACTAAAGAGCTGCTGCACAGCAAAAGAAACTATCAACAGAGTAAAAAGGCAACCTACAAAATAGGGAAATTATTTGCAAACTATACATCAGACAAAGTCCTAATATCCAGAATCTACAAGGAACTTAAACAAACATACAAGGAAAAGACATACAACCCATTAAAAAGTGGGCAAATGACGTGAACAGACACTTTTCTAAGGAAGACATACATGTGGCTAACAACCAGATGAGAAAATGCTCAACATCACTCATAATTTTTGAAACGGAAATCAAATCCACAATGAGATACCATTTCACAAAACTCATAATGGTTATTAAAAAATACTAGATGCTAGTAAGGTTGTGGAGAAAATGAAACACATATGTTGCTGGTGGGAATGTGAATTTGTTCAGTCATTGTACAAAGCAGCTTGACAATTTCTCTAAGAGCTTAAAACAGAACTTCTATTGATCCCAGCAATCCCATTATTGGGTATATAGCCCCCAAAATGTAAATTGTTCTGCCATAAAGACATATGCACACCTATGTTGATAGCAGCACTATTCACAAACGCAAAAACATGGAATCAACCTAAATGACCATCAACAGTTAACTGGATAGAGAAATTTATTACATATACACCATGAAATACTACACAGCCATAAAAAAGAATGAGATGTCCTTTGCAGCAACAAAGGACATTGGAGGCCATTATCCTAATCCTAAGTAAACTAGTGCAGGAACACAAAACCAAATATCGCATGTTGTCGCTTATAAGTGGGAACTAAATGTTGAGTACACATGGACACAAAGAAGGGAATGACAGACACCAGGGCTTACTTGAGGGTGGTGGGTGGGAGTATGGTGAGGATATTAAAACTGCCTGTTGGGGACTATGCTTATCACCTTAGTGATGAAATAATCGGTACACTGCACCCCCATGACACAAATTAACACCGCACCCCCATGACACAAGTTAACAAATCTGAACATGTATCCCTTAACCTAAAATAAGAGTAAAAAACAAAGAAACAAAAAATACATTCACATTTAATACTTTTATTGATATAGTTGAATTTATGTCTAATATTCTACTTTGTTCTCTCTCTGTATTTATATATAGCATTTGGTGTCTGGTGAGGGAATTATTGTTCTATCTTGAATGATGGAGGAGGTGAAAAGAACAAAAGAGACAAATACTGTTTTCTCAAATGGCAGAAGTATGGAAGAAACAAAAGGGGCCTAAGCTATATCCTTCCTATCCTTTTGTAAGGTACTAATCCATTAAGGTGGGGAGACTTTTCATGACTTAATCACATCCCAACAGGACCCACTTCATAATACCACCACAATATGGATTCAGTTTTAACATGGATTTTGGATGTGATACACATTCAAACCACAGCAGAATTTAACCATGTAGGTTGAATTATCCCAGTGCCTGTGTGTGTATATGTGTGTGTGTTTGTGTGTGTGTGTGTGTTGCCACAGAGCATTTTCTAAAATAGTTTGAAAAAGTTACCATAAAAATGAATTACTGAAGCCTCAAAACTAATCCTTGGGGAAGAGGAGAATTTGATTTCCCAAGTTACCTCATTAGAATACTCAAAGTATTCAATTATTAATAAAAGATTACAAAGCCTACACAAAAACAGAAATACATGGCTCACTAACAGGAAAAATACTAGATAAAATTATATTTTGCAAACCAAGACACTGGAATTAC
The DNA here is from genome assembly GCF_029289425.2 of Pan paniscus. Classification (NCBI taxonomy): domain Eukaryota; kingdom Metazoa; phylum Chordata; class Mammalia; order Primates; family Hominidae; genus Pan; species Pan paniscus. The sequence continues at coordinate 127,555,203 of NC_073272.2, forward strand.
TAGATAAAGATATCAAATCATCTGTTTTATATATGATCAAAGAGTTAAAGAAACCATGGACATAGAATCAAAAATTAGGAAAAAGACACATGAATAGTAACAAATGTCAATAAATTACTAGAAATTATAAAAAGGAACCAAAAAAGTGTTACTGAGCTGAAAAGTACAATAGCTTAAGTAAATTCACTAGAGACATTCAATGATAGATTTGAGCACACTCAAAATAAGAATCAGCAAACTTAAGGCAATTGGAATTATCTAGTAAGAAGCATAGAAATAAAAAAGAATAAAGAAAAATAACATAACCGAAGGGCCCTGTGGGACACTATATACATACTAATTATGCATTTTTGGAGTCTCAGAAGGAGAAGAGAGAGGAAAAGAAGAGGAGAAAATATTTGAAGAAACAATGGCTGAAAATGTTCTAAATGTAATGGAAGACATAAATCTAAGTATCCAAGTATCTCAGCAAACTCTAGGTATGATAAACTCAAATCCACACAGTATATAGTCAAACCACTGGAAGAGAAATATAAGTCTATGCTTAGGATCCTCGATAAGATTAAGAAATGATTTCTCATCAGAAACCAAGAAAGAAAAATAGCAGTAAGACAATATATTTAAAGTGCTGAACGAAGAAAAAATTAAGCAAATATTCTATATATGGTGAAACTATCCTTCAAGAATGACAGAAAAATTAGGTATTCCCAGGTTTTAAAAAAGCTGAGAGAGTTGACTATTAGTAAATCTTCCCTAAAAATCTTGACAGTAATTCAAAGGTATATTAAAAAAAATAACATTGGTAAAGGCAATGTGAACTCCCAAAATCTGAGACAGGTCTCAGTGAATTTAGAAAGTTTCTTTTGCTAAGGTTGTGGACACACACCCATGACACAACCTCAGGCCTAATGACATTTGCCCAAGGTGGTCAGAGCACAGTTTGGTTTTATACATTTTAGGGAGACATGAGACATCAATCAACATATGTAAGATAAGCATTAGTTCAGTTTGGATAAGTGGGACAACTCAAATTGGAGAGAGGGCTTCCAGGTCATAGGTAGATAAGAGACAAATGACTGCATTCTTTTGAGTTTCTGATTACCCTTTCCAAAGGAGGCAATCAGATATATATTTATCACAAGAGCAGAATGATGACTTTGAATAGAATGGGAAGCAGGATTGCCCTAAGCAGATCAGCTGGCTTTGTTCTTAGCTTAGTGATTTGGGGGCCCCAAGATATTTTCCTTTCACATTTCCCCCTTTTCCTTTTTTCTTTTCTTTCTTTTCTTTTTTTTTTTTTTTTTTTTTTTTTGAGATGGAGTCTCATTCTGTCATTGAGGCTGGAGTGCAGTGGTGATCTCAGCTCACTGCAATCTCTGCCTCCCGGGTTTAAGTGATTCTCCTGCCTCAGCCTCCCAAGTAGCTGGGACTACAGTCATGTGCCACCATGCCTGAGTAATTTTTTTGTATTTTTAGTAGAGACAGGGTTTCACCGTGTTAGCCAGGATGGTCTTGATCTCCTGACTTCATGATCCGCCTACCTCAGCCTCCCAAAGTGCTGGGATTACAGTCGTCAGTCACTGCACCCGGCCTCCCTCCTTTTCTTTTTAAAAATATTTTAGAGAAAGCATTTTAAAAAAATGAGTCTCTGGTCTCAGATTTTGTCTAATCTCTTGTGGCTAGGATAGTTTATTCCTAGACAGGTAGGTCCCGAGTTATTAGGAAAGCTTATATTTAGAAGGTTGTAAAGTTTCATGTCCTATGAAAAGAAAATAGGTGGAAGAAGGGAGAAAATTAACACAAAGCAAAAGAACAATCCTGGAGAATTGACATAGGTCAGATTACTCTGAAGTTGATACATCAGTAACCAGGTATGAAAGTGGCTTATGCATGTGAATAGGTTGCAATTATTGTCTTCTAAAGTTCAAGCTGTCTAGTGTCAGTTTGCAGGGATTTATGAAAGCACAGCTTAGTTTTCAGTGATCCTAAATTAGGAAACATGGGTGGGGGAAGAAGGAAAAAAATGAAAACAACATTTTGAAGACTTGTACCCAAGAAAAATTAGAATTCGGTCCAAACTGTAGAAAATAATAAAAATTTAAAAAGCATTAGGCAATACTAGAATCTAAAAACAGGTGTACTATAGTTTTTAAAACATAATTATTCTCTCTCCAGTTTTCCATTTTTGCTAAATACAAATCATGGTGGGACTGGTTTGCTTTATTATACTTGGCCTAATTATTTGTGTACACTGCAGCCAGAATAATTATTTTTTACGTAGGCTTTTGCATTGGCTTTGGTGAATTCTTTCATAGAAGGAATCTCAGATAAGACTTTTTTAAAGTACAAATACCTATGATTTGGGTGATCCTCTCCTCTTTAGTCCCAAGATAAAACTTGGGGCTCCTAGGTCTGTCAGAAAGTGATATTCTTTACTTACCACAGGTCAGGAACTCTGTTCAGAGACTGCGTAGACAAGTATGAGTCCAGTTTTCTCAAGGGGCTTTTGTTGGATCCGTAAGTTAAGTTTGATTCCTTAAAGGAAAGGACACCATTCCAGTCAAAGCCTTCGTAAAACAACCAGTTTCTCCGATTGTTCCCTGTTATAAACGAAAACAGATTCTTATTGCACTTATGAAAATAACTGTATTGCCAAAAGTTCAGAATACTGAAAAATAGTTTTCAAATTCTGGAGAAATCAAGTAGAGCGAAAACAAGTATGTTCTAAATGTTGTTCATAGGAGTATAGTAAATTGTTAAAGCTGTTAATAGCTGAAAAGACAAGTTTCCTTGACTCTGAAAGAACAAAACAAAGGATCAGCAAGTTTTTAAGCAAAAAGTCAAAAAAATTATTTCAGTTTTCTATTATTTCAGTGCATGTAGTTAGTTCCTGTTCTGCTGGATATTCATGAACATTTCATCTATCCATGAGTCCTGAAAGTTTTTATTCTCTTCTGATGTCACAATCTCCAAAGCGACCAGAAACTTGTATATAAGAGCACCTGTTAGAGTTTCATAGTTGATTAAAAAACCACCTTCTAAGGAGGACCAAAGCAAGCCAATTGTCTGTGGATGATAAAAGGTTTTAGGGCAGCCATAGTCAATGACGCAACTGACAAGGAAAAGTTTTACCTCTGTGGCACACAATAATTTAACATAACAATCATAATTATTACTGATAATGTACCCTAAGTCATATCAGAATTATAGGAGTTTCTCATGATTTTGGAACATATACCAATAACATATTTATACAAATGTAGCCCAAAGAAAACCAAACATCATTTCATATTTGACAATTCTTCCTATATAATTTTTATACCAAATAAGCCAAATTATGTCATTTTTGGACTTTAAGGAACTTAATATATTAAAGGATTAATTAGGTCAGACAAATACATAATTTACAATTTGATTTTGGAAAGTTTGTCAAATAGCAAAGTTATATGGTTTGGCTGTGTCCCCACCCAAATCTCATCTTGAGTTGTAGCTTCCATAATTCCCAGGTGTTGTGGAAGGGACCCAGTGGGAGATAATTGAATCATGGGGGTGGTTTTCCCTGTACTGTTCTGATGGTAGTAAATAAGTCTCCTGAGACATGATGGTTTTATAAGAGGTTTCCCCTTTCACTTGGTTCTCATTCTCTCTTGCCTACTGCCATGTAAGACATGCCTTTCACCTTATGCCATGATTGTGAGGCTTCCCCAGCCATATGGAACTGTAAGTTCATTAAACCTCTTTTTCTTTTTAAATTACTGAGTCTTGGGTATGTCTTTATCAGCAGCATGAAAATGAACTAATACACAAAGGTTTAAAACACCTGATATCACAGGTCATTGTAAAATAAGTCATTCATTTGAAAAGTCATAACTCAAGGATTTCAATAAAAGGCAAAAAACCTTCATTCTTTGAGAGGAGACTTAATTCTCCAAACAATAAGCCCTAATAAACACAACATAAAGCCAAACAAATTTGTTTTTTAAAATTTTATAAACAATTTATACAATTTTAATGTTGACCATAAGATATAACTTTAATAATCCTTTTGTACACTTTATAACCTTTATTAAGGAGTCACTTAATGCTTCAAGAAAACCTTGTTAATCTAACACAGGGGCCCTGTATTAGTCTGTTTCTATTCTACTGATAAAGACATAGCTGAGACTGGGCAATCTACAAAAGAAAGAGGTTTAATGGACTCACAATTCTGCAGGGCTGAGGAGGCCTCACAATCATGCTGGAAGGTAAAGCTCACACCACATGGCAGCAGGCAAGAGAAGAATGAAAGTCAAGCAAAAGGGAAAATTTCTCCTTATGAAACCATCAGATCTTGTGAAACTTATTCACTACCTCGAGACCACTATGGGGGAAACCACCTTCATGGTTCAATTATCTTCCACTGGTTCCCTCCCACAACATGAGGGAATTATGGGAGCTACAATTCAAGATGAGATTTGGGTGGGGACACAGCCAAAACATATCAGGCCCATATGCTGGTCTTGAATCAGTGTGCTTTTGACATTATTAATAATTAATTTATAGAGAAACTGAATTTATTTTATGTCTCAAAATTGGTCCTCACAATTTCACATACCACTGCTTCCATGAAGCGGGTCTTGAGGGGTTGAGTAGCTTTAATTTTTGGCCCTGGTCCTTGAGGAGTTGAGTAGCTTTAATTTTTGGGCCTGTGTCTCAGGAATGCAGTTTATTTTGAATGGCATCTTCTACCAGGCCTGAAGATTGGGCTTTAATTGCTGTCAGTGTTTAAAATTTAGTAGGACTTGGTGTCCTTTTTAGACCCAGAAGTCAAAGCCCTGGAACTCAATGTCATAAGTATTTTAAAAGTGCATACAGAGAGATACATGGATGTAATAACCTTAACTTAAAAATATTAACCTCAGTTTGTTCTTAAGCAAAGCAAAACTTAGTAATAATATGACAACTTGATCACATAAGACTTTTTGTGTCATTGTTTCTAAATTCTCTTATTGTGACTTACACAGACTGTTCAGGAAAGTCTTGGTCTTTCTGGCATGTCCTGAACATCCCACTTTCTTAAACAACTAGTCATTTTACTCTAGGGCTAAATTTACCATATAAGATTCTTTCTCATATGAAATTATTTCTCCTTAAATAATTTCATATTATTTCTTACCAAAAACAAACCCTGTTTATTTTTATAATTTTCTTTACATCTCTTTTATTTCCATGTTCCTTTTACCTTGTTTTATACATGACGTTTAAAAACCTTTGAATTATTTTTTAAAAGGACACACTTTTTTTAGAAAGAATGTTTTTCTACAAATATATTTTTATTGGGAAATACTCAAATAAAATGTATAGTATTTAATTTAATATATTATGACATTTGTCCACAAGTATTTATCCCATTACACTTACTTCATTATTTTATTTTAATTGTTTACCTAGATTATTTATGAAAACTGCAATAGTCATCATTTGAAGTTATTGAACCACTATTGCAAAATTATAAGTGAGATAGTGAAAAACATTTGACATAACTTACTCCATCTTGCTTTTAACCTCCAAGCTGTCCTTGTTCAGTCCTGGGTGTAGGCTGAACTAACTTTGGGAGAAATTTAGTTTATAGTTTAGCTTTGAAACAGAGAGGATAACAAACCTTACTGCCTGTGGACTGAATCACCTAAAGCCACAATGTTAGAAGTTACAGTAATCTTACTAAATTCAAAATGTAGCTATTATTATTAAACCAATATCAATGCCTTATTTATAAAAATTACACAAACAAAGATATTTTCTTTGGGGTTGGGTTTATAGTTTTGTAACCCCTGTGCCAAATTTTGACACCTTTTATTATTTGGCAGGGATAAGTATGAAATTTCCTGATTAATAAATGCAAACAAAAATGTATGCTGGCAATTCTTAAGACATTTCTAATATTACTTAACAAGTAATTTTAAAGCTAGCTTATTTATAAAAGATTTTACTTAAGTTACATAAACTTAAAAAAGCATTTGACTAGTCTTTTTTCCTGATAAAGTATTTGATTCAAGCACTTTTATTTTCTTAAGCCAATTAGTTAGATCTCTTTTATATATTTTCAGTAATAAAACATTGTGTACACAAAACATAAATACATAGCTGTATTAGGCATACAGATAGAAGTGCATATTATAGATTCCTACAACCTCCTTTGTTTCCTTAGACTAGCAAACTCTTGATGACCTGTTTCATTACTCTGTCAGTTGTCAAGTAAATAGCCCTAAATCTGCATATTGAAGGAAACAACTCTTAGATAAAAAATCAGATAGCAAAATTTACATCTCAATGTATAGAAAGAATAAGTCTGGTGGTTGCAGGGGGAGATTAAAGGTTGGTACCAAGTCAAACATAAAATGTATAGAAATCTATGATAGGATTTTATAAAGAGACCAATTTTATTTAGATAGAGACTGCCTATCTTTTAGCTGGATCACTGAGCTCTGGGCAGAGCCCACACTGAATCCTGGGTCTCCAAAAAGGGAGAATTATTATGAGGCTAGACAACATGATGCTTTTATAGTGCACTTAAATTTTTTAACAAAGACATTTCTAAGTGTCTACACTCTTCCTTAAAAACCCAAGTATGCTCTGCTGCAATAACTATTTTAGTTAAAATATCAGGTAACGCAATACAAAATCAAGCAGTTTAAGAACTGAGATAAACTTCTCTGTTTACATTATTGGGGTTCCATAAGGAAAAACAGATGTTTCTCCGCACAAAGGGAGTCTGGTGCCTTCTCCATTTTCTTTAAGGAAGCTCAGGCTATTATAAACTATTTTAGGTCCCTCATGCAGCAGAGGGTGCAAAAGAAAGGAGAGACAGCAGAAGTAAATGAAGAAAACAGAATTCAGTCAACTGAGAAGAAAAAAACTTCGCTCAAAAAAAAAAAGACAAGGTTTTAGGAGGTAAATAAAAAACAAAGACATGAAGGCCTTTTAAATACAAACACGCACACATGCACACATACACACGCACACATACACATGCACATCTTGGATGTTAGTTTTTAATTAAGCTGACTTTTAACTATTATATGTCTTTAAAAAAAGATTTTTAAATTTCATTTCCATATTTCAGCTAGGACAAATGGCTGCTATTTCAGAAGTACCAAATATCAAACAAGAAAGGGCTTGATTTAGGAATCAAACCCAGGCTGTCATGGTGAAAAAAGAAAAAAAGAAAGAAGAAGGAAGAACGTGAGCTATAGAACTGACTTCAGTGTGAGGTGACAGCCATTGCTCTTTCAGTTTGGCCTGGCCAGCAAAAAGTTGGCCTTGTTATGTATATAAAGCCCCTTAAGTAGTCAAAGTAAACAAGCTTTAAATTTTTTTCTGCTGGCTGTTTTTCTCCCCACCATACTACCTTTTTTTTTTTTTTTTTTTTTTTGTGGGTATTTAGCCACTTCAGAGGCCTCATTCCCCAAAATTTGGAACTTTCCTTCAGATTTGATCAAGTCGGATAGAGCTGTTCAAGCCCAACTGGAAAAAGGCTGAAACAACAACAAAAACAGAAACAAACAACAACAACAAAAACAGTAAGCAGTTAAGCAAAACAAATGATCACTCGACTTTTATTACTGAGTGGTCTAATGGTAAGGAGAAATGAAGACCAGCTGGCTGTTAATTTTTTTAGCCAAGACAAACCACAAGTAAGTTACTTACCTAGGGATTTGTCTCAGGCTGAAGGCTGCTCTCCACCATCCTAGAAGGAGGGAAAAAACTCATCTTTGCTGCTGGAAGTGAGCTTAAACTCCATAAAGGAGTTACCTGCCTTCCATCATCATGGAAGCAGGAAAAACTTGCCTTCTTTGCGTTGGAAACAAGTAAAACTCCAAAAAAAGGAGTTGTACAGCAAAATAAACTTTAGATTTTGATCAAATTTTGGGAGATCAGGGATTCACTGGAGGGGGTGCTTCCAGCCCTCAACAAATTGTCCTATTGATTCGAGCCATAAAGATAGCTCCCGCTGGTACCAAGCACTGATGGGAGGTTTGTCAAAGGACAGGGGCACTTCCACTCAGAATCCCTCCATGGTTACAAAAATGTAAACCCTGAAAATCTGAGACAGGCCTCAGTTAATTTAAAAAGTTTATTTTGCCAAGGTTGAGGATGTGTGCCTGTGACGTAGCCTCAGGAGGTCCTGACAACATGTGTCTGAGGCAGTCAGAGCACATTTTGGTTTTGTAGATTTTAGGGAGACACGAAACATCAATCAACATATGTAAGATGAACATTGGTTTGGTTTGGAAAGGTGGGACAGCTTGAAGTGGGGAGAAGGCTTCCAGGTCATAGGTAGATAAGAAACAAATGGTTGTATTCTTTTGAGTTTCTGATTAACTTCTCCAAAGCAGGCAATCAGATATGCATTTATCTCAAGAGCGGAGGGGTGACTTTGAATACAATGTGAGGCAGATTTGCCCTAAGCAGTTCCCAGCTTGACTTTTCTTTTAGCTTAGTGATTTTGGGGCCCCAAGATATTTTTCTTTCACAGTAACTATATAGGTAAATATAAAAGCCAGAATTATTGCACATTTGACTTTTAACTCCTCTTTTTTCCTATACAATTAAAAGTTAAGTGCATAAAGCAATCATTATTAATCAATGTTAATGTATACACAATGTATAAAAATGTCATCTGTGACAATAACAATATAAATAGGGAAGGACAAAGATGTATAGAAATGAAGTGTTTGTGTACTATTGAAACAGCATTATTATTCAAGCTAGTTAAGTTTATTGTATAAGATTAAGATGTTAATTGCAGTTGTCAAGGAAACCACTAAGAAAATAACTGAAAATATAAAGAAATGGAAAAAAGAAGGGAATAAAAATTGTGCACTATAAAAAATAAAACAAATATAAAAAAGATCATAATGGAAAAATTGAAAAATAAGGTATAAATAAAACATGCAGACAACAAGTAGCTAAGTGACAGAAGTGTTTTCCCAGTTGGTAATTGTTTTAAATAAAAATGAATTAAACTCTTCAATTAAAAATAATACGGGCAGAATAGATAAAAACATGACACATATACACTGCCTAAAAGACACTCTCTTTACATACAAAGACACAAAAAATTAAAACTAAAGAGGTGAAAAAGACATTTTACGTAAGTAGTAACCTAAAGAGAGAGTGACTATGCTAATATCAGACAAAAGAGATTTTAAGTCAAAAAGATTTATTTCAACAATGTACAAATACTTATCAAAATATTAAGAACATATCATATAGATAAAAGGTTCAATTCATTAAGAATATATAACAATTATAATAAATATATACTCACAACCAATATAGCTCAAAAGCATATGAGGAAAAAATGGATAGAATTGGTCTTCTAGCCACTGTGTCTGGGCTCACTGAGGCTGTGCCTTTGGTTTATAGCCTGGAGATAGTTAGGGCCACAGAATCTGTAGTCCTAATATGGACTTAACACGTTTTCATTCCTCATCTTTCCTACCAATACCATTGTATTTTTTCACATGGCTTGTTTGGAAACATGGTAAGTTGAAAACAGACAGTTGATACTTACCTGGCAGGGGAGATACCATGATCACGAAAACAGACAGTTGAGAGGTTTGCTAAGAAATTGAATAATATTTCAAGAAAAATATAAATATATTTTTTGTCCTGAAATCTCTCAGAAGTACAGGTCTACATATGTATTCCTGTCAATAAGTGTCAAAGAGTTGATCCAGGTATCCTGAAGGCCCATCAGAACAGCTTCATCTTGTATAGCGATCTGTGATTGCCTAAGGAGCTAACTTTCTTGGTGGACCCATGAGAGGTGTGCTGTCAGTATGGAGAAAAAAAACAATGCACTAATTGTTGCCAGCTTTGAAAATGTAGTTGAGAACAAGCATTAGATCTGAAAGAAAAGTTCAAGGGCCCTTCGACATGGTTACCTCTGATTATCATTTAGCATCCTCTTCTTCACATGAAAAAACATAAGGAAGTAAAACCCAATTTTGGTGAATGCAACCCCCAGCTCTGCATATCAGATTTTAGAATTGACATTCTTTCCTTTTCCAATATGGTTTTCTTTTGTCCAGAAAAAAAAAAATGAATGTACCAAGAAAATGGTCATCAGACTCACTACCCTACTCTTGCTCCATTAGTTATCCACATTAGGGAAGGAAAAATAAATTACATATTAAAATTGCAGTGACATGGGTACCTCTTCCTGTAATTCACTGGGACTAAAATCACTGGATTATCACGTTAGTTCCTCTCTAGCAACTTGTGTTTCTGTTGGTGTCATGTTGAGAGAAAGGTAGAAATGCCTGACTATATTTTAAAGGTTAAAATTTCATACTCAGAATTGTAAAATTAGGAGAATAAAAGTATCAAACTTATTTTTCTAGAGCAGTTATTGAGAATAATAATTATCTTAAAATATATGGACTGGAGATATATTTATTTTCATTAAGAAACTTTATTAAAGTTAGTCAAACACCTGAGTTTTTAAATATTGGACTTTGAGAATTTATATACTGTGCACCAACTTTGTTGGATATGAGAACACTGTAGAAGTGGACAATTTATTCTAGCAATTTTGATCAAATTTATAGTCTGTTATTTATATGTAAGGAAATTTTTTAATGTCACTGTTTAGAAGAATTGCATGAAATCATTTGGTTACAAATAAAACGTAGTTTAAAAGAAAAATAAATGAGCAGAACTGAAGGCAGAAACAGTTCTACAATATTAGGTAGAGACTTCAATACTGTGCTTTCAATAATGGACAGAACAACCAAACAGAAAATGAATGAGAAGTAAGACTGGAGCAACACATAAATGAATTAGAACTAATGGATATATACAGAACACTACACACAAAAACAGCAAGATATAAATTCTTCTTTACTACACCTGGAAAATTCTCCAGGATAGCACATATGGTGGGCCACAAAACAAATCTTAATAAATATAAAAAGACTGAAACATTGTAAGTGATATTTTCTGATCAGAAAAAATGAAAATGGAAATAAATAACCAAAGAAAAACTTGGAAACCCATAGATATTTGGAAATTAAGCAACAATATTGAACAATGAAGAGCCAAAGAAGAAATTAAAAGATATTTTTTAAATGTATTAGGAAGAATGAAAACAAAAACACAACAAAACTTATGGGATGCAGACATAGCACTTTTCAGAAGGAAATATATAACTATAAACACCTACATTACAAAGAAGCAAGATTACTGATCAATAACTTAAGCATAAACCTTAAGGAACTAAAAAAAAAGGTTAAAATAAACCTAAATATATCAGCAGGAAGGGAATAATAAATATTAGATCAAAGATAAATAAAAATATGAAATAGACAATAGAATAAATCAAAGAAACTACAACCGTGTTCATTGAAAATATCTACAAAATTGATAAGCCTTTAGGAAGACGCCAATTATTAAAAACAAAATGAAAGAGGGACACCACTATCTACAGAAATGAAAAGGATCATAAGAGAATGCTATACTGAAAACCACTAAAGAGAATGTATCACTATTCAAAAACCTCACAATAAAGAAAAGAACAGGAGTAGGTAGCTTCACTCATGAATTTCACCAAACATTTAAAGAGGAATTATACCAATTCTTCTCAAAAGCTTTCAAAATATAAAAAAAATTCATTCTATGTGGCCAAATTTTTCATAACACCAAAGCCAAACAAAGACACTACAAAAAAGAAAATTACAGATTAATATTGTTTATGAATATATATGTAAAAACTCTCAACAAAATACTAGCAAACCTAACTCAGCAACATATTAAAAGAATTATTCATTATGACGAAATGGGATTCATCCCAGGAATTCAAAAGCAGTTTATCATATGTAAATCAATCAAAGTAATACACCACATCAACAGAATGAAGAAAAGGCTGCTACGTAAAAAAACATAAACAACATAATCTCAAATGATGATGCACAGAAAGCTTTTGGCAAAGTCCAAAACCTTTTTATAATGTAAACAATCTATTAACTAGGCGTATAAGGAAATATCCTCAACATGACAAAGACCACATATGAAAAACCTACAGCTAACATCATACTCAATAGAGAGAGATTACAAGATTTGACCCTAAGATCAGGAAGAAAAAAAGGATGGCTACTTTCCCAATTCCTATTCAAGTATAGTACTGAAAGTTGTACCCAGATCAATTTAGCAAGAACAAGATTTAAAAATGCATCTAAACTGGAAAGGGAGAAGTAAAATTATCTCTGTTTACAGACGATATGTACTTACATGTAGAAAATTCTAAGGAATAAAAATATACACAGAAACATTAGAGCTAATAAACAAATTTAGCCAGCTTGTAGGATATGAAATCAACAAGCATATATCAGTTATATTTCTATACATTATTAAAAACCAGCCTGAAAAGAAAATGAATTAATTCAATTTACAACAGAATAAAATCATAATTAAGAATGAACTTAGGCACAAAATGTGTACACTGAAAACTGGAAAACATTGCTGAAAAAAGTCAAAGATACACATATATGTCAAAATATATCCTTTATGCATGTATTGGAATACTTGGCATTATTAAGATGACGATACTAAAAATGTGATATACAAATTCAACACATTCCTTATTAAAATTTTAATGGTGTTTGTTACAAAAATAGAGAAACCTGTTCTAAAATCCAAATCTATTGGATTTTAAGGATTTCAAGGGACCCCAAATAACCAAATTAATTCTGAAAATGCAGAACAAAATTGGAGAACTCACACTTCCTAATTACAAAATTTACTGTAAAGCAACTGTAATAAAATCAGTGTGGTCGTAGCATAAAGATAAGCTTATATATTAATGGAATCGAATTGAGAGTTCAGAAACAAACCTATACATATAAGTTCAATTGATTTTCAACAAGGGTGTCAAGACCATACAATGGGAAAAAACAGTATCTTCGATAGTGTTGGAAAAACAGGATAGTCATATACAAAAGAATGAAGCTGGACAATTATCTCATGCTGCATAAAAAAATTAACTCAAAATGAATAAAAACCCTAAATGTAAGAACTGACATCATAAGATTCTCAGAAGAAAACATAGGAGTAAATCTTCATGACCTTGAAATTGGCAATGGTTTCCTAAATATGATACCAAATGAAAATGAAGAAAAAAATAAATTGGACTTTAACAAAATTAATTTTTGCACATCAAATGATAATGTCAAGAGAGTAGAAAGCCAAACCAATAAACAGGAGAATAAAACTCACATATATTATAGCAGTGTAATATCTGGACTATATAAAGAACTCCTAAACTAGACTGCCAAACTACACACAAGCCAATTAAAAAATAGGCTAAGGACTGACTAAATATTTCTCCAAAGAAGATATATAAATAGTAAATAAGCACATAAAAAAATGCTAGACACCACTAACCATTATGGTAATGCAAATAAAAATCACAATGAGATACCACTTTCGAATGGCTATTATTGAAAAAACAAGAAAACTAGCAGTGTTTTCAACAAGGAGAATAAAATACTCTTACATTGATGATGGGAGTGTAAAATGGTGAGGCTACTGGAAAAGCACTCTGGCAGTCCTCAAAAAGTTAAAAAAAAGAATTAGTAAATGACCCATAAAATACACTTACCGGTATATAGCCAAAGGAATTCAGTGGGGACTCAAATAGATACTTGCACAACATTTACAACAATGTGCAAAGAAAAGTATATAGAAACATAAAATGTGAAAACACTTTTATTCAACATCCTGAAAAAGCCTTAAGGACAGTGGCACCTCCCACTGGTGCTTCTGTGATCTCACCTATAGGGTTGTTCCCTGAGCTCAAGGATCTTTAAAAGCATCTTCTCTGAACCACAGATGTCCCATAATCACTAAAATCTGCAGAGGTAACCCACATTTGTTTGAAACTGCTCAGAGAGGTCACGAATGGATATACCAATCCACACAAAGAAGCATCGAACAACAGAAGCCATAATTTTGATGTAAGTACCTTTGGAAGCTAGCTGTTCCAGTTCTTTCATGAGCCTTTCCTCTGGCCCAGAAAAGAGAGTGGTGCCCCCAGACAGTACAATCTCTGCAAAAACTTTCTTCTGGATGTCAGTGTCACAGTTCATTATGTTGCTGGAGGCCATTATTGAGAGTCCCGGGCTGTGGATTCCCAGCTTGTAGGGGCAAATAGAACTTCGGGCACTTGATACAGTTGGTCCCCAATGTGGATGACATTCCCATCTGACAGTTTGTATTCTCTCAGGATGTCTCCGGCCTCTCGCATAGCTTTTTATGTGGCTCCAAGGCGATGTTGCACAGCTTCCCGTTGATGTTATTTACCAAAGCCTTGTAGAGTATGCAAGGAAAAGTACACCCACTAGCAAAGAGGAGCCAGGTGAGGTGCTTTATGATGTCCCTCCCTGCTACAAAGAGCTCAGTGACTGCATGAGGCAGGGAGTAACCCTCATAGATGTGGACAGTGCAAGTGACCCCATCTCCACTATCCACCATCAGGCCTGTAACACAGGCAGCGGCAGAGTGCTGCCACTGCATGGTTAGACAGGTAGAAAGCAGGGACACTGAAGTTCTCAAACATCATTTCTGCAAGCTTTTCTCAAATTTCTCTAGGGTTCTGAGAGGGCTCAATCATGAGTACAGGCTGTTGGCTGGGTTTCTTTCTGGGCTCCCACTCAAAGAGATGTTTCCAGAGTTTCTCCACGTCATCCCATCCTGGTACCAGCCCACACTCATTGGGGTAGTGCAGATATAAGTCCTCCTACTTGTATAAGGGTTCTTGCCCCCTGAAATACTTCTGGTTGGGTCTTGCTGAAGGCATGTTGCATTTAGGACGTCCCAAGATGGAGTTGTTGACATGGTGGTGTCCAATCTCTCCAGACAGGCTGCGTTGCAGAATCTTGAACCATTGTTAAAAATTACAGCTGGCACATCTAATATATGTGGATTAAACATGTCTATAGCATGTTCTTCTGGACTTCCCCAAAATAAAGAAAGAACACTTAGGTTACTTTATGAGAAAACAGACACCTTTGGAAGTTTTAAGGCCACAGGGTTCCAAAATTCTCAGGTTGTCACCCAGGCAGAGCTAGCTGGCAGCCTCCAATCCACTAAAATACCCCATCCTCAATCCCTGAGTCTTGTCTCCTTTCTGTAGACCCAGGATCTGCTGTAACAATTTCAGGGATGATTGCCCTCTGTGTAACAATCCAGACAAGGCCACAGTTGTCCTCGGTGAGCATCAGAGGGCAGGGGTCTTCAAGCAACTAGTACTTCCTAGTTTGTCATATATGAAACCAAGGAAGGCAAACCATTCCTATAGAGAGCTTTGAAACGCCTGTGACTCCAAAGGAGAGGCCTCTAGTTATAGAACAAAGTGAAGCTGCCAGTGTTTGTCCCATAGTCCTTCTCTCTCTGCTCTGCTGAGCTGCTTATTGTGGAATGACAAAAATACATTTCCTTTTGAAGGAGAAAAACTAAGCACTAGATACAGGTGAATTTCTGATTTGAGATACCTGCAACTCAGTTCCAGCAGGCATTTAGAATGTACTTTTTTTCTCTTACATTTTCAAAAACAATTTTATTGAGATAATTTTACATAACAACCAATTTACCCCTTTGCAATTATATAACTCAATGTTTTCTAGTATATTTGCTGATATCCACACATTACAAAAGTAAATCAAAATATTTTTATCACTAAAAAGAAACCCCATATTCTTTAGCTATCATCACCCTCTCTTCAAACCATCCTCCAGATCCTTAAACGACCACTAACGTATTTGCCATCTTTATGGATTTACCAGTTCTTCATATTTCTTACAGTGCAATAATAAAATACATGGTATTTTGTGACTGGCTTCATTCACTTTACATAATGTTTTCAAGATTCATTCAATGTTCGCATATAATACATTTTGTTTATCCATCTATCAGTTGATAGACATTTGGATTTCTTTCACTATTTGACTATTATAAAATATGCGGCTTGAAACAATCTTGTATATATTTGTGTGTGAATTTATATCTTCATTTCTTCCAGTTACATATCTAAAAGTGGAAAAGCTGAGTCATATATGGTAACTCTAAGTATAATTATTTCTGGAACTTTTAGTCTTTTTCTCAAAGTGTCTGAGACATTTAAGTTCCTAATGGCAGAGTTAGTGAGGTTCTCCACATGTTTGCCAATGCTAATTAATACATTTTTTATTCTAGGCATCACAGTAGGTATGAAGTGGCATCTCAGTATGGTTTAGACTTGCATTTCATTGATGACTAGTGAAAAAGGAAATGCAAATCAAAACCAAAATGATATTACTTCACAATCACTAAGATGGCTGTTACAGAACAACAGAAAATATCGAGTGTTATTGAGGATGTGGAGAAATTGGAGACCTCACTTATTGCTGGTGGTAATATAAAATGGTTCAGTCACTGTGTATCTTATTCATTTTCTGCTGATATAACAAATATCACAGACCGGGTAATTTAAAAAAAATGTGTATTTGGCTCACAATTCTAGAGGCTAGGCAGTCTAAGAGCATAGCGTCAGCACCTAGTGAGGGTCACCACATAATGGAAGGCATAGGGAGAGAAAAAATGGGGACAGTATTAATCCTTTTGTCAAGAGCCCAGTCTGGTGATAACAAACCCATTTCCATGATAACAGCATTAATCTATTCATGAGGGCTTTACCCTCATAAACAAATCTTCTCTTAAACATCCCCATCTTAATACCATCAAAATGGCAATTAAATTTCAACATGAGTTTTGGAAAGGACATTCAAAACATAGTGCTGTCGAAAAAATATTTTGGCAGGCCCTTAAAAAGTTAAACATAGAATTGATATTTGACCTAATGATTCCACTCCTAGGTATATACCCACAAAATGAAAAGAAGTTACTCAAACTAATAATATTTTGCAAATGTTAATTAGCAGCCCTATTGACAATAGCCAACAGATGGAAACAACACAAATGTCCATTAATGGATGAATGGATGAACAAATTGTGATATATATGTGTGTGTGTGTACATGAATAATAAGCCATAAAAATAGTTTACACAGAACTTCTGAAGGATGGCTAAACCTTGAAAATGCTAACAGAAACCAGACACAAAACGTCACATATTGTATGATTCCATGAAATATTCAGAATAAGAGTCTGTACTCATAGAAATATAAAGCTAATTGGTGTTTGCCAGGTTCTATCAGCAGAGGGGATTAGCATGCGATATGGTTTGGCTCCGTGTCCCAACCCAAATCTTATCTCAAATTGTAATCCTCATGTGTTGAGGAAGGGATCTGATTGGAGGTGATTAGATCATGGGGGCAGTTACCCCCGTACTGTTCTCATGATATTGAGGAAGGTATCAAGAGATCTGATGGTAAAAAAGTGACAATTTCTACTGTACTCTGTCTTCTGCTGGCTTGTGAAGAGGTGCCTGCTTCCATTTTTCCTTCCACCATAATTTTAAGTTTCCTGAGGCCTCCCCAGCCATGTGGAACTGTGAGTCAATTAAACCTCTTTTGTTTATAAATTACCCAGACACAGGTAGTATCTTTACATCAGTGTGAAAACAGACTAATACAGAAAACAGGTACTGGGATAGTGGGGTACTAATATAAAGATAACCTGAAAATGTGGAAGTGACTTTGGCCTGGGTAATGAACAGCAGTTGGAACAGTTTGGAGTGGTCAGTAAAAGACAAGTTGATTTTGGAAAGTTTGGAACTTCCTAGAGACTTGTTGAAAAGTTTTGACCAAAATGCTGATAAGGAAATAGACAATGAAGTCCAGGTTAAGGTGGTCTCAGATGAAGATGAGAAATATATTGGGAACTGGAGCAAAGGTCTCTCTTTCTGTGCTTTAGCAAAGAGACTGATGGCATTTTGCCCCTGCCCTAGAGATTTTGGAACTTTGAACTTGAGAGAGATGATTTAGGGTATCTGGCAGAAGAAATTTCTGAGCAGCAAAGCATTCAAGAGGTGACCTGGCTTATTCTAAAAGCATTCAGTCATATGCATTCACAAAGAGATGGTTTGGAATGGGAACTTATGTTTAAAAGGGAAGCAGAGCATAAAGATTTGCAGACTGACCATGTGGTAGAAAAGAAAAACCCATTTTCAGGGGAGATATTCAAGCTGGCTGCAGAAATTTGCATAATTAACAAGGAGCCAAATTTTAATCACCAAGACAATGAGGAAAATGTCTCCAGGGCATGTCAGAGATCTTCATGGCAGTCCCTCCCATCACAGTCCCAGAGGCCTAGGAGGGAAAAATGGTTCTGTGTGTCAGGCCCAGGGCCTTGCTGCTCTGTGGTGCCCAAGGACATGGTGCCCTGCATCCTAGCTGCTCCAGCTTCAGTCACGGCTAAAAGGGGAAAAGGTACAACTTGGTTCATTGCTTCATAGGGTGCAAGCCCAAGCCTTGGCAGCTTCAACATAGTGTTGGTGGGCCTGAAAGTGCACAGAAGACAAAGCTGAGCTTTGGGAACCTTCACCTAGATTTCAGAGGATGTATGAAAACTCCTGGATGTCCAGGCAGAAGTCTGCTGCAGGGATGGAGCCCTCATGGAGAACTTCTGCTAGGGCAGTATGGGGGGTAATGTGGGGTTGGAGCCCCCAAACAGATTCCCCACTGTGACACTGCCTCGCGGAGCTGTGAGAAGAGGGCCACCATCCTCCAGACCCCAGAAAGGTACATCCACTGACAGCTTGCACAACGAGCATGGAAAAGACATAGGCACTTAATGCCAGCCCATGAAAGCAGTTAAAGATGCTGTTCCTGCAGAGCAACAGGGGTGGAGCTGCCCAACGCAATGGGACTCCACACCTTGCATCAGCATGACCTGGATGTTAGACATGAAGTCAAAGGAGATTTCAGAGCTTTAAAGTTTAATGAGAGCCCTGCTGGGTTTTGAACGTGCATGGGGACTGTGACCCCTTAGTTTTGGTCAATTTCTCACATTTCGAATGGGAACATTTACTTAATGCCTGTACCCCTATTCTTTCTTGGAAGTAACTAACATGGTTGTTTATTTGTTTGTTTGTTTTGTTTGTTTTTACAGGCTCATAAGCAAAAAGAACTTATTGTCTCAAATGAAACTTTGGACTTGGACATTTGGGTTAATCCTGGAAAGAGTTAAGACTTTGGGGGACTATTAGGAAGGCATGATTGGTTTTAAAATGTGAAAAGGACATGAGATTGTGGGGGACCAGGGGCAGAATGATATGGTTTGGCTCTGTGTCTCCACCCAAATCTCATCTCAATTTATAATCCCCATATGTTGAGGGAGGGACCTGGTGGAAAGTTATTGGATTGGGGGGTGGTTCCCCCATGCTGTTTTCATGAGATCTGATGGTAAAAAAAAAGTTACAGTTTTCCCTGCACTCTCTCTCTCTTGCTGCCTTGTGAAGAAGGTGCCAGCTTCCACTTTGCCTTCTGTTATAATAGTAAGTTTCCTGAGGCCTCCCGAGCCATGCAGAACTGTGAGTCAATTAGACCTCTTCTTTTTATAAATTACCCAGTCTCAGGTAGTATCTTTATACCCCTGTGAAAACGGGCTAATACAGCAAGTGAGGGTTTAATGTTAGTGCAATTTTCTTTAAGGGAGAAAAATATTTTGTAACTAGATATAAGAGGAGGTTGCACAACATTTTGCACCTTCATTAAAAATTAGCATGAAGCTGTTTAGTAAAATGTACCATATATTAAGATATAAAATAAGTTTAAAGTAATTACCAAAATCTGAAATCATATAGAGAATGTTCTCTGACATTTAATTTGGAATTCAGTATCAAAATATATATTCAATATCAAAATATATAGAAAAAATAGGGGTTAAAAAACAAAAGAACAATTAGAAAATATTTTCATATATATAGTGAAAACATAACATATACAACTTTTTGAGATGCAGTGACAACAGAGCTTAAAAGGAAATATATAAATGCTAAATTCTTATTTTATAAAACATAAAAATTATAAAGTAAATATAAACTTCTATTTAAAGATGTTTGAGAAAGAAGAAATTTAATGTTCGTAGTTGGAAAGAAATGGTGAAGGAATGAACTAAAACAAATAAAACAGGAAATAGACAAATAATTGAGACAAATATAAAGACAAACAGTTGTTTTCTGAAAATGTTAATAAAATTATAAACATCTAGCAAAACTGATAATGACATGAGAGAGAAGATACAAACTACCAATGTCAAGAATGAAAAAGGTTACTTCATTGCAATTCCTATGAACATTAAATGTAATAATAAAGGAATATAAAAAATGATGAAGTAGCACTATATACCTGTAAGAATGGCAAAGATCAAAAGCACCAAGAACACAAAATTCTAGTGAGAAAATAGAGCAACAGAAATATTCATTCACTACAGATGGGAATGCAGATGGTACAGCCACTTTGGAAGACACTGGCAATTTCTTACAAAACTAAATGTATTCTTACCATAGGATCCAGCAGTCCCTCTGCTTGTTATTTTTCCATATGATTTGAAACTTATGCCCATCCAAAAACTTTCATACATATTTATAATTGCCAAAACTTGGAAACAACCAAGTTGTCCTTTAGTAGTTGAATGGAAAATAAATAAACTGTGGTACATCAGACAATGAGATGTTATTCAGAGGAAAAAAATGGGCTGTCAAGCTATGAAAAGACATAAAACAAACAAGTACATAACAATAAGTGAAAGAAGCCAATCTAAAAAATGTACATACTGTATGATTCCAACTATATGGCATTCTAGAAAAGGCAAAACTATGGAGATATTAACAAGTCATCTGTTGCCAAGGGTTTGGGGGGAA
Source organism: Pan paniscus (assembly GCF_029289425.2). Taxonomy (NCBI): domain Eukaryota; kingdom Metazoa; phylum Chordata; class Mammalia; order Primates; family Hominidae; genus Pan; species Pan paniscus. The sequence continues at coordinate 127,576,044 of NC_073272.2, forward strand.
GAAGGGATAATTAGGTGGAGCTATTTTTTTTAAGACAGTACAAGTATTCTGTATGATATTGTAATCGTGGTTACATATCATTATAAATTCGTCAAAATGCATAGAATATACAAGACCAAGATTGAACTCTAATGTGTACTAGAAACTTTGGTTGATAATGATATGGTATTGCTGGTTCATTGAGTGTAAGAAACGTATCACAACTGTATGGAACTTCAAAGGGAAAGGTAATGTATTGTTGGGAAAGGAGTACATGGGAATTCTCTGCACTTTCTTCACAATTTTGCTTGAAAGCTAGACTATTTTTAAAACATACATTGTTAATTTATGCACACACACACACATACACACACACAAACCAACTACAGTGTCCAACATCAGAAGTGACTTGAATGGAGGTCTAGCCATCCAAAGGAGCACTGGACAGATAGGAAAAATCATATGGTAGGTCAATAGTACCTGAAGTTTGTTGCTTGATGTGTTAAACAAAAACAATTTGTTATAAAATTAATTGTATATAATAAGGTCATATTTTTGTTTTAAAAAATAAAATACATTTATAAAAAGTCATAAAGGAATAGTGTCTTTTTTAGTTCAATTTTGATTTTAATTAACAATAATTGTATATATTTATGAGGTACAAGGTGATGCTATATACATATGTGTGTACTTTGTGCAATAATTAAATTGGGCTAATTAACATAACTATCACCTCATATAGCTATCATTTCTCTGTTGTGAGAACATTTAAAATGTACTATTTTAGCAACTTTGAAACATACAATACATTATTATTCACTACAGTCCCCATGCTGTGCAATAGATCACTAGAGCTTATTCTTCCTGCATAAATGAAATTTTGGAAAATGGTATACAAGGTTTTTACCAATTAATCTAACAACTAGGTTGAAGTAAAAAAAATTCTTACAAAACAAAATATAGTACAATTATCTCAAAAATAGATAACCTAAATACTTTATATTTATTAGAATAAATTAAGTTTATATTCACATCCCTTTCCCACAAAGACAACTCCAGATCCAGGTAGTTTCACTCTGAATTTTATTAAGCAATGTAAAAAAAGAAATAATATTTATTTTACACATACCCTGTGAATATATATAGACAGCAAACCTTCTCAATACACTCTAGGAAGGAAACAACTCTGACACCATAAGCTGAGAAAGAAATTATGAAAAATGAAAATTACGACCTAATGTCTATCATAACATAGACGCATAAAGCCCTCAATACGATAACAGACGTTTATAATGGACAGGTTGGATAGAGTGGTATGTAACCACAGCTTTTTACTTCTTTTTGGCATGATAAAGCTACAGGAATAATATGTATCATTATCCCACTGCAAACAACTGGAAAAATAACAATGTATTTTAAATGAACATTTTCAGACTTTAATTAATTGGTAGTGATGCCAGGAATCCCTGTGAAAATAGAAACAAATAAAGGTATTCCTATGACTGTCCAGTTTCCTACCTGTAGTGAATTTCCTGGCCACAGAGAAGAGACTGAAAATTCAGTTAGACCCCAATAGTCTTGATGACTTGAGCAGAGAGAATTTGGAGTTGAGAGGGCACAGGATGTCTATAATGCATGGAGCAAAACACTGGATTGATCAGAGCTGCATGATGAGAAAGCTCGGAAGACCTGTACAAGGGTCTGGATGAGTACTGATCTAGACATGTATGTATGATGAATGTAGAAGATTGAAAAAAAATCATTGGCAATTTCTGGGAAAATAACACTCATATACATCTTAGAAAATTAAAAATACATATAGTGCAATGTCATCCACATATTGTAGGTCCTTGACATTTGGTGAATAAATAGATAAGCCAAAGAATAATTACAATAAAAAGGTGGAAACGTAACTAGCCCATTCATTGTAGACTTAGGATGCTATCTTATATAGTTTTAATAACTGTACCAAGAATGTGTTTTATATTTCTTCATACCATAAGCCTCTTATTAAATATGCACTGATGGTGATTTTTAAGAAGTTGAAGGGAACATCTAAAGATTCATTTGATCTCTGGAAGAACATTCCATGCTCATGGGTAGGAAGAATCAATATCGTGAAAATGGCCATATTGCCCAAGGTAATTTATAGATTCAATGCCATCCCCATCAAGCTACCAATGACTTTCTTCACAGAATTGGAAAAAACCACTTTAAAGTTCATATGGAACCAAAAAAGAGCCCGCATCGCCAAGTCAATCCTAAGCCAAAAGAACAAAGCTGGAGGCATCACACTACCTGACTTCAAACTATACTACAAGGCTACGGTAACCAAAACAGCATGGTACTGGTACCAAAACAGAGATATAGATCAATGGAACAGAACGGAGCCCTCAGAAATAACGCCGCTTATCTACAACTATCTGATCTTTGACAAACCTGACAAAAACAAGCAATGGGGAAAGGATTCCTTATTTAATAAATGGTGCTGGGAAAAGGCTAGCCATATGTAGAAAGCTGAAACTGGATCCCTTCCTTACACCTTATACAAAAATTAATTCAAGATGGATTAAAGACTTAAACATTAGACCTAAAACCATGAAAACCCTAGAAGAAAACCTAGGCGTTGCCATTCAGGACATAGGCATGGGCAAGGACTTCATGTCCAAAACACCAAAAGCAATGGCAACAAAAGCCAAACTTGACAAATGGGATCTAATTAAACTCAAGAGCTTCTGCACAGCAAAAGAAACTACCATCAGACTGAACAGGCAACCTACAAAATGGGAGAAAATTTTCGCAACCTACTCATCTGACAAAGGGCTAATATCCAGAATCTACAATGAACTCAAACAAATTTACAAGAAAAAACAAACAACCCCATCAAAAAGTGGGCGAAGGACATGAACAGACACTTCTCAAAAGAAGACATTTATGCAGCCAAAAAACACATGAAAAAATGCTCACCATCACTGGCCATCAGAGAAATGCAAATCAAAACCACAATGAGATACCATCTCACACCAGTTAGAATGGCAATCATTAAAAAGTCAGGAAACAACAGGTGCTGGAGAGGATGTGGAGAAATAGGAACACTTTTACACTGTTGGTGGGACTGTAAACTAGTTAAACCCTTGTGGAAGTCAGTGTGGCGATTCCTCAGGGATCTAGAACTAGAAATACCATTTGACCCAGCCATCCCATTACTGGGTATATACCCAAAGGATTATAAATCATGCTGCTATAAAGACACATGCACACGTATGTTTATTGCGGCACTATTCACAATAGCAAAGACTTGGAACCAACCCAAATGTCCAACAATGATTGACTGGATTAAGAAAATGTGGTACATATACACCATGGAATACTATGCAGCCATAAAAAATGATGAGTTCATATCCCTTTGTAGGGACATGGATGAAATTGGAAATCATCATTCTCAGTAAACTATCGCAAGAACAAAAAACCAAACACCCCATATTCTCACTCATAGGTGGGAATTGAACAATGAGAACACATGGACACAGGAAGGGGGACATCACACTCTGGGGACTGTTGTGGGGTGGGGGGAGGGGGGAGGGATAGCATTAGGAGATATAACTAATGCTAAATGACGAGTTAATGGGTGTAGCACACCAGCATGGCACATGTATACATATGTAACTAAACTGCACATTGTGCACATGTACCCTAAAACTTAAAGTAGAATAATAATATAATAAAATAAAATAAAATGAAAAAATAAAGATTCATTTGATCTCATAGAACGGTAAAAATGTAGTACAGCTAAAGATTTGGTGGTTTCTATTCACAGAGCTTTGCTGCAGAAATAACAACAAAAGATAAACCAACAGTGTATAAAATAATTACTCTTAAAGGAATGAGTCCCCTGGGCAGCCAAGATCTGTACTGAAAAGCCTTGAAAATGTCAATTGTATTTCTCCCTCAGCTTCCTCAACAGTCTGGGAACAGACAAACGTGATCACATTGAAGATGAGCTTAGGTGTCCTGAGAAAATATTATATGAAGGCAAGTTATTTTGGCAAGTAGTTCTTTTTATTTTGAATAGAAACTCTCAAAAATCATTATGAAAGCTAAATAGATAACCAAATGTTATAAATATCTTCATTCAAATGCATCCAGAGTAACTGTCATTTTCCCTTGATCTAGAAACTTTTCATGTAGTAAAGAAGGTAGAATAAGCAGTAAAACAAGTTCTAGCCACACTTAACTTTTTCAGTCTTTATATATATTTCTGGGACAGTGATTTACTAAGAATCTAGTATTGTTTTTTCTTTCCCACAATTATCAATACCTCCTAAAATGGTGAGATAAATTAAATTAGACTTTGGTTGAGCATCATCCTTTCCTTTGACCTTATAGGTGCAAAGTAACTGCACTTCATGTGAAAATTACTATTTCCCTAGGAATTATATTTGTATTTAACTTTCTTCATGCAGTTTTTCATAAAAGCCGTTTAAATAGAGACTTAGTAAAGTGAATGCATAGGATGAGATAACATTTGCAGTTTGTCCACACTTCTATGTTACTCCCTTTTTTTGAATTCAAACATTAATAGTGAACTAATCTAATGTAATTATGTACCCCCTAACTGAATACTACATGTAAAACACAATTCACCAAAAATATGTACTGTGTGGCAACAAAATTTCATGTATTAATGTAGTGTCTTACCCTCCTAATGTGTATGTCCTTAGAAATACAAAAAGGACAAAAGCGTCAACATCAGATAAAGTATAATATGCAAATAAGAGAAAGAAAAATAATTTTAATTGAAGATATGAATATCGCTTATTTATTATTCAAATAAGATACTTATTTTCTTAAAGAATATTGACTATTTGTGTACTATGAAAGTGTAATCACAAGGGATTTACAGTTCAACTAATGTGATTATTTACCTAGAATTTAATATTGTTTTTCTTTGATCTTAAAGACTCAATATTTAATTCTGATTATAAAATGCAAAATCAAGCCATTCACAGCATTTAGCATCCAACACGTGATGAGAAGACATTGAATTGCATTCGTAAAAGAAATCTCTTTTTGAGCTAACCAGTATTTTATTTTCAGTTCTTGATTCTTATGTGTTGTATAAATGATATCTCAGACTACATGGCAAATCCTGTCTTAAAAGCAGTAGATTTAGCAACAACCACACAATAGGATATAAAATAATAAATTAGCATAAAATGATACTGAAATAAAGCTTAAATATTCTACAAGGACATAGCAAGTCTACCTTTCCTACTTTCTAAGATCCAAATCTTCAGAACCATTTAATAAAATGTTAGTAAAATGTACCTTTACATCTGCAAAAGATGTTTCATAACCAACAGCTGTCATAGGCTTTGGACCAAGGAATGATGCTGATAAGAATGATAAAATAGCCTCCACTACTATTATTTTTATGCTTCAATCTGTTTGGTAAACTTGTCTTTAAGTCTTTTTTTATATTTTCTTATTTCCTCTTATGAATTATTTTTCATGTTACTACAGATCAAACTTTAAAAATTGCAAGAAAAGATTCTTACTGTTGAATATAACTGCAGTTTCTTTCTGTATAATGATCCTGTATCCACAAATTTTGCTAAACTCTCATAGTACCTATAATCATTTGCCTGTAGCTTATTTTATTTCTAAGCATATCATTGTCATCTGTGGCTAATTGAAATTCTATGCTTAGTTTCTGTTTGATATAGCTTTCTATTTATTAGCTTACAGCATAATGATAAACAGGGGTGGTAATAAAAGACGCCTTTGTTTCTTTCCTGAAATTAAAATGAATGCCTTCAGTTTCATTCCATTTAAGTATGATGGTTTCTATACAGAATTTTTTAATGTTACCCATTATTAGGATTAAAAAATCGTCTTCCACTTTTTTATTTTGCTAAAAGTTTTTTATGATGAATGAATGTTGAATTTTATCAAATACTATTCTGATAGTGTTTATTACCATCAGATTTAATGTGATATGTTTTTTCTATTATTTATTAACTTATTAAAAAACATTGATTGAAGTGCAAATTTTAAAACAATCTACATTTCTGAAATAAACCTGATGAGGACATAATGCGTTATAGGGTTCAAATATTTTTGTTTTGAGTTTTAAAATTTTTTTAATGATTTTCTCACATATATTCATAAAAGAGAGATGCTTGTAATTTTTTTTTGAACTCCACTTATCAGGATTTGATATAAGCTTTACACATTCAGACTTTATAATGTAAGTTGTGGAGTGTTTTTTCGTTATACATTCTGGAATAGATTTATAAAACGGACTTAATTATTTCTTTTTTGTTATACCTTTCTGTTAAAACTGGCTGAGCCTAGGGACTTTTGGAGAAAAAGAATTCCATTTTATTTAACCGATTTGAGTATAATTGACACACAATAAGTGAACATAGTTAAATATAAAGTTTGAAAAGTTTTACCTATGTATATACCCACAAGACCATATACAAACATGATGAACATATCTATCAATCCAAAAAGTTTATTCATGACCCATTATAATCCTTCCCTCCTGCACTTCTCCCCTTACTCAGGCAACCTCTGATATGCTTTCTGTCAATACATATTATCTTGTATTTTGTGAAGTTTTATATACATGTAATTACACAATATGTACTAATTTTTATGAAATTTGCTCACAATTATATTGAGGTTTAATTATGTTGTTACATTATCAAAAGTTAAATGTATTTTTATTACTGAGTAGTGTTCTATTATGGTCGTACCACTGTTTGTTTATGTATTCACCTGCTGATGGACATTTACATTGTTTTCAAGTTTGGCTATTAAAAATAAGCTTTCTAGGCCAGGCAAAATGAAATAATTGTGTCTAAACAGTGGTTTTTAGCTCAGTAGAAACGTAACACCAGATGTAAATCAAGCAGAAGAAAAGACAGAGATAGAGATCTTAGGACTTCTATAGCTGCAGGTTGACATTTGGGCTCTGAGATTTCCTTGATGTAATTTGCTCATCAGTTTAAAATGTGCATAAAATACTATAATATGTAAACCTGCTGCAGTACTAGGAAAGCTGACATGCCCTCGAAATTTTAATCTTACACAAACACTTGCTAGTAGAGGTTCCATAAAAACAATGGGGTGCCCAAAAGGGGGTCATTCTACTTGTCTTTCCTAATTCTTAGATAATTTTTCCCATCTTTTTCTCTTAAAATGAGGAACTGTGCTGTGGCCTAGGGTTTAGTGTACTGGATCAAAATGTGCTAATTGTGGGCAGGACTCCACAGTGTGACACCACAGAATTGTTTCTGCTCCTTAATATGGCTCAGTTTCTCTCTCTGGAGGTCTATCACCCATGAGAGGGCTTCAAATGCAGAGTGACAAGCTACTAGCATTTTCTGCAGAAGCCCTTTTAAACTAATATTTTTGGGGGTTCCTATAGGGCCATTGCACATTGTGGATATTCAACAAACCAGACACTCCCACTCAGCAATCAGTCACCCAGGGGAAACTTTTGACTGGGAGGGGTAAAATGCCCTTTCTCTTCAGAACTGAGGAAACTCAGTCTCTCATTTATCTATGAACATGACAGTTCAGTTTCTCATGCAAATATGCAGACAAGCCAATTGAGCTTAATTTTTGGAGAAAAAGCAATGGGGAAGACTCTGTAGAATGAATCTCTAGGCTGGAATTGGGATCCCAAACAACAACTTTCTAGAGTAAAAATAAAACAACTAAGACCACTTTCTGTAAACTGTCCTCAGCCACACCCAACTTTGTTGTTCTCATCCACCATTACACATGTCAAACTCAAATCCGCTCACAGTACCAGGTAATCTCTGGTACCCCCAAAAGCCAAAGAGTCAGGTAATGCAATACACGAAAGCAGAGCTTTAGGCCTAAGAAGAATCTGCCCAGGAATCTTTTTTTTAAAATATATTTTTAAATTATACTTTAAGTTCTGGGGTACATGTGTACAACGTGCAGGTGACCTCAACAAAAAACACAACACCTTCAAAAGGGAGAGTAGCACTTTTGTTCTGAGTTCTTTAAAGGGTATGAGTCATTAGAAGCCTTCTCTAGATTTTCTTGATGCCAAAGATGACAAAGGAGGAAGGATGAATAGGGTGGAAGAAAAGTAAAAGGAAGAAAATTGTTTTTCTAAGGAATTGTGAACATAGAAACTAAACACATGATTCTTTTTTTTTTTTTTTTTGCAGCTCAAGGAATTGTAGCCAGTCCATAGGCCTCGTTCCTCATAATTTGAAATTCTCATCCAGATTTGACCAAGTCAGTTAAAGTTGGTCAAATCTGATAGGAGAAAGACCAAAATAACAACAACAATAACATAATTGCTGAGAGCTCTAACGGTAAGAAGAAATTAAGACCAGCTGGTTGTCACTGCTAACTTTTAGTCATTATGGAGAGTTTCCAAGATCAGAAAAAAACAAAAAGCCCAATTTAGTTAGCTACTTACCTAGGAATCGGACCCCAGGCCAAGACTATTTTCTATCATCTTAGAATCAGGAAAACAAAAACAAACAACAAAATCTTGAACTAGCCATCACTGCTGGAAATTAGCTGAAATTCCAGAAAGCAGTTGCCTGTCCTCTATCATTATGGAAGCAGAAAAATTTACCTTACTTGTTGGAAGCAAGTAAAATAAACAGCAATAACATAAACAGCAAAATAAACTTTAAACCTCACACAAATTTTGGGAAATCGGTGATTTTCTTGAAGGAGGGCAGCTCACAGACCTCAGCAAATTGTCCTATTGGTTTGAGTAATAAAAATATCTTGAGCTGGGGTACCAAGCAGATATCCCAGCTAGAAAAACCAGGCATGAGATAGCAATAGAGAGCATCCAAATTAGAAAAGAGGAAGTGATGCTATCTGTTTGTCAATGATATGATTGTATACATAGAACACTCTAAAGACTCCTCTAAAAGACTCTTAGATTTGATAAATGAATTCGGTTAAGTTTCAGGTCACAAAATTTATGCACACAAATCAGTAGCACTGCTAAACACCAGCAATGACCAAGCTGAGAATCGAAGAAAAAACTCAATCCCTTTTGCAATAGCTACAAAAAAAACAAATAAAACATCTAGAAATATATTAACCAAGGGAGAGAAAGATCTCTAAAAGGAAAGCTACAAAACACTGCTGAAAGAAATCATAGGTGATGCAAACAAAGGGAAATACATCCCATGCTCGTGGATTGGAAGAATCAATATTATTTAAATGACCACACTGCCCCAAACAATCTATAGAGCCAATGCAATGTCTATCAAAATACCAATATTATTTTTCACAGAACTTGAAGAAACACTCCTAAAATTCATGTGGAAAAAAAAAAAGAGGTCAAATAGTCAAAGCAATCCTAAGGAAAAAAATATCTGGAGGCATCACATTACTCAAATTCAAATTATACTACAAGGCTATAGGAATCAAAACAGCATGGTACTGGTATAAAAGTATATACATAGACCAATATAACAGAATATAGAATTCAGAAATAAAACCAAACACTTACAATCAACTTATCTTTGGCAAAGCATACAAAAACATAAATTGAGGAAATGACATACTATTCAATAAATGGTGCTGGGTAAACTGGATAGCTGTATGCAAAAAAAATAAAACTGGATCCCTATCTCTCACCATATACAAAAATCAACTCAAGATGGATTAAAGACTTAAATCTAAGACCTGAAACCATAACAATTCAGAAGAAAACTTAGGTAAAACTCTTTGGGCCATTATCCTAGGCAATAGATTTATGACTAAAGACCTCAAAAGCAAATGCAACAAAAATGAAAATAAATAAATAGGACCTAATTAAACTAAAAATCTTATGCACTGCAAAATAAATATTCATCAGAGTAAACAGACAAGCCACTAAATGGTAGACAATATTTGCACACTATGCATCTAACAAAGGACTAACATCCAGACTCTATGAGGAACTTAAAAAATCAGGAAGGAAAAAACAAATAATTCCATCAAAAAGTGGAAAAATACCAATAGACATTTCTCAAAACAAGATATAAAAGTCATCAAATATTTGAAAAAAAACCTCAACATCACTAATTATCAGATAAATGTAAATTAAAACCTCAATGAGAGACTGTCTTACCCCAGCCAGAATGGCCATTAATAAAAAAGCAAAACAAAAACAATAATAGGTGTTTGTGTGGATGTGGTGAAAAGGGAATGCATATACACTGCTGGTGGGAGTGAAAATTAGTACAACCTCTATGGAAAACACTATGGAGATTTCTCAAAAGAACTAAAAATAGACCTATGATTCAATCCAGCAATCCCACTACTGAGTATCCAACCAAATGAAAAGAAGTCGTGATATCAAAAGGACATCTACACATATATAGTAACCACAACACAATTCACAAGTGCAAAGATATGTAACCAACATAAGTGCTAAGAAATCAACAAATGGAAAAAGAAAATGTGGTATATATACAAAATGGAATACTACTCAGTCATAAATAAGAACAATATAATGTCTTTTGCAGCAACTCAGATGGAACTGGAGGCCATTATTCTAGGGGAACCGCTTGGGAATAAAGAACAAAATACTGCATGTTCTCACTTATAAGTGGGAGCTAAGCCATAGGTATGCAAAGGCATATATGGTGGTATAATGGACATTGGGGACTCAGATGCAGGGAGAGTGGAAATGGGTTAAGGGATAAAAAGCTACAAATTGGGTATAATGTACATTACTCAGGTAATGAGTGCACCAAAAATTTCAGACGTCACCACTATGCAATGTATCCATGTAGCCAAAAACTTGTAGTCTCAAAGCTTGGAAATTTTAAAATATATAAATTAAGAGTTCCCCAGCTGACAATTTTTTTATGGCAGGAAACAGGCAATCAAAGGACTGATAATCTTATTTTAAAATAGTAAAAAAAAAAAAACTAGTTAAAAAAACTTAAAAACTGGCAAATAAAAAAATGTATAACACTACTATGTCTCCTGTCTGACTGTGTACTTACGTGTGTTTTGTGTTTAATGATTATATAAATGAGCTCTAAATAATTGGCTTAAAGAAAAATAAGTGCTTAAATAAAATATCGTGTCAAAAATAAAAACTTTATTGCCTTTTAATTCACATGACTTTAGTAATCTTTGGTAAATAAGGACAGTTTTAACGATTATTGATAAACTAAAACAAAAATGTCTTCAAACTTTAGGCATTTGGTCTAAAGTAGTCAGGTCAGATACTGTCTTTACTAGACATTGGAATCACAAACTGTTTCTATGACTTTTGATAATTGTTTGACTTGCCTGCCTCAAAGCCATTAGATTTTAGGTAAGGCCTGGAAACATTTGTAGATAGGCATATACTTTAAATATGCTAGAAAGAGTCAGACATTATGTGTGGTTCTGTCCTGTAGCCGAGACTGTGCACCTGATATATAATAAAAATTGCTTACATTAAAAATATAAATTATGTGTTTTTGATTAAAAGGCACAGGAATGTGTTATTTTTAAAGAAAAAGTTTTGTTTGAGAGAATTTAAGGATTGTTTTACTTTAAACGAAAGAAGAAAACTGAAGGTTTAAGCGAATTGTGGAAGGTTTATGAAAGATTAAGCTTATAGAACTTCTCTGTGTGAGCAATTTGGCTAAAATTTAAAGAGGTGTTATTTACTTTCTGCATAAATTAAACATTAAAATAAATGTATGCTGATACAGGGCCAGAATCTGGGATCATGTGTCAGAATAACAGGGTTTTATTAGGCATTTATCTGCTCTGCAAAAAAAATTGTAAAGAGTTATAAAATGTTTATTAAAATCTTACCTTATGGTCAAATTAAAATTAGATAGTTTCATATATAAGGTTTTATTTAAAATTAGGCTTAACTTTAATAATGCACTAGAGCAAAGATAAACTTTGGTTTTCTCTTTTTGAAAAAGATTTACCTGTAATATTGAGAGATGATAAATAATATTTGTTTAAACTACAGGAGAAAGAAGGGAGAGAAAAGAGACAGATTCAATTGTCCTCATACTGTCTTTATTGGGTCTTGTTTGAAAAGCTGAATCTCTCCTCTATTATTGAGTAAAGATTTTTGCATTTTTGAATTTTTTTAGTTATTTTTGTCTAAATAAATGACTTATAGTGATTGGGATTCTATTTTGCAACGTAAAGTGTTTTAAATATTTGATAAGCTTTCTAAAGACAAATTTTAAATTAAGCCTTTTATGACCTGATGAACCTTCTTAGATATTAGGTCCCCCTGACATCCAAAAGACATATTTGGCATATTAAAACCATACAGAGGTGGAAGGAGGCAAAGATGGCTGACTACACCCAGCCAGGAGGAACGTCTCCCACTGAGGGATCAAGACATTGGAAAGACCAGCATTCTTCTAGCAGACCTTCAGACGTAAAGCATTGAGAGTGGATGGGGAGAAGACGCAGATGCTGGGCTGAAAGGCAAATAATCTGAGAACACTGCACAGGGCTACCATGCACCAGTACTTGTTCCTGGCCCCTGCCAACTCCTAGGGAAGGGCTGAGTTGAACAGGCAAAGAGCAACCCACTTACGCCACTGGCCTCTGTAATCCCAGAAGAAGGAGACCCCCTCAATCACCAGACACTTGAGCTGGCAGGGAGAGCTGCTTAGAGAAGTGGTAGGGGCAGAACTTCAGCCAACGCAGAGCTCAGATGGTTTGATGTGGGAGCGTTGGTCATGGAGCATGGCCAGGGACACCCATTCTGCTAGGCTCCACTTGCTCTCTTAGGAGACTTTATCCCTAGGGGAACTGTCAGACCTGAGCTCTGCAGGGTGGTCTTTCCCATGAGACAGGGCCAATTTGACCTGAGTAGGCCTTGGTCTGCTGGTCTTCCCTGGAGGCCCAGTCAGGCTGCACCTGCTTTTAGTGCAACCCCCAGGTACCTCCTTGGAGTCCACATCACAGCACTTCTGCTGGCAGACTGCACCTGACTGGCAGATTGCTCTAGCTGAGTGGTCTCCACAGACACACAGCAGCCTGACTACACCCTCCCTCTACTGAGGTCTCCCCCATGCCACTTTGCCTGCACACATTAGCCTATAGCAATCTCCCACATCACTTTGCCTGCATGTGTGTGCAAGTATGGACCTTGATTTCTCTTCCCCACTAGGGTATGTGTGCACATGCGCTCTACTGTGTCATTGCTGCCAGCATGAGTGCAACCTGCTCCCCTCCCCATTGCACTACCATTGTCCTTCACACATTGGCGGACAGAAACCCACTAGCACCACCCCTGCCGGTACCCTCCCCCCAATCCAGCCAGTGTCCTGTCCCACACCTACACTGCTGCTGGAACAAAACTAGGTACAAAGAAAAGAAAGACCTCCCCTGATCTGAGAGGTAACTGCTGGCCACATGAATGCTTAGAGGACGAACATAGTCCTGTGCCCATGAATGCCCCACCCCAGTGCTAAGACTACAACACAAATGCATGCACAGGTACCAGTGGGGGTGGGGATACTCCACTGCCCTAAGCCAGGCTGTCACTGCTGCTGCTGTGATTGCCCTCATGGAGGCCAGCACCTTGGCACCCACTTGCATCCTGCTGCAGCTAATGAGTGTGCACCACATCATACTGCTGCTGCCCCTGCAGCTGACACATGCAAATGAGGAGAGGTCCCCTGGCACCACCCATTACAGTATTGTGACCAGTGGTCAGGGGGCACCTTAGCCCTTTCAGTGCAGCAGATTTCTAACCTCAAGGAACCAGAGAACAACCAGGGACTGATATCAGTCCTCCAGAGTTAGAGCATGTACTGGAGGTGTCCAGAGCTGAGCCTTGGCCCCCTATAATCTTCCAGAAATGAAGCTAGTCAACCGAACTCACCCTATACCACAATCAAACCCCCAAGGTCATCAAAAGGAATAAAAGAAAAAAAATCTAAAGGTCAGCAACTTCAAAGACTGAAAAAACACCAGCCCACAAAGATGAGAAAGAACCCAGCATAAAAACTCTGACAACTCAAAAAGCCAGATGTCTTCCTTCCTTCAAATAATCACATCAGGTCTACATCAAGGATTCTTAATCAGGTTGAGATGGCTGAAATGACAGAAATATAATTCAGAATATAAATAGAAATGAAAATAATCAACATTCAGGAGAATGTTAAAACTCAATCTAAGGAAGCTAAGAATCACAATAAAATGATACAGGAGCTGACAAACAAAATAGTCAGTACAGAAAAGAATGTAATCAACATGATAGAGCT